>NC_139229.1:134793031-135186699 GCF_977018435.1 Lepisma saccharinum
TGCAGCTCCTCGCCTATAAACTGAGAGAAGTCCGATTAAGAGGGAGTGATATAAATTATCAAAATTTATAGAACTTTTATAAAGACTGTCAAGCGCGTGCCAACGATGTGGATGAATGATGAACTGACAAAATAGACGATGGAACGAACATACACGATGGCTTATCCAGGTCTAGAACCTAGCAAACCGCTTTAGAGAACGCTACGTTAACCACTCGGCCACAGAGATAAGTTTACTAATAGATAAATTAGACGCTCAACAGCTTATGAAAAACTTTTTTTAAGAGGGCATCTTAAATACGATAGGTAATATACAGGTGCAAGTTGTTTAACGGCTAAAAGAGAGAAGTTTCCAATTCGATAAGGAAAAGACTACGGGGAGAGTTCGCCGAACCTATAAAAAAAATCCCTCTCGCGAAGACAGAAGAAAGAGCCGTAACTTTCCCTTATCGGTAGAAACTTTTAGTTGTAGAAAAGTGCTACAAATCAGCAACCGGTGCGACCTCAGTTATGCCAGACAAGAAAAACTACAGCAGGAGTCGATCGATGGTGGAGCCCTCTGCACGCGTTCCTCGGAATCACCCCAGAGATAAGATCGCCTTAATGCCGATCCGAGCGCCGATAAGGACGCACTGAATATGGTCAGCTCAGCATAAATACACGCGAAGCTATTTCTTCTGCCGAGAGAGAGGCACATACGAAAGTCGATCCAATTACGTGGAGAAGTACATGTATTTCGTGCACCAGGTTACGTGGTACGAGGATGGTTGAGGTCGGAAAAAAAGTGTGTGTTTCTCAGTTATGGAAGCCAATGACGTAGAAAGTCTGGAGCATTTAAGAGAGTACTTCATACATGTTGGGAGACACAGTAAAGGTAATATATTTTAAGTCCGTGTATGTACACACGCACACACATACTTTTAAAGTGTGTAATCTATGCTAACATTCCGAAAACAACATAGAAATCTGCCTATATGTGTGTGTTGATTTCAAATTTTGGAACGATTTCATAGTTATTATTGAAACCTCCATAACTTGTTGCAAAGTAGAGATCATTGTATAACATCTAAAATTCTCCCTTAACGTGTAAAATTGCATTTAGTGCCATTACATGCAGCAAATATTCCTTTGCCAAGTTAATTCGTTATCAAGTTAATACTGGCAACGTATAAGAAAAGGGAGCATTTTAAATAGTGTGAGTAAGAAGGAAGTAAATGAATATTCAAACAAGTAAGTCATACTTATTTGTTACGTTAGTATGAAATAACTCTATACGTGCATTTTAAATTTGATGAAACAAACAATTTGGTCAAATTTAATATTCTGATATTTCCAAGTATTTGCTGCTTTTTAATGACGTTTTAGTCTCGGTTTTTCACGTTACTTCAAACTTAAGAGTGTTCTTACGGTACATTATGTGATTAGAGTACCTAGAGCTAGATGTGATAAGTTTTCTCAGCTTTTGGGTGACGCCACTCTCATTCTCAGGGATTTGATGTGAAGAAATTTCCTCAGGTTACGGATCAGGTGAGTTGGGAGATTTCCGAAGTTCCTGGAATTAACGCCACTCTTGCCTTCACAGATGTCAGGGATCAATCGTAACGTTGATAACCTGAGAAAATATTTTCATCATTCATCGCTATGATGATGATTTAGTTTTGTTTCTGAATCTCCTGATTCAGAGCGTTGAAAACTGTTTCCATTTCAGCATGAACCGATTTAATCTTCGTTAAGGATGCACGAAGGAAAAGGAAATTTGTATATGTATTATCCGCGGACAAAGTAAACTCTGCGTTTAGAAAATTGAGCACGACTGTAACCAATAGCACACTCCAGTGGAGTGAAGGATTGATTTCAAATTGTATTCTGTTCCAAGGGTTTCGCTGCAAAGAAATGTCCCCGGGCGACACTTCCAACTTATCGGATTTCTAGATTCTCAATTTAAAACTTTTAAATTGCGCAGATTATTAGGAATTTCATTCGCTCAACTTGGACTCAGGCCAGATGGAAGGAAGGAGCAGAATTTGTTTCTCTTCCTCTTCATTTAAGGAGCTCTGCAACAGCAGAGAGAGAGAGAGAAAGGGAAGAGAGAAAGAGAGATGAAAAATGAAAGAGAAAAATAAAAGTATACAGAAAAAAGAAAACAAGGGAGATACCGGCAAAAAATAAAAAAGAAGGGGAAATATACAAGAACAAAAAAGGGGCCGAGAGAGAGATGAAATATGAAAAGTGAAAGAGAAAAATAAAAATATACAGCGAAAGGATAGAAAAAGTAAGAAGAGAGAGACACCGGCAAATGAGAAAAAGAGAAGGTGACATACACAAGAATAGAAAAAGAAAAGAGAGAGAGAGAGAAGAGAGAACAAGGGCGATAGGAATAGAGAGAAATATTAGCACCACTCAGGCTAATCCGCACATAATTCTTTGCACACACAAAATGGGCTTTAAACAAAAAGGGGCTGCCGAAGAGCTTCAGGTTCCCGTAAATGATTTCCCAGCAGAAATAAAAACTCATCTGCGGAAAACAATTTGAACACGTCTGGATGTAAAATATTTCAATAATTTAAAGCAGTGGAGTGGGGGGAGGACAATTTTCTACACGTTTATTGTTGTTGGCTCACACACACACACATACAACTGAGTTCGTTCTCTTACAGGAAAATTTACCTGATTAAAGAGTTCCAACATGACCGAATGGTTAGCGTTTTCGTCGAACTAAGGTTCGATTAGTAAGTGTAGCCTCAAAATCAGTGTTGACCCAAAATCGGGAAGGTACTTGAAAAGAAACAGTACACTCTGCTATGGGACTCGGTGTAGTGATTATGTGTTACCCAATGAAAAGTCGATTGGTACGGCTTGGCCAGCAGAGGGCTATCGCGGTAATTAAAAAAAATATTCTTTAGAATTCTTGAACCCGAAGGTTTATGGCTGCAGCAACACAAGCCTTCCATCTGTCCCTATTCTGGGCAAGATCAATCCAATCTTTTCCATCATTACCGGTTTCCTCTAGGTCCATCTCCACGTTTTCCCTCCATCTTCGTATTGGCCTTCCTACAGGTCTCTTACCATCAGGGTTCCCAACAAGAATCCTGTAAACTTTTATTTCCTCTCGCGCTAAGGAGTATATTCGCATTTCGTTATTTTACGTCGCTTTTCTGCCATTTTCGTCTAATTAGGATGAGTGATGCTTAGGTGAAATTTACAATGAGACCCTCACGAAGAACCCCAATGCCCAGGACGGCAATCGAACCCGAGAACTACTGTGGCTACTGACTATAGTTAGTTGTTTCAAGAGAACCAGTCAGTCTAGAAACAGTAGTTCACTTACCGATCAGAAATATCGGAAGATATATTAGTTTAGCTTCTCTCTTTGTTTACAGGACGGTGTATTGAAACTCTTCAGGATTTACTTATTTTTGTGTAACAACGCGTATGATATTCTTAACAGAGAATGGGATTCAACACATTCGAAGAAATAAAACGGATTACAGCAATAAATATAACTGTACACAGGACAAGGACGAGTGCAGCTAAACGTTACATTTATATGCAAATTGACTTTGGAGAGAATCGGAACTCAAAGACCAATATTCAATTTCATTTCCAAGCAATTAATGGGAATAATATCAAGCGAATCAGTTTGGGGTTGTAGGTTCGCTTCTTTTTCATCGGAAACTTCAACAAGAGCTCCAATTGAAACGTTAGCGTCCATTACGACACGGAAGTTACCATAAGAAGGAGGTACGGTACGGTGTCATCCAGTTCCCCCACAAGGAAGCAGGAAACGTGGCCGTTCAGTGCATTAAACCGACGAATCAAAACAATGGGAATGCACTTCCCGAAGGCACGGAGAATGACGAGACTTCATGACGAGGGTAGCCATTGTCTGCAAGTGCGAACAGCTGCTATCAACAAAGACATAATGCATAACAAGAGCACCCATCACCTCGCATCGTTAGCTCAAACTCCTGTCACTAAAATTTTATGTATGAGCTTTCATTTCGGGGGTTTAATATCCCCGTCGTCATCGGATAGGGGCTCTTTCTCCGCGAGGAACGGTAAGTGCCGACGGGAGCGTGGAGGAGAGGATCAGGAAATCCCACAAGCATGATTAAGGAAAGGATGCGCGTTTCAACCCCGGGAAATATGGAGGGAGACGCTAGGCATGCAAAATGGCCTGTCGCAGGCGTATTATTTTGCACGTGGAAGTTGTCGACTTACGACCCCCCGAGTCTCATTATTGCAGGTCTCGGTGCTGAATAATATTCGGGGAGGAATCTTCACCGTAAGTGCCGCACCAACAGGGGATGCATACTGTTCCGCATAGTTTGGACAATTGCCCCGTTGGATTGCTCTGTTGGGCCAATGCAAATCTGTTTGTTTTTTCGTGGGAAGTTTTGCCCTGCAATAGACCCACGATTTCAGAGGATATCGAACTACATGAAAGAGAGGGATGTCAACACTAACTTTATTCCCACAGCAGCAACAGGGAAAATTGCTGGAAGAGGTTGACAAAGGCTCTGAAAGATGTCAAAATTAAACGAAAACCATAACAAACTGACATTAAAACACTAAATTGCGGGTTGACAGATATGAATCTTTTTTTCAAAAATATCCAAAACAAACACGTTGATACTGATGTAACCGCGATATGCTCTGTGGGTACTAATCAGAACATTGGTGTACTGGAACAAATGCATTTAAGAACTGTTAACGAGAATAATTTATATCATAATTCATTATCTACATAAAAATCTTTTTTTTTTAATTTGCAGTTTCATAAATGACCAAATCGGAACTGCTACTGATTGATTGATTGATTGAATTGGCGTTTTACGTCCACTTTGTGCACAGTAAGGCTAATCGGGACTGGGCCTTCAGTTTAAAGTGAAAACCGAACCACTGTGCCATGTGCCTCCACCGGGAATCGAACCCGGGACCACTTGATTACAAGACTACGACGGGAACTGCTATTGTCGGGTCATATTTGACCTATTGTTTTCATCACTGACCTGGTGGATTTCTTAGTAATTGTCATACGTAGTGAGCGATACCAAATTAAGCCATCTTCTGGCTAATCTGGTGACATGATCCGACAAAAGAGTTAGTGTGACCAAACAACCGGGAACAAGATTAAGCGCGAAACTAATGTTCAGAAGCAATATCAATTAAGGGTTAATTATTATCTTATAGGCACTTTAGCCACCAAATATATATATATATTTTTCAAATTCGTGAATTTTTCAATACCACTGACAGATCAAGCACGCTATTAAATATCGCATTATACCAGCACCTGGAATTTCTTCAATCACGAAATTATATAATTTGAATCTATAGTAGTTTCAAATGAATCAACGAATATCGAATGCACCATTTTTTCACATGAATTGTCAATTCTGTAGAGACCATTTGTAACACGTTGGATTAATCTTATGAAAATTTTACTGTCCACCAAATTTTACGTTTCCATTTTTTCATAGTTTCGGTGAAAGCCAGAAACTGGATTCGACAGCTGACTGAAACAAGAGTACTATCTGAAGGATTTTAGAATATCTCTGCAGATTTTTAACAATAACAGTGAAAGCATTGAGCCTTCAGGTTAACTGGATAAAAAAGAAACAAGGTGATCAAGGCGATGGCATGTATGATCCCACCTTGCTGGCTTGATTGATATTGATTGATTTGCTTTATTTTACTTCGCTTTTTGTGCCACATTTGGCTAATTTTGGAATATTGGGATGAGTGATGATATGACGAATGGACACTCACAAACATCCATGCCTAGGCCAGGATTCGAACCCGGGACCCCTGGCGTCGTAGCGCGATGTGCTAACCACTCCGCCACGGGGACCGGCTTCACGCTTGCAACTCGAATCATATAGTACTATTTAATCTAAAATAGTAAGGATTTTCTCCTTATAAAACGAGTATTATATGACTTTTTGCCCAGAATATGTTCTACCTGCGGAAATCCTGCAATGGATTTAAAATTATTTTCTGAAACTCTTCCACGCGGAAAAGCTTTGCATATACGACTGAACTACAGCTTTGGCAATGAAACAACTTCCTAACAGATGAATAAAGTGGAACAATCCCTGTGATTATGACGTGCATTCTGTCTAAATGAACGCCTGCTTGCAACATGACAACCATCCGAGAGGACTGGCACCCAGTCTGTCATCTGTCCACCGCCCAAACTTTCTGTCGAGCGGTAATTCGCGCTACTGCTGGTGACAGCTCCGAAAGACCAACGTACCATAAGGTAACGCTTAATGAGGGTAAGGTAACTTTCCTGAGAAATCGTGTTGCCTGCTTAACCTGGATGATTCGAATTAGTAGGTTTTTTAAGTTATGGAAAGTCATTTAGAGGGATGGGGGGGGGGGGATGAAGATGATAGTCTTCCAGGTCTATATTATATTTTAAAATTATTTCTTCAAATTGCATTCTGCTTCTTCAAGGTCGATATTATACATATTAAAATATTTGCTTCCCCCCAAATTCTACAGTGAAAAGTCACATTTTATTTCACGTCGGAGTCTTCTTGGTGTCTATTCAGAAACAACGATAGAGATGTGAAGGAATCGAGAATTAACGTTGCAGACAGCTGCAAATAAATATTACATAATTGCTACTTCCCCCTAACTTAAGAGGTTTACACCACCAAAAAGACAGGTGAATCGATACGTGACTCCTTTGTCATTTATGAAAAATTCAAGTCTGATAAAGTAATTTTACGTCAAGGTTGTCGTGTAGTAAAATGGTTAACGTTCTCGCCTTTGTTAGAGCGGTCCTGGGTTCGATTCCCGGTGAGTGCCCACAAAAGCCAGTGTTAACTCAGCATCGCGAAGTGAACTGAACTGCGTGAAAAGAAGATTCTGCGGTCTCCGGTCTCAAAAGCCGGAAAACAGCGGCGATGGAACTCGATGTGCTCACCACTCGTCACCCAATGGAAAAGCCGCTTGGTAGGCCCTGTGCCTAAGAGGGTTGTTGCGCCACGGGAAAAAAATGATGCAATTTTACGGTCGGTTTTTTGATATTTTAAGCCAACTTCCGAAGCCAAGTTATTACATATTGCTGCAACCGAGACAATATGTGTTGTTTGATTGTATTATTATGATGAATAAATTCGATTGATCTACATAATGGGAATATTGATTTGTCATATTCAATGATATTATGGTACACAAATATGAAGCATTTGTACTGAAAGAAGATATTTCAAGTATCCGGCCAAACTTGTGAGTTCAAGCGACGGCTGCCAGATTGACCAATCGCGTCTCCTATGTCCTCCTATGAGTTAATACAGCAATAGCTCAGCCTGGCGTTTGCATGCTGGAAAGAGTGGGACAATCATCGAACGTAGCCTACAATGTTCTTTCTTGATATTCAATAATATACATATTCCATTTCTATTATACATATATTTCTATTTAGCATATTTTACGTTTTTCTACTTCTTGTATTAATATCGATAATGAAGATGAAATGATGAAAGCGGCGGTGGATCGAACACAGTATCTTAACATGAGACCTCCAGCTTCGTAGTGTTACGCTGACAACTCAGCCACGAATGTCGGAAATACAATACACACAAAATAGCAACAGCTAATAATTCCCAACGTGGCAGCAGTACGCGAATTGAGTCATTTACTAATGCGGAAATCGACCAGAAAATTCGATAAGATGCAAAAAAAAGAGGAAGAGGGGGAAACAAGAACGGTCGTAAAACAAGACATTCTAAATCCAGAGAGCTTCTGACGAATTCTCTCCCCCTTTTTTGCACCGGAAGAGGTTCGACTCAGGAGGCAAAAATCCTACAATTTACAAAAGGCCAGGGATGTCACGGAGGCGATCTATGGAACAGATTTTACGATCGCGCATAAAGGACACTCTCCAGTTTGTTCCTAGCGTATTACACCCTTCGTTCTCTTCTACATCCCAGCTTTTTTCCTTACACCCATCGCAGCATCGGTGACAAAGGCACATGAGAAGAAGCGGAGTCACAAAAAGGACATTTGAAGAGAACGACAAATTGCGACGGTCCGAGTTGGAAAATAAACAATTGGCTCCATCCCCCCTGCCCCCTCCCCCCAGCCACCGAAACTGATCCCGTTACTCTTACCTATCCAGTGCACCCCCCTTCCCACTCCGGTTCTTTCTTTTTCGCGAAAACCTTCTCGGAGGTAAGTTATTTATGACCCTATAAATTTTGGATTCAAAATGCTTTCCTGCTGCCAAAAACAGGAACCACGCTGCAGGATAATGTGCGATGGTTTTGCAAGAACAAAGACGGCGAGTACACACGACCGCCAGCGGAGGTATGTACTAATCCACATCACGCAAATATGGGTGATTTATCGTTCCGCATCACACTTTTTTGGATGCAGTGTGTGTGTCACAGGGATGAACGAGAAAAATTGTCATGCGCGAAAAGTTGATGCTTACGTCCGGAGTTTGGGAAAATATTTTGATCCAAAGGCGGCGAGATAAAACAAGCGAATTAAGTGTACACAATTCTTGGCGTGTCAATAAACTTACAGACCGCGATGCATGGAACGGATTCGGGGTGTAAGAGGGTGACTTTCCAGTAAGTACCCAACAAACTCTCTTCAACGTACGTTGTCGCTTTGTTTGATACCCGGTGAAGGCACATAGTGGTTCTAATCCCACTTCAAACTGTAGGTTCAGTCCCAATCAACCTATCTGTGCGTAAAAGTGGACTTGAAACAAAACTCAACCAACCAACCTCTCTTCAACGCAGTGTACCCTGAAGACTAACGAGGCTCTGGACTCAAGAGTCAGTATAATCCTCTGTGCGGCTTGTCTTGTGTCCTGTCCATGTGAGTTTGTGATAGTCCTTTCATCAACTTCGTGTTATCACTTTACATTCCCATCTTCGCGGTTAACCAAAAGTGGAAAAGCAAAGCAATATAAAACAAATCAATCAATACATGAAGCATGAAACTGAGAGAAACGTCCACATGTTGCATTTAAATAAAAGAGAGTGTATCAGTTCATACTGAAGGCAAAGGTTTCGTCTAATTTATGTTCAAAACACACTTTTAACTATGCTCAAACAAGCTAATGCTGACTGGGTATACAGTTTAAACTGGTATTAGAACCACTGTGCAAAGGCGCTCCACGAGGAATCGATTTTTGGACCCTTTGTTTACATGGGGACAGGGTTTGCCACTACGCTATTTGAAGTGACATTTCCAACAAAAAAATACCTCAACCGCGTTTTGTTGGACGAATGGGGGAAGGTTACCCAACAAACAACATATATCTTGGTGAGATCAGTCCCACAACGGTCGCAGGAAATCATTATAGGAAAAGGGACCCTAGCAGGTATTACGGATGTCATACATACCTAATATTGTATACAGCAAGTATTACAGTTGAATACTTTTTTGAGCTAAAATTATTCATCTTGTTCTTTGTTCTACCGTATTCCTTCTGTTCAACTACCAAAGGTGCTTCCTTTCTGTGTACTTAGTACCTCAATAGTATGCACTATAAACTTCTGTGCACAAGTAGGCCTACTTCCATCTTCGTTCTGTTTTTGCTTGTTGTACATGCTTTTATGTGAGGACTGTGCTTAGTCGAATACTTTTTTAGTCATTGTAAGTGAAAAACTCAATACGCTGACCAAGGCAGACATTTATTTTATTTTAAAACACAGGCTGGGATTCGAACCCGTAACCCGTAGCGCCCTGTGCTAACCACTGCGTCACGGAGGTCGGCTACTCAGTGGAAGAGTATTGCAGAACAAAAAAATAACGCAGAATATAAAAAAAATAAATTGTAAAAAGTTTTCAGAAATACATTTATGAACTCAATAAACGCCAGCGATATTGCAATCAGTGTACACTTCAAAGTCATCACACATCGGGGCTTGATAAACATGTCAAAGGTTCGAAATGATGGGAAGTTTAGATAAGTAATAATTTGCATTGGAAAAATGTAAATAAAAAAAATATACTTGAAAAGTATCGTTCTGTGCAAATAGTTTTTAATGAGCGATGCCCTTCTGTTGGAAATTCCGATAAAAAAGAACAAATGAATGTCCGTTCTGATATTACGGTCCACGCTGAGAATATGCGGAATTAACGATTCCTGCCTTTTAATTGACGCGGCAATACCCGCGATAATTTGTGCGCTTCAAAAAAATGGATCGCAGAGTTGAATCCACATTAAACGAGTTTCTTCAAAATATGTTTCAGTGTTAGTTAAATGTATTTATGAGCATTACAGTAACGAATATTTATTGTTTTGGAAAATTTTCACACACTCAGGGTGACTGCACACCTATTCTGAACCCGTGAGCTCACAAATAACAGTCCATCACTGTTCGTATTGTAATTAGATATGGTACCGAGAGCGAGACGATCGCACTTTCAAGTTTGCCTCATCGCTCATCCAGAGCGTTGTGTGTTCGTCTCGTGATCTGGCTACCGAAAGTTTCTTGATCCGAGTGTGCGAGTATCCCTTCTTCAATTTCATCTATTCATCCTTCATCGGTATCGTCGCTATTAGTGGCAGAATCGCGATGTAAAATTAGAAAATGTTATAAACTGATATTCTTATTATGAACTGACCCAGATAGCACAGAAAACAAGTCCGAAGCAGTCTTGCCATGGCAAGCGATAAGCTCGCAGCAATCTCTCAATGACAAGCTGTGAGCTTGCTGCAAACTTGCATCTAGTTATCTAGTTACCATAAGTCGAAGTTGCAGCAATGCAAGCCTGCATCAACCTTGTCATAACTAGATGTAAGCTTCCGGCAAAACCCACTTGCCGAGTACCACTTATATCGAACTTGCATCACGCTTGCCGTATCAAACTGGCTTTGACAAGCTATCATGCTGGGGATTTTGGCTTAACCCTTAACATGGATGTCCGCAGGATTTTTCCATGGAGGGGCAAGCAAGGTATTTTTTTTCACGGAAAGGGAATGAGGCACATTTTTCCCCCGTAATAGTATTGTCCCCTCAAAAAACATTGCTTCAGTTTGAAGTTATCACGTTCCTGCAAAGCCCTTGCAATAATTAAAATATATTACTGTGAGTGAAATGAAAATATATGTGTGAAAAATGTGCTTTTTGCTTGACTTTCATTTCCAGGACGTCCATGACCCTTAAACACACGATGTGATTTATGACTTTCCAGCATATGAATTAATTTTAAAGGTGACTTGGGGAACATACTGTACGTCTAAGCCAGATAACATTCCGGATATTTGTGTCTTTTATGAGCATCGCCTTATGGCCAGATCTACAAGGGGGGGAAAAACTAGGTATAATTTGTAAATCTATAGTTCTCATTTTCGAAGATATTACATTGCGAGCAATGCATAATTTCAAACTTCGCGCTAAAAACAGTTTGGGATTGTGGCTAACAACGTATTAGCAGCTCAGGAAATTTAAGACTTAAATAGATTCACAACGGAATGCTTTGGAAGAAGTCTAGACCGGCATTATTTCGAACGCAATAAAACACACTCTGAGTGACATCTCGTTTGGTATGTTGAAGTACATGCCCCTACGTGAGCGTGCTCAAGCTTTTGCTCATATTCCATTCGAGAAAAAGGATGAGAGAGGGAGAGAAGTTAAATTTGAAGATCCAGAAGGAAAGTAAAGTACAGAGTGAGAGAGGAAAACACAGGATCTGATCATATCTCCCCAGAGGAGGACCCAATCTTCCCAACGCTCACTACTCATTACACTTATGTAAATGGAGTATCCCGAAACAAGAGGAACGAAGCCGTTTCGCCCGGGCGTCCACGAACCGTTTACATGGAAATGGTGAGATGGAATGAGGCAAAAACGAAGAAGGGAAAGAGAAAAGGCGTTTGTATAAGATGATAGAAACTCTTGCTCGTATGCCACTTTCTGTCCGAGAGAAGGACGGAAAGGAATATTTTACCCCCGACTCCTTTTCTCTCCACCTTAAAGGGGAAAATGTATGCACGCAATTTATGAGTGCAAAAATTGCTTGAGATTCAACGGTCATGGAGGAGTTTGTTTTGGGGAAGCGTCACTTCCAATTTGGTAAAACGATGCAAGTGCTCATGTAGCCTTCAGCGGTGAACTTAGATGAAAAATTCCAACTTCAAAGTGTTTTCTACCACCGCAACTCAGCACAAACGAGAATTGAAAATAGAACTCATTTCTCTAATGATCATATACTTTACTTAGAAACTTATAGCTATAACGCGATTAGGGAAAATATTAACGTACACCATTTTATAATGGATTGGATGATACCGAGATGAGACGAGACCAAACTTGACAATCTCGTCTCGTCTACTGTGCGAGGAGGTCTGCCTCGATAAATAAAAGCTTCCGTCGTTCGTCCTCCGTGACGGAGTGGTCAGCGTAAGTAAGGTTCGAACCTTGGTAAAGGCATGAATGTATCATTGTATTCATCCCATCATCCATATAATCATTCAATCTCATCGTGGAGATTAACCCAAAATGTAGAAAGGTGACGCAAAATAACCGAAAGAAATACAGGTTCCGATAATCATAATAATGGTTAATATATGTAAGATTATTACTAAATTATACATAAATTGTATAAATCTTTTTAAAAAGTTTATCGCGTAACTCCAACTGCATTTGAGTGTTGCTAGTGAGTTATAATTTCTCTTATAAGTACTCTGAGTTCTTACTTAAGTTCAATCTAAACGCAGATTGGACCAATTGGTTGAAGTGGTATCCGAACCACTGTGTTTCTCCACCGGATATCGAACACGGGACCCCTTTACTACAAGGCGACGACGTTACCGGTATAGCATCGGAAAGCAAGTGAGCAAACTAACGTATTTAAAACCCAACTCTTTATATTGACAGTGTGCGAGGAATAAACTGAAGGTTGGAAAGATAACACTATGCTTTTAACATGGTGGAAACAAGATAGTTGAAAAGGAACACGACTGTGTAGCGCTCACTATGTATATTACACGGTCTATGTCTGAAAATAATGCGTAGAATACATGGAAGCATTGGCCGTATTCCACAGGACATAGATGACTTACATGCAGCACTTCATTTTATGGTGTCATCCTATGGAGAATTTCCACATTGTGCGCCGAACCATAATGATTGGAAAGCGTAAGGGCCGCAAGGGAGAAAAAAAAACCGGAGGGCGTTGCTAACCACACAGCTATTATAAGCGACATCGTCCTTCTACCTCAATAATCCGAGGACTGAACCAACTAATTAAGTACGCTGGCCTTCATTAGTGACAGACTGCCTCTAATTGACTTCCCACCTCTGTCCGCTCCGCTCAACGCCACAACTAACAAGGCACGCGGAGACCAACTGCCGCAGCAAGTGGAGGTTCTGATGGGGCGGATTGCTTAGCGCCAACTTTCATTTTATGGGGAGGAAAGGGGGGGGGGGCGATTGGTGCATGCTCTGCTTATTAATATTCTGCATAGACTTGGACGAAGACATAAGAGGAAGCTTCTGCCTTCGAACAAAGTGTTGTATATAGCACTGAGATTCCGATGAACAAGTGCTATCATCCAGACTTCATAAAGTAGTAATACTTAGTCAAAATTAACATTATGATATCGATAACTAGGTGAATGAAATTAAATTGGTTTATTGCAGTCTGAAAAGTCGAACCAATAAGCAAACCATGTGTGTGAAGTACAAAGGGCGTTCAAATACTAATGAGAATTTGTTTAGAACACCTTTAATTAACAATGCAATGAAAACATGCTATTATTCAAAGTAGTCCTGACGACTGCAATAAACTTTCTGAAAGGTTGAGAGTACCAAATTTAGAACATGGTTTCTGATTGCTTGGCTAAAAGGACCTTATCGCAAATCTTGAATTTGTAACCGCCCAAAAACATTTATTGGTCCAAGCAAGAGATAGTCCGAGGGGGCCAAGTTGGAAAATATGGAGGCTGAGTCAGAAGATGGCAACATTAACGCTGTGGTGTGAAGACGCGCATTGTCATTGTCATGAAGGAAAAAAAAAACAAGAGTTCTGGCGCTTCCTTCGTTTGGAGGGGATTTCTGATTTCCCCCTTTTGCTGAGAAGATTTGAATAATACTTCCAGTTTTGGGGTTGGTTAGTAAGATCCCCAGGTACAGTATTCCGTCTGAATAATCTGATCAATACCAATGACATTGTCAGGAGTTGGAAATGTTCTTGGGTCGTTCTCAGTAAGATTTCTTCAAGAATCTTTTTCACCCAACTAAACATCCTTGCCTGGGGACAGATTCATCTCCAAACTGTGCTCTAGTAATTTTTTTTTTAAAACAAAACGTGTATTAGCACACAATTTCACAACTTGATGGTTTATACTGTATTCCATGGAACAATAAGTACACGCTACCATTATTTCTCTGACATGCTGAATACTAGTGTCTGGGTGTAAAGGACATCAGGAAGCCATCTTTTTGGTACGTCTGAATAAGACGCTTAGTACAATTGATATGTGCAAAATGTCCATATTTACAGCCAACTTTACAAAGTTCCGACTCTCGGCCAATCTCAATCTCGACTAGATTTTACAGACGACGGTTCTCAGAAAGTCGAGAAATGGCTGGTCTGTCCTCGAAATTCGAAACGAGACCACGAATTGCCTTGTCTCGGTATCAACTCTTCCCACGGTCACTCTTAAAGGGCATCAGAGGATCAAGCGAAATGCCCATAGCAGAATAACCAGGATGCCTCTTCCATAACTCCACTCAGATCAAATTTCTTGCTCCGCAGCGATTCGAGAAAGCGCGCACGCAAGTGCAGAAAAAGCAGAGGAATTTCATAACCCTCTGCTAGCCACACGAATAGCACAAGTACGCTTAAATATCCTCCCAAGTGCTCGAATAATATCTCTTCTCGGAACACCGCCGCAGGCAACGCTATCACCGTCGCCTTGCAAGTTGAGAGAACTTTTTTTTCTTCTTTTTATTATTTCGAGGCACAAAACCAAAATGCAGGAAGGCGGAATTGCATTTAAGGAGCCAATTGATCGCTCCTTGTTGCGCGGACTATATGGAGCGGACGGACTCCCCTGAAGAAGATAAGTGCGCTTCTCATACAAAGTTTTCCGCTCATAATGATAAGACTTAGGACTAAGGCTTCATTTGTCCCAAGTCGTCCTCTTATCTCTCACGGAGGTTTCGGCGTAATGAGAGCAGGAAGCGTGCTTTGTTCGCGGGGGGCGCTATCGTACTTCGCTTACATGTGCGTCGTCTGTTTATACTGGAATAGGGAAACTTTGTACCTCGGTAAAATTAATGTGCCATAAAACTGGGATCGTATCAAGTCTGGCCAGTGCTGCGGAAACTTTTTTACCCTCTTCTTTCGGGCAGAATGCTCCGAGACACTTTCCGGAAGACGCATTGCCCAGTGGACGCTATTCAGACGTCAGGCCGTATCTTATCAGGCTTGGCTACAAAAGGTTGCAAAATATTTGAACCTTGAAAAAAGTTGTCCCGTCCCCTTCTCGGAACTTTTCCAAGCGGAAAAATGGACACAATTTGGACCGAAAGAACCGAATCAATCAGAGGAATAACAACGGAGGTCCGCAGTGAATGTGGCGCTACCCTAAAGCTCGCGGAATTTGAACAAACTGCGAAAGCAGGAGGAAGTACGGTGTAAATCATGACACTCATTATGAACGGCCAGCATGGCCCTGTTCGGTACAGCACGGACAAGCATCGGCAAATTGATTTCAAGGAAATGAAACGTGAAGTAACGCGTCGTGAATGCCCGATTCGGTTCTGTTTAGCTCGCTCCAACTCACACATGGGCGGAAAGGAAGGAATGCCTACCCGAGAATTAAAACCGGTCCTGGGCCTTCGTCCTGAGCCATCTAGACCACGCTGGTGCAGAGTTTTGTTTACTGTACACACTTCTGAGGTGGTGTGTAAGAAAACGAACATAAATAGAATTACCCATTTCTCTATGATGCCTCCGGTCGAAATTCACATGTTCTCCAAGGTGAGATTTAAGAGGCCATATCATGGGCAGCGGAAAAACAGACCTTCATTCAGAACACTTTTACTCGAAAACTATTTGAGGCATTTGAATGAGCTTTGTGGTGAATTGATCAGAAAGGATGAATCTTAACAGTGATTATCGAAATTTTTTTATCACTTCCATATTTTAATAGATATTAGCTGTCAAATATCTCAGTTTTTGGATCAGCGTATAGAGCCCGATTCTAAGTTACTGTAAAAATTTAACCTTGCAAGCCTTTCTTGCATCCTTCCTGAGTAAACTGATTTTTTTATTTTTCAAATTGAGAGGCCCATTGTGATAATACGCCATTGCAAACATTGATATGCATTTTCAAACACCTTTGAGAATGGCTTTATTCGAGCCATAGCGGGGGCTGGCCATCGGCTGGCGGGGTTATGTTCAAGTCCTACAAGTTCAGCCGTCTGCCGATAGATGACTCTGACCAGGTTTTACTACTGTGGGCGTGGCTTGGATTACTTCTTCTTCTACCCTTGGCATTGTCTTTTCCCTTGGGGGCAGCTTTTGACCGTGCTCCGACCATTTCGGAAAATCCAAAGTTGATTTCCTTCACCCGGCTGTTTTTTCATTGTGTTTCATTTGTCTTATTTCTATTTTCCAAAAGAATAAATACATTAATACAGAGACTGTCCCAATTGAATCTTACATAAATTATAGCAAAATTAAATTTGTTTTAAGTCAATTACATGCTCAAATAGGGTAATCGGGACTGGGGCTACAGGATACAGTGGGATCCAGACCACTGTGTAGTTCTACCGGGGATCGAACCTGAGACCCCTTGAATACAAGGCGAAATAATTACTACTAATTTCATCGAGGAAACTCAAGGACTTATTTGGGAAGGGGTCCGGACCCCTCCCCAAGAAAGACGTACCAAGTGAAAAAATTGAATAATGAAAATATATTTGTGTAGCATTTATTACATAATCGATTGTTATAATTTCCTTTGAACTTATTGATTGATTTGTTGTTTCTAAGTCCACTTTTTGCACAGAAAGGCTAATCGGGACTGGACTTACAGCTTAAAGTGAGATTCGAACCACTACTTGCATCCACCGGGTATCCAACCCGGGATTCCTTGATTACAAGGCAACGACGATACCACTGCGCCATCGAGGAGGTCCACTCTTTGAACTTATTGGAAGAAAGATTGGAAGTAGGGGGCTCAGAAGGACAGTACCAATTACCAAAGATTTATGCTTGCACGCTACTATTTATAACAATATGCATAAAATATTAATCAGGAGTTTACTTTTCGCTAACCGGATCTAACATTCTCTATTATTCAATAAATATTCAATTCTTCATCAATTTGAAATGAATTTCTTTGCCAGGGCACTTGTTTTTTATGCAAATTATGCCGATCTTAACTACAGGTAAGCTAGATAATGAATACGTGCTGTTATCCGATCTTTTTACCTATTTATGTGATAATAATATAATTTTAACTTAAACATCATATTATTATTATTATTCCTGACACAATTGGTTCGGTGTATTTCTAGATACGTGCCTTGGGAGGCCATACAGAAATTACAGCGAAAGGAAGTGAGACAGTCGGGTGCTCTTTCAAACTCTAAATCTTGTTCTTGTCCCAAGTTATGTAAACGCTCTCTCGTTTTCGTCTCGATCGCTGAATATAATTTCAATTATAGTCACATTAACTTCAATGCATTTTAAAAATACAATTTGTGTCTACACAAAGAACACGCTTGGGCAATACATTCACATTTAGATAACACCGATCTATTTCATAAAGAGGTAAGACAACTATGCTGAAGGTAGATATTTAAATTTTAAATATAATTCACTGCACATTCAATTATACTATATGTAATGTTATGTTATAATAATGGAACCTACATCTTGCAATTTTTTTAATTCTAGTTTCATTAATATTTTACTTTGGATATTATGTGAATACATTAATCGTGATGGAGGGAGAAAACACATCGGAACGACAAGTGACCGGCGACACGTGTCGCTTGAGAATTTCACCAATCGAGCGTAGGCATGTGCGGCCTGTCATGCCGCTACGGTGTGAAACGTTGCTGCTGATTTGCTCGTTCCCAAGCGACATATGTTGCTTGTCGCTTCGGTGTGAGTTCTCCCTAAGAGGCGAGTGACAATGAATTCAATTACATCTTCATAGCTTGTTCATGACTGAAAGAAGCTACTCGTGTCGCATGTCGCTCGGACTGGGACTTTCTCTCAATATCGTGTATCGTGTCGACTCGGTTTGTTGTTCGTGCATGTTTTGCTTTAAACTGTATAGGCTCTTGTTGCTTGATGTGAATGTTCCGTGTTGCTTGGGAACGAGCCAGTCAACAGCAACGTTTCTGTAGCTGCAGACCGAAGTGACAAGCGACACATACCTCTAGAGAACAATCCAATCAACAGCAACGTCTCACACAGCTGTAGAATAACATGTCACACAAGCCTGCGTTCAATTGGTGAAATCCTCAAGCGACACGGATATTTCACACCGTCTAAAGCAAAATATTCACTGTGCATGCGCGAACAACAGGCCAGGGCGACACGATGGACGGTATGAAAAAGAACTCAGTCCTAGGGACACACAAGCAACAGACAACACAAGCTGAACGGTTGATTGCGTTTATTACTGAGAGCCAGTTACCAAGAGACACGTGTCGCTTGTCGCGTGTTGCTTCGATATCAAATATCCCTAAAAGTAAGCAGCTTTTGAAGCACAGTATGAATAGTTAGTAGGTAAACAGCAGTGACAAAACATATGATTGATTGATTGATTGATTGATAGATAGATAGATAGAAAAAATTGCCTATAAATCCGCACCCTAATCATAACTTATTAAACATATCAAAACATATTTTTCATTCATCAATTTTTTACGCTTACAATAACCTCTAATTATTACTAAATCAATTTTTGTATTTTCCATCTAATATCTTATTATATTTAGCTCTTGCCAGTAGGCACTTTATCTTCTTATGTATATATTTTTTTTGGCCTCCATCTCATCAGACTTATCATTCATTAATTTCCTCAATTATCTCATCCAACTTTTTTTTGTATTTCCACCCTTCTACATAAGAGTTGTAGCTTTCCTAAAGGTAAAAAGGTAAAGCGTTCCCCTGTGCATAGCACCACGCCATGAAGGCGTATAGGCGGTGTGGGGGTAACGCCCCACACTTTCTTGATCCGGTCGTAAGTGGGGGTGATGTGATCAGCATCACGCCCCTGACCGCCTTTACCCCCAGGGTTTCCCCCAGGTACCCATGTTATTCGACGCTGGGTGGGCGCCGGGGCCGCTTCCACCGTTAGAAAAGTTCCCGGATTTGAACCGGTCGGGGATCGAACCCGGGACCTTTAGCATGGTAGTCAGACGCGTTACCGACTGAGCCACCGCTTTCCTGGCGACGTCAATCGACGTTAGCTTCCATCGTATACATTGATCTCATCTTCAGGGATGAGATGATGTTGCTATGTATGTGCTCAAAACGTTGGAAGATAACGCCGATTTAATCTGGCTGGTACACCTGTTCGAATCCTTCTACATGCTAAATTGAAACAACAATCCTTCGTAATCATTAAACAGGATGGAATAAATAGCGGGGAGGCTTTTGTAATAGTCTATTAATAATTTGAATTACATCCCCATTAAAAACTGAGCATCCTCGATGGCGCAGTGGTAGCGTCGTCGCCTTGTAATCAAGGGATCCCGGGTTCCATGCGTGGCCCAGTCCCGATTAGCCTTACTGTGCATAAAGTGGACTTAAAACACCAAATCAATAAATCATTAAGAATTAATTTTAAAATTTTATAATGAATTTCGGGTGAGAGATTCAATATACTAACCTCCATTAATGCCTAGAGAATTATAAAAAATGCGGGGGGGGGGGGGGTTGTATTTATATACACGAACGCTCGGGAGCCAATATAAGTTTACAACCTGCAAATCGGGTTTTCTCTACCGATTCAATATCTCCAATGTTGTTTGTGTTGCACCTGATTCAAAATCGGTCATGATTTATTTCGGAAATTTTTGGGAGGATAAAGACAGTCGATAGGAGAGCTTGACTGCTGTTCGATTCCCGGAGGAGAGGGTGAGGAAAGTGGGCTCTCCCACTGCATGAGGTGCATCTACGTACAATGACTCTACTATATAACTACGTGGGAGCATAGAGACGATTTGCATCGCCTCTATAAATAAGCGAGACTGTGAATATGTAAAGAGCCACCACCACCCACCCACCAATACGCCTTCAAAACACATTGCATAATGCAGGTTGGTGGCTTTACCAATTTCTTTCAAATACAAGTAGTTAATTATAGTAACAAAACATATTTTTATACATAATGGGATTTTTCAAAATTACAACAAAATAACAAAGCAACCAATTTTGTTGTAATTCTATAAAGAATAAGTTAACATAGGCCAGAATCGGTAAATTTCCCGTTCGGACAAATGTCGCAGTTGAAGTAGCAGTCTAAACAGGTAAAAAACTGCTTACTGACACGTAATCTGACTTAAATTTGGCATAAAGCAGTCTATTTTTTTAGTTTGAAAGACCTTGTGACATTTGTCGAGCCGGGATGAAGTTCTGCGTAACTAATGGGATAAAGAAGAAGGAAAATTTAATTCGTAACACTACTAACGGACTTATTACGCCATTCGCATGATGTAATTAATAAACACAATTATTCTAATTACATGATTATTAAAAAGCAAACATTTCTTTGCAAATAATAATTTAAAATGCCTGTTTTTGACCAATCCCTCCCCTGTTGTAGGTTTGTTATCCATGAAATATCAATCTGGAATTTTTTGTTTCACAGGTACCTGTCATAGAGTAATCTTTACGCTGTAAATATAAATTTTTTTAGCTCCCCGATCGGAGACATCTGGGCTCAAAATTTTGAAAAAGACAATCAAGAAACGATCAAAGAGCCATAACAGTAATTCAGCCGAAATACTCTGATATTACATAACTTCCCTAACAAAAATATCCTAAACTTTGAATTTTGGTCAAAATCAATATGTTGAAAAAATACACGAAACATACAATGTAGCTTGAAATGTACTGAAAACAATGTTTTTTACCCAAGCTATCATTTTTCTTAGATGAGTTATCATAATTACCGCAACTGTCTACAAAGGCTAAAAATGCCGCAAATCATAAGTCAAACAGGGCCGCAATTTTTAAACGAAGTCATGTAAAGGAAAATACTACCCTTGCATAGGGGTTACAACAACAAAAATATAGGCTATATAAATAGAAAAAGTTGACCATTTTCTCAATTATTTTCTTTTTGGACCACATGGTATTAAATGGCCATATTTTGCTTTAGACCTAATATTAATTAAAATATGCAAGTTTGATTAAATTAGTGCATATATTGTGTATCAGTGAAAGTTTTATAAAATTAGATCAAATACATTCACAGAGTTGGTTTTATGCAAGGATAATGTTGGAAAATGTTCCGCCTGAAATCATTCACACTGAGAATCGAACCTGGGTTTACTACGTAGCAGTCCGATGTCATATTTCCTCTGCTTTTCTCATATATCAGTATTTACTCAGTTCCATATTTTTTAACAATCACATTCAGAACATAAACATCCATGTATTAATCGGGATTCGAACCCGGACCCCTGCTGTCGTAGCGCGCGCTGTGCTAACTACCTCGCCCCGGAGGTCAAATAGTAGACTACTGGGACTCCTTATTCGTTGAAGAGAAGCTTCCACAATTATGTATGTTACAAGCCACATATTGTTGCTTCAGGACTATATTATCGTCTGGAATTTTGACACGAAATGGTAAGATCAGCTTTTGGCAATGAAGACCCGAACAGCAAAACCTAGGACATGTCTGAGAAAAGAAATGCCAAGGGTTTTACGACCTGTCAATCACTAACTGCCCGTGTACCGGAGGAGGCGTGTTCTTGAGGGCCTCGCGAAGCGGGCCTGGACAAAACATCTGGTGGTGTAAACGCTGTGCGCGCTCTATCGGCGGAAGGAAGGCGAATTCGGAAAAGTCCTTTCCATGATATACAGTCTTAAGGGGCTTGGGGGCTACA
This sequence comes from Lepisma saccharinum, assembly GCF_977018435.1. Lineage (NCBI taxonomy): Eukaryota > Metazoa > Arthropoda > Insecta > Zygentoma > Lepismatidae > Lepisma > Lepisma saccharinum. The sequence continues at coordinate 134,815,101 of NC_139229.1, forward strand.
ACTCCGAAAATGCTCCAATCTCATTTTCAGTTGTCTGTTTCTATTGTTGCCGCCCCCTACTCCTCCGCACAAGTCGCAACAATGAGCTCTCCATTGTAACATCTACCTGGTTCGGTGCCGTGGTCTTTGGTCGAGCTGGCCGTTCATAAAATGCTTACCTGCTTAACTGAACTAAACACAGTCAAAAAAGTTTTGCATCAGGACGGAAAATGACAAAACATATATGAAGCACAAGGTTTATTGACAATGACAGTAGGAATACAAAAGAAAAGATGAAGAACAAGACATGTTGAATGAAAAGGGAACAAAAAACGTACAGTTTTCTCAGAAATGTGTTTAAAACGAAAATGGCGTAATTCATAATGGAGGCGAAAAAACAAAGAACTGTCACAAGAAGACTGTTCGTCATAGCGGATCCACCAGAAACACTGTCTACCACCTGGTGTGTCCTCCCCTGGCTGCAAGAAGGTCTTGAACACGCTGTGGCATACTGAGGATGAGACGATCAAGATGATCTTGCGGTAAGCGATCCCATTCGTCCTGAGCCGCAAGAAGAAATTCACGAAGATTGGTGGGAGCCACAGGACGATTTGCAATGGCATTTTTTAGCATTGCCCATGCATGTTCGATGCAATTCATGTCGGGACTTCGTGTTGGCCAGAGCTTGCGACGGATATTCGTGCACCATCTGTGCGCGGTGTGAACGGGCATTGTCATCCACCAAGACAAATTCGTCACCAATTTCCTGATGAAATGGTTCCACAGTCGTCTGAAGAATGTCCTGATATAATAAACAACTGTTTGTGTCCCTCTAATTGGAATTAGGGGCGTTCGACGTCCGAGCACGATCCCTGCCCACACCATGATTCCTCCTCCTTGGTAAGGATGGACCCCTTGGACACCACGAAGCCGTTCCTGCTGTCCACGGCCTCGCCACACCCGTCCTCTTTATGAATCTGGCCTTAGACAGAGCCTACATTCATCGGTGAAGAGCACATGAGCCCAATGACCGGGTCCCCAATTTCGATGTGCACGGGTCCAATGCACACGGTCGCGCCGATGTCGTGGCAATAGGTACTGGCACCGGAGAGGTCTTCCGGAACGTAAACCACTTTCTCGGAGTCTGTTACAGACAGTTCGGTTTGACACACGCACACCAGAGGCTGCCTGGAGGGCATGCGTGATGTCCCTTGCAGTCATGGTATTCTGTCGCCGAGCTGAGAGTCCTACATTGCGGTATTGTGCTGGTGTTGTGACCCATGGTCGACCTGTCCGTTGACGATCTGCTACTGTTCTTGTGTCTGTATACCGCCTCCAGGTCCAACAGACATCGCTTTACGCCACTCCAACAGCCCTAGCTACAGCCCGTTGTGACATGCCATTCTGCAGTAGCCTGATGATCTTGGCCCGATCAAACTGCACTATCGTACGGCTAGGCATGCCTTGCACACAGCTGCACTCGCTCGCCTTCGCTAACTGGGCACAAGGAACACCTAACTAACCTTCGCCGACTACCGTGGTGCTACGATCGAACACACGCATGCGCTTGCCGACTCCGGTAGTCGTCTGTGGTGATCGGTATTGCACGTCGACCGCGTTACATCGCACAATGAGCTCTGCTTCATCGTTTCTTATCCGCTTCGGCATTTTGCGGACGCTATTTTCATCACTTCTCGGGTGATGCAAAACTTTTTTGACTGTGTTTATATGACCCTAACGAGTCAAGGGGTCAACTTGATGGGGTCTACTACATAAAAGCTGATACTGTGACGTTAAGCAGGGCTCAAAACTGCTTGCTTGACAATTAGGATTGTTGCTGATGAATTCCCATTAGAAATTCACTCTGGTGTTCAGTAAATTCTCCCCTTCATTTATGGCATATTCATTCAACAGTTCTTAACTCGTCATTTCGCCACCCATCTTGATCGTCGTGATTAGCATATTTTCTGCAGACAAGTATTCGGATGCGAAGAATGGATTCTATTCTGCCAAAATTATCCACCTGCACAAAACGCTCAACAGGCACGAACTTGGTTGGTCATAGGTAAATTTGTAAACCAAGATTTGCCAAATAAACAGTCTGTTGCGCGGAAAGAACAGCGAAACCCAAGAACGAATCTTGTCCCGCGGCAGTGAAATGAACACAGCTGTCAACCACTTAATTATCGTGGAGATACCGATCTTCTCAACTACTACGACGTGTGTTCCTGTGGTTAATGAAAGACTTGCGTCCCCTTCACACGTGGTTTAATATCTAAAACCTTCCTGAAAAGTAAATAATCTTCGAATACTGAAAATTCCGCATGTCAAGCCATAATTTTATGCAACTTCCAATCATTTTCAGCTATTCTCTTGAGGTTGGGAAATATTTCATTGATGACATCAAAAGAAAAAAGAAGAGAAAACAGCAAAAGGAAAAAAAAAAAAAAAAAAAGACACTGAAGTTATATCACGACCAGAAAAGGGTACTGCGGATGGTGAACGATACATTACAGACATTGCAGCACCCAGCACGTGTTCTCCCGCAGGCATCTGAAGATGACTTACGACGGGTGAGCCCCCACTCCTCCTCCCTCGGCGAATCCCAGGACCGTGCAATGCAACTGGAAAGGTGGAAACAAACACGCCAAATCCAATAACTGTACGGTGCTGAAAAATTACGAAAATTCGCATGCAACGACCGCCGAGAACGAACCAAGGAAGAACAAACTGCGGCAGGAATTTCGGCGGAGAAACGCATAAATCAGAGAAATGTTCCACCGCCATGACATCCAAACCTAGCAACATGTTGTACGGCTTTTGGCGGTCACAGAAAAATGCTCATCATGCAAAACCATCCTCAATTTCTAATACGCCCTCTCCCCCTTCCTCCTCGCAAAATACTGCAACTTTAAGGGGAGGGAGCAAAAATAGTTCCGATTTTACACATACCGTCTGCTAGTTTTATAAAACATTTAAGGTAACACTGAAATTGTTACTGTTCAAAAATAAACTCTTTTAGTGGTAAAGTTATTAATAGAAAGACACAATTGCTCTATTTTTCTATACTTGGTAATTCTACCTCTTGGGTGAATCATGAAGATGAATGTACACAACGTAACGTGGATGGCTCACCTGCGGAAAGGAGGGAGTGAGCCAGATAGAAGGCTTGGACGAGTGGGAAACCTCTCTTCACCTGATTCGTGAGTAACAGTGCAGTGTGGTTCTGTGGAAACGAGGTCCCATTCCCCGCATTTTTTACCTCTCAACGCAAGCGACTCCCCTGCTGTTTACCGGTCCTGAGATGCAGTGTGCAGCCGGGAAGCTCGAACTGCACAGAGAGTTCACTAGCCTCCAGGAGTGCAAGCGAGTTGCCCAAACTGACTAACAAGGGAGGTTATCAATTATATGTGCGTGTTCTTCCTATGCCATATTTACGTTTTTCCGGGGTCAGATCCCCATTTCAATTTCTCCTCATCTTGCCATTTGAGGGGGGGGGGAGGGGGTTGCTCCCCAAAAGTTTTTTAGCCGAAACAAAAAAACACGTATTTCTTCCTTTGGGCTCCTCTATACACCTGCTAAATTTCATGGAAATCGGAGGGAGACACTTAGATAACCTCCCTTGTAAGTGTCACAATATATTTGTCACTTCTAGTATAATAGGCTGAAAAAACACACAACGTTCACTGAATGATAGCAGGCAAGATACTATCGACCTAAGAATAGACAGACGACAACGTACATTACTTTTAAGAAATGCAAATCCGTATGGGAGACTTACGTTCTCTTCTTCTCAATTTCCAAGCTGAAATCTTTCACAATTTGCAAAAACTTCGCTTAAAATAATGATAGACCTTCGGTTGCTGGATCCAGGCGATATAACACTCTTTTTGGCAAAAATAATAACTTAAAGAAACTGCAAAGTTTATTCGTTTTATATTCCCATAATGAAAAGCTTTAGTTTCCAAGGGAAACAAAACCCAGCAGAGAAAAAAATTGAGCATCTCTTTCATTCTTATTGCGACCATTGTCATCGTAAAAAATAAGGCCCAAGTAATGAAAAAGAGTATTAGTCTGTGACGAGGCAGGCTACAGTGGCAAAAAATACGCTAATCAATTCAAAGCAGGCCGACGTAAATCGTCGAAGGAAATCCCGCAATCCTGAGTCCCAAGGACATCAAACGGAGTTTATCGCCGAACAAAATGCACGTCGAAGTGAATGCCTTGCATTTATAAGCACTCAACGTTTGATCTCCTTGCTTCAATCGTTCCAACAGTCCCCAGTACTAACGGGGGATGTTTCTTCTTTACGTTTCGTCCATAACAATTCATTATGAGAGATCTAAACAAAACAATGTAAAGGAGAAAAATACAATGCGAGCTCAATGCTACGCACTATCGTATTTTCCTCTACAAGTGCGCATAAAATTGAAATGTTGATCAACATTGCAGAAAATAATATTAGTCCACAGAAATGGAAGTCAGAAAATTGAATTGGTAATTTAATAACTGGGAAGTTCAGATTTATTCCTATTTCATATTTTTCTGTTATTTTACGTCTCCTTCCTACTTCTTGCGTTATTCGCGATGAGGAGAAGGATGATGACAAATTTTAAGCCCACTTATGCTCAAAAGAATAAAATGGATTCAACTACTGTGCAATGCACCTCTACTGGTAATCGAACATTGCACCTCTTCATTAGAAAGTGACAAGAGTTACCTACGACATCTGGGAGGTCAAGGAGGAATGATGAACTGATGCAATTGAGGATGCGACAAACAATTTAAACATGCACACTTGCTCATGTGATTTGATTTGTAGTCCACTTTATGCACATATAGGCCAATCGGGACTGGACTTACAGTTTACACTGGGATTCGAACCACTGTGTCATGTGACTCTACCAGCTATCGAACCCGGGACCTCTTCATTACAAGGCGACAGCGTTACCAGTACGCCATCTGGGAGGCCACACTTCCTCAGGGTTAGTGATAGAACTGTAATGACCGGTTAGCGACTATCACATTTTTTTCCCTAATTAGCATTAATGAGTATTTTAAATAGGTGCAAGAGTACATTTGAATTTCGTTTTATTTCTTTCATCTCTTATTTTCTTTCTCTCTTTAGAATAATCGTTAAGATGAAGTTGAAGGTGAATTAGATGAAGTTCGTAAAAAGGACACTCACAAAGAAACACACACACACACACACACACACATACTTGCATATGCTACCTTGTGGGGACTCTGTTAGTGCACATACACTGTGGGGACCGGGGGAAATCACAGTCGTAGTCTGATGTGTTTGTTGAAATTATGTGACAAATAACACAGTAAAACTATAAACTCCCGAAAATTAAAAGTAACCTACATTGTGAGCAAATTATACAAGAAAAACGTTTCCTATCCTTGTGGGGACACCAGTCCCCACAAGGCCTGTGAAATCAGGTGGCCTCGGGTCCCCACAAGGTCCATTAGATTCATGAAAATTTGCACATACACTCCATACACACGATTGATTCTGTACAGACGCTGTGGGGACCGATGTGTAAATAAGTTTCAAAATGCTACCCTGTTGGTACTTGACAATAAAAGAGAGGAAATACTTTTAGTCTCTGTCGATTTTTGCAGTTTTTGTCGTTTATGATATTTTTCATAAACAAAATCGTAAATACTTGTCCTGCAGAGAATAAACCACTGGAAAAGAGAAACAGATGTTACATGAAATAGGAGACATCTGACGGTGGATGTAATTAAATGACTGACAATTAAAGTTAGCAAAATAATTATACTAACGAGTGTTGTGCTATTTTGGGTAGAAATGCAAACTTCTGTGTTTTAACATCAAGACAAAAAGTAAAACGCTACATAGCACGCGTATTACAAATAATAATGATGATGATGATAATAATAATAATAATAATAATAATAATACCACCACCATGTGATATGATGTGGAAATCTTGCAGAGGGATATAGGACTTGAAATTGATTCAATAAAGTTCCGAGTTCGATTATTTTCTTCCCGTGTCCCTTCATCAATTTTATCTAATCGTCACGATTAACCCAAAAAGCCAGAAAGAAACGATGCAAAATGTGATATATGCAAAGTATCTTTCATTGTTCTCACAAACTGTTTGTGTTTAATTTATATACATTTCGAATCATGCTTTGCTTTACGTTAAATGTTAATTTTTATCTAAATTCAATTAAACATTACAATGCTGACCAAGGCATGAAACAAGGCTCAACACTATTACTAAATTCAATTAGTTAATAATTTAAAAAGTGCTTTTACAAGGGATATAACTTCTGATGGAAAATCGAGTAGTGTCCCTACAACGTTGTTATCTTCCATTGAAGAAATATATAGTGCGCTCAAGAGTAGAAATTTTCCAAGCGGAAGCGGGAGGGGTGTATCATGGGCAAAGTTAATATATTTTTCAAGGAAGCTAAAATGTAACTTTACACGCCATGAAAATACTAACTGTTATTATTATTATTGATTTATGTACATTTTTAATTTATGATAATATATTATTCTTTTAGGCATTATTTACATCTCACAAATTCAATCAATTTACTTTATGTGCTCGGATGCTTTTAAATAAGGAAGTCATGGCTTCAATTCGCGATAGAAATTCGATATACGTTTAAGAAACTTTTCGCTCCACAAGCTTACCTTTTTGTTGTTGAAGTGTATTATGTGCTCACAAGGTATATTACTGCTGATCCAAAGCGAGTAGTGTCCCCACAAGGATGATATCTTCTGTTGAAGAAGTGTTTGATGTTCTCACAAGGTTTATGACTTCTGATGCAAAGTGGGTAGTGTCCCCACAAGGTTGTTATCCTCTGTTGAAGAAGTGTATGATGTCCTCACAGGGCTTATTACTTCCGATACAAAGCGAGTAGCGTCCCCACAAGGTTACTATCTTCTGTTGAAGAAATGTATGATGTCCTCACAAGGCTTATTACTTCTGATGCAAAGTGAGTAGTGTCCCCACAAGGTTACTATCTTCTGTTGATGAAGTGTATAATGTCCTCACAAGGCTTATTACTTCTGGTGCACAAGTGAGTAGTGTCCCCACAAGGTTACCATATTCTGTTGAAGAAGTGTATGATGTCCCCACAAGGTTTATTACTTCTGATGCAAAGTGAGTAGTGTCCCCACAAGTCTACTATATTCTGTTGATGAAGTGTATAATGTCCTCACAAGGCTTATTACTTCTGGTGCACAAGTGATTAGCGTCCTCACAATGTTGTTATCTTATGTTGAGGAAGTGTATGATGTCCTCAAAAAGTACAGGGGGGCTTAAAAATTTTCGAAGGAAGGAGGGGCGACATAACACATGGGTACAATCAATATTTCAGTCAAGGAAGCTACAAGTTAGATAAAACTAAATTAATGCTTACTGGAAGAAAGCAATGTTTCGTTTCTTTTCCTTATGCCTCAGGCCTCCCCGATGGTTGCGGGAGTGGTAGCGTCGTCGCCTTGTATTCAAGGGGTGCTGGGTTCGATACCCGGTGGAAGCACATAGTGGTTCGGATCCTACTTTAAACTGTAGGTCCAGTCCAAATTTGCTTTACTATGCATAAAGTGGACTTAAACACCAACTCAATCAACCAATCAATCAACACTATGTCAGTGTTATATCTAAGGAGAAGGCAACTGTGAATTCATTATGGCGGGGAAACAAATGTTTTTGTTTTTTTTTTGCTTTGGAAGATTCCTTCCACTGCAACTGCTTACTCATGATATCCGATTAACTGTAAACATGTTGAAAGGAAAGAACGGCGCCACATATATCATGGAGGAAGAAGAAGGAAGTGCAGGCACAGTGAATGATCCAGTGGAAGCAGGCAGGTCATAATGATTTTTTTTTTATTTTAATGCAAGTGTCATTTTTCTCTTCGGTGGGTCCTTTCGGCGGTACGAACGTTCAAAAGAGTCCGTTTTTATTACATTGCTCTCTGTGGTAAAACCACGTGTGCTAGGGGTGCAAGGAACACATATTGAGACGAAAGTAACGTCATCAAAACACGAAACCTTCGGTTGGCAGAACCGACATTTCAACTGATTCAAGTACTGATCGACGATATATCGAGATATTGAGGAACTATCGTCCAGGCGATATTAACTAGACGATATATCGTCACGATATTTTTGCGATATATATTGTAGAGAGGGAGATGATATATCGCCCATATCACGATACGGAAATAATATAGTATCGTCTGCGACGATATTTTCTTGACGATATATCTCGATATCAAAATTCCGATATTGTACATCCCTAGATTCAAGTCCAATTTATGCACAGATGTTAATCAGCCCGCCTCTGCATCGGATACGATATTTGTTTATTAAAGTTTACGTATTCTGGTTATTTCACGTCAGGAACATGGTGATTGAACAAACACAATGACGAGGATTCGAACCTGGGACCTCTGACATACTACCAGTCGCAACGGAAAGCAGACTTCAGTTTGCGGGATCCAGAAGTCCTGTCCCGGGAAACTTCGGGAAATGATTTCCTTACTTTCGGGATTTCCGACATGTCAGGAATTTAAAATGATCGCGAAATAAGAATTCTGGATATACTTAATTATCGGAAGGGAAATCTTCTAGAAATGGCATCAAAATACCGAAAATGATTTCTTTGGGGACAAAATGTGAGTGGAACTCGATAATTTTTGTAGTGTTTGGAAATTCTGAACATTACCCATCCATAAAATTTTCTGAACTAGTCGGGAAATACGTGACATTTTCTGTCCTGAAGATCTGGATAGTTTTATATACCGTATCGATCCCGTCCCGGACCCATAAACTCCGATCACTCACACCCATAAAGTAAAAGAAACAGTTTTTAAAGTCCACTTTATGCATAGTAAGGGACTGGCCATACAGTTTAAAGTAGGATCCGAACCACTATGTGCCTCCACCGGGTATCGAATCCAGCACCCCTTGAATACAAGGCGACGACGCTACCACTGCACCATCGGGGAGGCCTGAGGCATTAGGAAAAGAAAGGAAACATTGATTTCTTCCAGTAAGCATTAATTTAGTTTTATCTAACTTATAGACCTATTTCATCTTTCCATTAATTTACAGTGAACGAAAATATTCTCTAAATAATTTGAAAAATGTAAATAGTTTGGTCGTCTTCTGTGGCGAAGTAAGTGTAGCTCCAGAATTCCTGGATTCGATTCCATCACATTTTTCTTTCAGATTTCTCCCTGGAACTAACTTTTTTGTGCATAGACGTATGATTCACCTTTGTTTTATAAATCTTATATAAATTTATATAATATTTCGTAAATCGTATATCTTGTTTCCCGATATAAGCTTACGCCAGTACGCGCCTTCATTTCTTAGCAGCCACTGAAGAAACTTCGTAGATATCTTTATGCAGAAAATTTCAAGATACGCCAATTGCAGGGTGCTTAAATCTCCGGAACCAGTGGGAATTCAGCCACGAAATTTTGACAGGTAACAGAGGAGGTAGTCATAAATCAAAAACGCAATTTTTCGAGTTACGCCACTTCGCCCCTTCACCGACGATATATGCAACATGGAGCGATGTGGACACTAAATTGTGTGCATATTCAAAGTTTATTTAATACATATTATATACAACTTATATTCTTTAAATCCATTAGGCAACCAATTCATCCATCTCACAATAAACCAACAGCAAAAATTACATAAATTGTCTGCACGCTCCCTTTCCTCGAAACAATTGTTATAACAAAATCAATTAAGACAAGTCTTATTTCTCTGTCTGGTAATTTACAATGCATTACAGAGAACAATGATATATTGCGAGCAAAGCGAACAAGAAAATTATTGAATTCAATTTTTTTGCAGGCTGAAATCAATATTGGTTTAATAGGGCTCAAACAATTTCACGAGACGCCAATGCATTCTCTCTCTCTTACAACTATTGTGCCTCCCCGACAGGGACGGCGACAGGGGTGGGCACGGATGGACAATTGCCCACCCAAAAATTGCTGTGCCAACCCAATCAAATTCAATAAATATATACTCTTGGGAGAATGCGAAAGGTCTAATAAATAAGTTTATTATGGTGTTCACTTCATGTATATTTTACTTGTGAATATTATCTATATTACAGACAAGTTCACATATTATCATTCAATAAAAAGCTTTGCCGAAACACTGATTTCGTGAATAGGTTTACAAAAGTCAGAGTCTATAATAAGTTGAATGGGATTAATTTAAGCTTTTCTTTCAACTTCCTTAATTTTGTCATTGGAAAGCGAAAGGAATTTCCAAATCTTTTGAAACAAAAAATGTGATCTAATGCCCACTTGTATGCTTAAGCAGCCAGTAGGCTTAGGAGGCTTTATGAGAGGAGCAAAATTGTGCAGAATATGATCAAGATTAGAACAAGATTATGGGCCTGAGGGCTGCAGCTTCGGACCTTCACAGGGACTCCCTCCGCCCCTAGCTACGGTACTGAAGACTAAGAAAAGATAAGACTAAGAAAAGCAGGTAATGCGAGCGAGCGATCAAGAACATTTTGCGAAAAGTATTTTTATTTGCATAACATTTCCAGTTGTGGGCGGAAATTGCAGTTACACTTGGCCGTCAATGTTTGCCCCTCTTGTACCCCCAATAACTCATTTCCGTCCAAGGTTGGGGGGACAATGCCTCCCCTGCTCCCTGTGGTTGCGCCACTGCATTGGAATGAGAGTGGCGACACGCGAGGTGCGTTCGCGTTGAATCTTTCGTTGCTGGGTCACTTGATGTCGACATATAAACTCAAGGTCGACAGATTTAGAGTCGCGTGGGTGGTGCAGGGAAACGTGTGAACTTAACCTGTCACGCTCTCATTTTGATAGGAGTGTTTGGGATTGATTACGTCAGGGGGAATGATTTCCTTACGCTAACCTGATGTGAGGGTAGGAAGTATCAAGTAGGAATGAAGTTAATGGCAAGCACAAACACACCTGTTGTGTGATTTGGTTGATTTGATGGTTTATGTCCACTTTATGCACAGTAAGGCTAATCGGGATTAAACCTACAGTTTATAACTATGATCTGCACCAATGTATGCCTCCACCGGGTATCGAACAAGGGACTTCTTGATTACAAGGGAACAACCGTACCACTGAGCCATCGGGGAAGCCGAATTAAATATTATCATGAGGATTCATAACATACCCAAGTTACAGACCCTATTTCCAAGATGTCTCAACTACAATTTTACATTAAACAACTCTGGGAATAATTGAATGTCGATGCTAAATTAAGATGTAACACAATTCAAACAAGTTTCGCATGTAGCAGTTTGCTAGCTTCTTCCTTGCTCAATTCATTCAACTTAAATTGACAATTTGTACTAGGTGGTTAACGGTGGCGACAAAGTAAGAGAGTGACGGAAAATGTGGTAAGCAAATAAGAGGAAATGAAATATTTCCGCAGCATTTGTCTCAAGTGACGATGGAAACTTCAAGTTAAACACCCACTGAGACGCGGCAACAGAAAGCAACAGAACTTCTGTTGTCTGCTTCCACTACAGGGAAACACACGGAATTTCCATGCCAGAAGTCTGCATGTTATCTTAAAGGTTATCGCCCGCTGAGACGCCGGAAACGCGTCTGTTGCGTTCTGTTGTCGCGTTTAACAACGTCTCAGTGGGCGTTAAGCTTAACGCGTGAATTACAACCGGCTACTTCCAAAAACGAATTCGTTATCTTAGACGTTGAAAGGTAACGAGGGGTCCGACAGACCCGAGTGGAACTTAATTTGTCGACCATTTTGTGATACAAACTGACATGGCAATCCTCTTGAATGTACCCCATGCTAGGTGCTTGCACTTTAGACGTATTTCTACGCTCTCTCGTGTGCGTCTAATTGAGTTACACTTCTTGACACAAATATCACTGACTTTTATTCCACAGAAGTCGAGATTTGTTGAACTTTAAGTTTTGAAAGTGAAAGTAATTAGAAAATATTAACTAACTCTCTGGCATTCGTAAAGCGTAAAGTGCGAGCCTCCCCTTGTAATCGAGGGATCCCGGGTTCGAACCTGATTGAGGCACATGATGGTTCGGATCACAGTTTAAACTGTAGGCCCAGTCCCGACTAGCCATACTGTGCATAGAGTGGACTTAAAAAACAAACTCGAACTTAAACTCTAAAGTGGAAAGTTTATTGTCACAGCAACCTAAACTTATTATCCGTTCCTACAATGGGTAAGATTAATTCAGGTTTCTCCATTGTTACCAGTTTCCTTATAAGCGTCTTATTTATTGCCATTCCATCTTCGTCTTGGCCTTTCTATAAGTTTCCTACAATTAGGTTTCCCAACCAGGATTCTGTAAGTTTTCTTTCTTCTCCCATTCGTGCTTCATGACCTGCCCACCGAAATCGTCTTTATTTAATAATTCTAATAACATCTGGTGATGAATATAGATTATCAAATTCATTATTTTTTACCCATCATAATTTTTCCTATTTCCGACATACGACTCGCACAAGACCCTGAATGAAAAAGAGGAGGTCATCTGAGCAACACATGAACATTTGAAAATCCTTGGTGAGAACAGTTGTTTGGCAAAATGTACGACAAATAACGTTTTCATTTGTTTCAACCGGAGACACTGGCACAGTTCCTATGTAAGACATAATCCAACTCATTAATAATGGATCGGGACACTGAGGGACGAGGTCCTCCAACCTCCTCTCACCACTCACACTACGCAACCCTCTCTCTTGGTATACTTTTGCGTAGATTGCTTATCATAGCTGTTATTTCGCCAACAGCGGTAGTGTCCCGTTTAGGATTGGAATATGGAAGAGGATTCGAGTATTTGTAGGGAGAAGTTTCTGACCTTGGTGCCTATTAATAAAAGCAAGGTGTGTGTATATATGTTTGTGTTCTCTAAGATTATTGTACTTGAGGAATAAATGTAATAAAAGAAAAGTATATACAGAATATGAATATAAAATATAACAAACAAAATCATATATATGTTTCACCAGTGTTTCCAAAATTTCTAAATAGACTTGTATATGTTAAGGATTTGGTTGGTGCTGATTTTCAGCTTGAAAATCTTACGGAAATTTATAATGAAAAATATAATAAAATACTAACTTGGAATATATGATATTATCTAGTAAATTTATTGAGTAATATAAGTCCTTAGACCTTAAGCCTTCCAAAGGAACAGGAGTTGCAAGTATCTGGTCTTCCTTCTTTTAGTCCCTTTTTCCACCAGTAACAAGCGGCACTTTGTCGAACTTCAACAACAGCTATTATCAAAGTCTTGGATGTTGTACTAAACGCTCCGAGGATCCTTAACAGGACATTCCGTTGTACAGATCTGAGACTATCTCTGATTTGTTTTTGCGCTGTGAGATGCGCCCAGACTGACGCAGCATAGCATATCACTGGCATATCATTACTACAGTATGAGCAAGTAATTTCAATGGTGCACAATAACGTTTTGTGTGAACAACAAATCACACAGCATTTCACAGTGATAGTCGCTCCTGCGGCATCCAAACGTATTTTTTAGAAAATAATTTTAAACATTATATGTTTCAGAATAGTGTTTCATATATTTACATTACATATTATAGTATTTTATAGACTGAGCCTTACACTTAACTTTTGTAGTCAACAATCATAACTAATTGATATATTAACTACCGGTACGTGTAAAACGCAGATTTTCAGTTCCGAGATGGATGTTCATTGTATGTTTTAAGTCCACTTTATCCTCATATTCGGCGTTTGTTGAAAGCTCTTTCTGTTTCAGTGTACATACTCTGCGTTTACAATAGACTTTACCAGCTACATTTTCTGTTTCCTATTCTTTCGTTATTCTAACAGGCTTCTGTTTATGTTTTCTGATTCGTGTCTTTCGCTCTTGCTGCTTTCTGGTTTCCCATTAATTCCAGCCCCCCCCCCTTCCTCCCCCGTTGACAATTTTGATCAAGACTCCTTGAACAAAATAAGCAAGGAAATCGTTAACTGGAATATCCTAATATAACAAAAGTCTGAATGGAATACATGTACGTACCCTACATATTTTTAAAATATTTAAACAAGTACACAATTTGAACAAGTGTTCTCGGGTTACCAGTCAGGTTAAATTGGAGTTGGCTTCCAACGTTTCGAGGGCATACATTGGATAGCAATGCTAAGTTTTAGATTGGCACAGAATTTCCATAGTAAGGGGGGATCGAACTTTGAAGTTCGGGGAGGGGGGCAATCAATATTTAGCGCTTTGGCATAAAATTCGTATGATGATCATTATTTAGACACCATACCATTTGATGATGGATTTTACTCTGAATTATTCGCTAAGCGGCATTGCGGTGGGTGGATGTCATAGCTCTCCTAAATAAAACATCTGATGCATGAAAATGCAGTGAAGTAAAATAGAGCACAGACTACTAAATAAGAAATCCACGAGTAACTATTCGTTATTTTACGTTACTTTTCTGCCACTTTAGGATAATGAAGGTGAGAGAGATGGTTTGACACAGCATCAGGTACGGGGGCGCCACGAGCTCAGAGACAACAAAGTGGGTGCTGAAGAAGCAAGAAGAGAACAAAACAATTTGGAAGGAGTAAAGGTCGCGGGACCGTGTGAAAATATTTACTCCTTATTAAATTAATATTATTGCCGGTTTCTTAATTAATGCCCTAATTATTTTCTTGCTCGATTCGCTTGCAGTGCATTGCACAGTGTACAACAGCGGATTGAAGAAAAGGGGCATAGAGCGCTGGAAGTCACCACTACAGAAAAAAAAAAAAAAAAAAAGGTACAATTTTTACGGTTCACATTATGTGATATTATATACGAAAAGATTATTGTAGTTCTTGTCTTACCATTTACATGTTATTGAACCACTTTTCCACCCCCTTTCTTAGTGATGCACCCTTTTCGTTTTTGGCGCCCATGAGCAAGTGGAGAATAATTTGGGAAAGAGTAAATAGCACGGCATCCTTTGAAAATATTGACGCAAAATTAAATTAATGTAATATTTTTGTAAGTATGCAAATAAATAGATATATAAATTTTCCCGCTCGCTTCGCTCGCAATTAGCCCTATTTGGGTCTTGATAAGATGATTGTGAAGGATTATACTGTAGCTACATTACGGTTTGATTTCATTTTTGTTAATTAGCGTCGCTTTTCTTTCACTTTAAGCTGAACGCGACGATGAGAATAAATGATGATATGATAAAATTGATGAAGAAACACTCACAAATAACACTCATGCTCAGCCCGAAATTTAAACCCCTGCTCTTTGGCGTCGTAGCGCGCTGTGCTAATCACACCGCCACGAAGGTCGGCTACTACATTGCCAGACACGTCCAATATTCTTGGTGTTGATTGAATATTTTAGTAAATTTAGGAGATGATGCCGCAGTTCATTAGGTGAATCACTTTCCAAAAAGCTCAAAAAGTGCTTTTGCAACAGGAAAACGCGCCATCCCACAAATCGAGCGTCCCAAAGGCAAAATTGCACTAATTTTGCTTCGAATTTATTCCCCATCCAGCCTATTCACAGGACTTGGCCCGTGCGATTTCTTCCTGCAGGTGCACCATTTTAACGAAGTAGTTCTATTAAAAATACTACTGTATTGTCTGTTCCGTGTGCTGTCATAATTGTACTAAATATACTACATACTAACGCATTGTAAAGAAGCCGATACAACAGGAAAACATGTAATGTAAGATGTGCATATCAAACTTGTCGCAGAAAGTGAATTTTACACGTGAGATACAATCCAGATTTCTTTTACTTTGAAATACTCTAAGCCTAAGAGGAGAATTTGTTGCAGGAGGCAACAAATACTATTTTCACTATCTACGGCTCTGTGTATGAAACGATAATTGAATCAGTCATAGGAACAAACAAGTTCTGGATAAGACAACTGCAGCATGAATATTTGGTTTGGCCCATTGGTGTACGCAGGGTAGGGGTTGGGGGAGATGATGGTGCTGCAGCTCCACAATTACCTATGAATTTTTGAGAAAATTTGAAATTCTGAAATTCTGAGAAAATTTGAAATTCTGAAATTCTGAGAAAATTATTTTTTTCAAATGAAAGCACTAAAAACTCTGGAAAGGGTAAAATGATAAAAGGAAACTTCCCTTAAAACGACCCCCCGATATTTGCCTTTGAACAACTTTAAAAAGGAAGGCAAAAAATAATATTTATGAAATATTTTATATCCCGTCTTCTCCCAGAACACAGTGAAGCAGCTATGTAATATCCACCTTTACAATTCCGGCCGCCTCCGAAACGAAAAATCATGCGTATGCAAGTGGTGTGCCCAGTTAGATTTTTCTATCTTATCATTCAGTTGTGGGCTTTTTAACATCTATTCCCCGGCCAAAAACACTGCATACACATAATTTATTTTCTGACATTTCAAATTATTTAAGAAATCAATGTACTAGCTTTCTGCGTGTCGAAAATATACATTTTAAGATATAACTATTGACCACTTGACAGGCTATTGCATCCAAATTAAAATCAGTTACTATATTTATCAAAATAATATTGGAGGGTTATGATGATTGAATTTAGTTATGAATTTTGGACTATTATCCTTATGCTTGGTGCCTTGAAATTCTTTATTTGGGAGACTGCGTTCAGGACCTTGAGGGGGATGGACATTCCTGGTGGAGGGAATCATAGTCCCTCTTTGTCCCAGTAAAAAGAATGTCTAAAGAAGGAAATGGTGGCAAAAATATGGCTAACGAAAGTCCTTGGTACGTCACTGTATGTAGAGTTCGGTAGAGTTTTATTTTTAAACCCACTTTATGCACATAAATGCTTTTCGGGACTGTGGTCTCGTAGTTTAAAGTGGAAGAGGTCGCATTACCACTACGCTACTCATCAAAGAAAGAAAAACTGAAACTCTTCCACAACTTTTCAAGACAGGAACTGTTCCATTTGGAACATAGAAGGGTAGGAGCAAGATCTGTTCCTCTTTCTGATAGCGAAGGAAGTGTGATAATTTACATTGACATTTCTTAACATTTTGATGTTTTCCCCTCAAAAATAGGACGAGGCCCCAATGATTTTTTTTATTTCCATGTGTTAGTACATACAGCGTAAGTCAAAATGATTTTTCCGATTTCAGTGTCTATTTATTTCATTGTAACGATACGTAAATGACTGATATTACACACACAGATTGAAAAACTCAAAATATTTTTCCTGGCGTATTATAAATGTTCTCTGTGTGATCCACGTGTTACACGACACACATCTAGTCTATAATCAAGTTCCTGCCACACTCTTCCTAGCATGTCAGGGTCCACGTCGGCTATGGCTGCAGTGATGCGCTCACGCAATTCCACCAATGTTGTAGCATTTTCTAATTGACTTGCCAGAAGGCGGTTCAACCACAAATCTTGTTCGGAAATGCCGCTGAACGAAAATACAGAACGCTTTCTGCTGTCCAGCGGTAGCCATTTTCCTCACTGCTACTAAACTGCCTTCTGGTGGCCGACAGCGCAACTACGAGTCTTCAATAGAAAGAAGAAGAAAACTTTTTGAGATTTTATTCCATAAAAAAATTACATATGCAAGAAAAGCTCATTACCTTTCGTATAAGAAATGAACGAAATCGGGAACATCATTTTGACTTACGCTGTATATTCAACTACAATATGGCATACCAAGTTTTACTCTTCCCTTTTGCTGTTTTGAGAAAAGCCTAATTCTAAAGTTGCGGATTTCGCAATAATTTAATATTTAAAGGGTTATATCTACTAACAGCGTCAATATCCAAGTAATGTGCTATTTCAGTGAGTGCTAATAGTGAGCTTTCATGCCGAGTAAAAAAAAATGGTAGTGTTGTTTAACCAAGATATTAAGGGCCGAAATAAGTAAAAATACAGTGGAAACTTGCATTTTGGGCCCTCTTTATTGCCGCATAACAATGGAAAGCAACAATACCCCATAAAACAATTGGGTCTATAGAAGCAAACAGTCTTACACTAACAACATATTTTTAAGAAGTATATATAGAACCTCAGAATTGCATGTTTAAGGTTCCAAAACCTGGGGGTGGGGCGGTGCAATGAAAATCTACTTTCTCTTGGTAGACAAGGCTTACCATTAAGAGGCCATAGTGAGGAGGCAAAAACAAATGGGGAGCAACTATCCCTTAAATCGTCGCCACTGTTTAAGGCTGCCATTTTAATTAGAACGTGAAATCGGAACATTTTTTACCACACGACTCCTCTGTTTCCAAGCATTAATATCGTGTGCCGGAACCATCTGAGTATGCGTGTTTGCCCATTTCTTCTCATCAGGCATCAAAACATCTGTGGTATCTGTGAGTGCTTTTACGAAGCTGTTACAAATGCACGGAATGGTCAATCCACTCGACAACGCGAGATTCTAACTGTGGGCTGCGAACTGAACGCAGGCAGTTCTCGAACATTTCTATCTGATTCGAACCATAACACCACTAATGTGTCTTGTCCTCCCATGTTTGCAGCTCTTATGAAAGCCGAAACCCACCAAATTGTCCATATTCAGGCACTCGCAAGTGTTCAAAATTGTGATTGATTCATTGATCTGCTTTATTTTACTTCGCCTTTTGTGCCACTTTTGGCTAATTTGCGGAGATTGGGATGAGTGATGATATTATGAAATTGATGAATGGACACTCAAAAAACATCCACGTCCAGGCCGGGATTTGAACCCGGTACCCCTGGCCTCGTAGCGCGATGTTGCAACATCCTCCAGTTGGACATCAGTCGTCACAAAGTTAGTCCGCTACTCCATTTGTCGGGAACATTAGACTCTTAGTAACTCATCAAGGCTTGCTGGGTAACAAGTATAAAAAAGCCAATATCTGAAATATCAGTATCTGCTGTAGGTTCACACATGCATATGCATTTTTCTATTATATAAGGTTACAAACCGCATACACGGAATTTGGTCCGGGCACAACTAAATCATCAATCAGAACTTTGTTCTTCAGTTGATTTGTGCAGTTTATTTCTTTCTTAATAAACTGCTCCAATACCCGGTATTGCTGAAATATTAACTTTAGAGAAAGAGACCTTCGATCTCTTCAGCCCTCGACCCGAAATAGCACTACACTGAGGCTCCGGAAGTTCCGCTGTCGTCATTGTCTTCATCTTTGGACCCGAACTGGAACTAGATGTAGACTTCGTTACTTTTTATTTTCAAATCACTATATCTTATAAAGCCACCAATGGACACTGACTGATCACTAATCGACTGTATGAGTTGTCACACTTACCTCTGAAGTCTCATTAACCGAGTCTATTGTACAGATCAACCGGGAAATGAATATTCTCATATTCTAGAACGTTCAGCAGGAAAACGATTCGTTAATATAGCCAGTAGTAGTATGACTCCTTCTCTTATTCAAGAACGTTCTCTCTTGCGCTTTCCAGAGATTAAAAATTACAACGAATCGTCCTACTTGTGGCGCTACCTTTGTTGTGGAGCTTTCAAATGCTGACAAGTTTTTCCATAGTGCTCAAGTTCGAACACCGAAAGCGCAAGAAAAGTTTACGTGCAATATTATGAACAACAGGGTTATAGAACATTCTTCGTCTTGCCTTGATAATTATTTCTCTCTTTAAGTCATCGTCCCATTATTCAAGAAGACAAAAACCTATTTTTTTTCTAAAGTAAATTGAAAAATTTCCGATCCTCACCTTGGATACGTGCTATTAACAATAAGAGGGTTATAGAGCATTCTCTGTCTTGTCTCGATAATCATAACTCTCAAATTATGATCACATTATTCAAGAAACTAAAAGCCTCATTTTATCTAGTGTAAACAGAAAATTTTCGGCGGGGGGCTCGAGCCCCCTTGGACACGTGCCTGATGTCAGATTAAGATCGATGACTTGCCTGTTGTATGCAGTAATACCGATCTCACTTCAAAACCTTTCTACGCTGAATATGACATGATTTAACAAGTTGAACAAGGGATGCTGGACAGCGTGAGGAAGAAAATGAAGGGGTGATGAAGCACCCTTCCCCACCTCCTGGCGGCCCCCCTGATTCTAAGTAAACCCAAACTCATACACGAAAATAGTTATCGAACTACTAACACCGAAAAAGTTGCCAATGCCAATCTTACATACCTACAAGTTTCTTGTGAACAATTTAATAAGTGTAAAATATCAGCACTATGCCACGAAAATTTGAGTTTCTGTTGTCTCGGCACGGTGAGGTTGTCAGTTTCGGAATGGTGTCCTTCCTTAATCCACAAAGCTGCATACTTTGGGGCAGGGAAATCTTATGACTGAACCATAAATAACAAATGATTTTTCAATTGTGTCTGTTACATAGTTAAGACATGGAATAATATATCCTTTCAATTCCATTTTTCTTTAAAGGGATAAAAACACTTCTGGCAGGGATAAAAATAATTTTCTTTTGCAGGGGATAAAATTTATTGTGGTGGGGAAATCACCAGCACCCCCTTCGCTTAATTCGCACACTGCTTAACTCATTTAATTATTAACCTTCCTAAAATACCACTCTTTCTCCCCTCTGTCTTAACACATTCTCCCCGCTCCCCAACCTTCGTTTCATTACTGACATAAAAAGTAAAGTGTTCCCCTGTGCTTTGCACCAAGCTATGAAGGCGTATACGGTGTGTGGAGTTAGGGCCCCACACTTTCTTGATCACGGCCGAAGGTGGGGCCGCCTTTATCTCCCAGAGTATCCTCCACGTACCCACTTTATACGACGTTGGGCTGGCGTCAGAGCCGCTTGAACAGGTGGAAAAAATCCCGGGTCTCTCGCATGGTAGTCAGACGCTAGCTGAGCTACCGCGGTTTTCATTACTAGCAATGCAGATGCCATTAATTTAATTCAATTACTAGCAAGTAAGATCTTACAACCAAGTTCGTTTCTAGAACGCCGGAACAATCTTGGTCCACTATATCCATGAGACGTTATCTAGATTTACCTTTAGTGCCTCGTACATACATATAATTGAAACCGTCAATACATGGACGAAGAGAAAAACGGGGGAACCGAAATTCCGCTGATCACCTACCCCTGAACATATGCGGGTGGAGGTTGGGCGTCTTCAGGAATTTCCCCTTTTTTCTTTCCTTATCTGTTTATTACTGAGGGAAAATGTAGGGCTTGAGGCTGAAGGCTAGTTGTGGAAGCATTCCCTTTCATCCCGTGCTGCGGCGACCTATTGAAAGAATACGCTGCATTCTTTATGGAACCAAAACACAATTATAGTCAGCCCCTTCCAAGGTCAAGTGGAAACAACCTGAATTTGTTTTCTAAACATATGAAGTCACGTACGCGGTCACCAAGACTACGTGGGCGACCCAATGCTTTCCGAATCAAGTTATGTTTATTCCGTACTGAAAGAGACAAACAATACCCAGTCTGTAGGCCACATCGAACCAACGAAAAGCGACGTAAAATAACGAAGACATAACTAATACCACAAAGAGCATATAGATATCTCACATATTTAATAATAATAATAGTAGGTAAAATGTAAAGTTTCCCGCGCATATAGCACCGTGCATGAGGCAAATTTAGGGGACGTGGGAGCACATATTCTTGATCTCGGCCATTTTGGAGGTGATGTGTTCAGCACCACACTCCGGCCGCCCTTACTCCCGAGGATTACCCCAAGGTACTAATTTTTTTGAGTCAGGGTGAGCCTCAAATAATAATAACAACAATAATAATAAACTTCTGTATCTGTATAATAAACGAAACTTTGTATCAATATACTTTGAGAGTTACTTACAGATATGTACTTAATCTTACATTCATTTTGAAAGACAATGTATGTTTCATAATTCCCGGGTCTCTTTGGTTATTCCTAGAACACCCTTGTTTATGAGATGGGGCCTAGTGTTGAGAAGACAAGAGAAGAATTCGCACGAAACCTAGTGGTGTGAAAAGTTGGGTAAAGTAAGGTTGAACCCGCATTATTTTATTTTTTAAGAAATAAAATTGAAATGATAGTGAGGAAACAACAACACGAACAACAAAAAGAGAGGTTAGGCAGAAATATTGATCTGCTTTCCTGATGATATATACCACATTTCATTTAGCATAACAGAGGGCTTTCCAGCCATTGGATGTAACCGTCACTTGAACCTTACATCCATGCATATACCTACCTATATGTGCATATGTATGTATGTATGTATGTAAATATATTTATTCATATTCACTACTTACCCATTTTTGACATTTGCAACGCTCTGTAGAAACTAAATATTCAGAGCTTAATCATCGAAACTCAACAAACAATAGATGTACAATTTGCCAGTAAGAAATTTACTTTTGAGTGCGTACGTGGGGGGGGGGATGGGAGCGCACTTACAACTCTGCTAAGATGGTAATTACTGTAATTACTGCAGATTTTTTTACAGTCGCTGTATATCTTTGAGGACTAGAGTGATAATTCATTTCAGTAAAATTGGGTCAAGGCCTTCGATAAGGCGGGAGGAAAATGGATTTTCGCTATTTTGCGCGATTACAAAATGCTGTAAGTTGAGAGATGTTTAGTTTTTCTTTCGGCGAAGTGACGAACTTGATTGATTGATTGATTAATTTGGTGTTTTAAGTCCACTAAGGCTAATCGGGACTGGGCCTACAGTTAAAGTGGGATCCAAACCATTAGGCTATGTGCCTCTACTGGGTAGAAGTGGCGAACTTGTTTCAACAAGTTAAACTTACTCTAACCTCTGGCGATATCTTGAATTGTACAAACATTGCCAGAACAACAGAAACAGTGCTTTCATGTCGCACAAATATCTACACATTCAGTTTCTTGCTATAAGCGAGTGGTATAAGCTACTATTTTAAACAGTGGATCTACAAGCTGATGGTTGATTTGCTGACTGGATTGGTTTTCGTAGACACACCCGCATAATGTCGTTCGAAGCTGTGCTTCAGGACAACTCAGGGCATTATTAAATGCCTCGATACCCATGGAGAACATGATAAGCTGCAACCCTAGCTCCTACTTGTTCAAACACAAATCTAGAACATATTTTAAAAACGAAGATTAATTGCTTCACAATGAAACTACTCGTTACGACCCTGTTGATTACAATTTTACAACTTTGTTCACTACAATGATAACAAACAATTCAGGATTTGAGGAATACAGGTGTAGGAGCGGCACCTGACGGTCGTACACATGCTTGACACATGCGTACATGAACATACCTTAGCCTACAAGAAAAATTGTCCCTACAAGGAAAATTGTCATTTAACCAACTTTTACCTCAAGTATGCATTTTGTATGCGATATTTAATGAATAAAATTTGACTATTCCTAAAAAAATATTTCGGTCCCCCCCTTTTCTTCTATCTTTCTATGTTTCCTCTATTCGGAGGAACGTTGTTGTCCATACCTTACTTTCTTCTGTTTTGTTATTTTACGTCCTTTTTTTTACCTCTCTAGGTTAATCACAATACAATGAGGATGAAGGATGAATTGATGAGATAGATGACGGAACAAACACATATCGATTACCCAAGATTCGAACCTAGAACCTAGGATCAGTGTGTGAAAGTGCAACCCCCCCCCCCTTTGAAAGGTTAGCCCCCAGTTTCTGGTTTCTATCCGGCCCTCTGGATTACTTCCTGCTTTAATCCTTCAAATCCCTCCTTTCACCTCACCCTGGGTGCCAAGCGAGCAGATTATATTTGAGCCGGAAATACGAAAGGGGGGTTTCACATAACAATTTATATTTTTAGTCCCTGGTTCGTTACGCATGTACGTACATCAAGTGAATAAACAACTGGTTTAAAATGGACAGTACTGTAGTTCTTAGAGTTAATTCAGCAAATCATAACATTTCTAGTAGTGCCTCCTCGATGGCGCAGTGGTAGCGTCGTCGCCTTGCAATCAAGGGGTCCCGGGTTCGATACCCGGTGGAGGTACATAGTGGTTCGGATCCCACTTTAAACTGTAGGTCCAGTCCCGATTAGCCTTACTGTGCATAAAGTGGACTTAAAACACCAAATCAACAGCAACAACATTTCTAGTAGGATTATATTGTTTATTATACGTTGTTATATAGTATATATCTCTGCAAAACTATCTCTGCGGGCCTACCCTCAGCTGAAATGATATTCCGTTCATTACAAATGCGTTTCCTTACGCCTTTACTCTTTCTTTTGGGCATCAACTATTCAATACGGAAATATCCAAATATTCAAAACTTTTCTAAAGGGGACTTGGGACAGCAAACAGGGGCTGGCTTACACCAAATGCTACATTCTTATAATAGTCTAGCCACCAAAAGTGGACTAAACTCGAGGAGACATTCCTCGTCGTCGAAAGATGGGGAAACACTGTTTTCTATAAAAGCCCAATTGGCTTTTTTATAGTCTGGGTAAACGTCCGTGGACGTGGACCACGTAGCGTTGGAAAATTACACTGTAACGGTCTTTGGAAAGACATCGCCCCCACTGGGGTGATAAAGAAATCTAATATCCAGGAAAGCACAATCCAATGAGCACATACACTTACATCCAGTAATAACATATAAGTACGCACATGGAAAACATATTACTTTACCCTACACCTTGTAGCTGGCCAGCAATTAATTAACATATTTCCAAAACCAGTAATGCTCAATCCGACCATTACAAGTGCTCCGAGGTTTTTCTTGGCTATGAAATTTATGTTACGAAGATTTCATACAAAATATACAAATAACAAGTACGTACAGGAGACAAGCAAGTTGCTTGAATCAACAGAGGGTTTCGTACCAAAGCAACAAAATGCAAGGGATACAACACCTGGATGTTCTATGCAATCTTCAAAACAGCATTCACTGCACGTGAACGGTGCAACTAGACTATAGAAAAAAAACGAACCTTTCCGAGAGTCACCCAATCTACAGGCAACTGAGCTGCTTATTGCGTCGCCCCGGTGTGGAAGGTCACACTTGCTTCTTAATGTTCGTTTCAAACGACACGTGTTTTTTGTTTACTTATTCTTCTGAAATCTGCTTTTGCCTGAATCTTCCTTAATGCATCAAAATATCTGCTTTCGAAAGTTTTAATGAGCACGTTTTAAGAACATCTCAACGACCAAAGTCAAGAATTAGTAGAACTTTTGACTGTCTTCTAATCACCGCAAATTAGCAAATATATTTCCATCAATGGATTGTAAATTGATTATGTACGAGTTATATGTAAATATATTTTGTAAACTTCAAGTTAGTATATTTCATTGATTGATTGATTGATTGATTGATTTGGTTTATTTTACTTCGAATTTCTGCCACTTTTGGAAAGTCGCGAAGATGAAGATGAGTGATGATTTGACGAAATTGATTAAGTGATACTCAGAAAGAATACTCATGCCCCTGGCGCTGACCACTCCGACGGTTAGTGTATTTCATTTTACATAGAACTTTAAATAATATTTTTCTTCCATGTGCAGCAAGTTGTACCACAGTTATGTTCGGAATTTGGCAACTTCGACATTTCCGTTAACGAAACAAATAGTTGATGAAGGTACGATGAATAAAAGCGAACTATGGAGATAACATTTTATGTATTTTCCGTCCATAATTATAATACACGAATAAAGTTAACCCACAGTTTTAAATTTTCACATGCAAATTTGCTTCATTATTCGGGCTGGTTGATTAGAGGATAACAGCAGTGTACGTAAAAATGATCAAGCCTAGCGTTATGGACCTCAGGTTGAAATTCTAAGTAAAGCATGCATGTGCGAAACTCCCTCCACTTATTTCATGAGTTCATGATTCATGCTTATGTCACGTCGTAGATATGTAAAAAGAAGTTAGAGCGGTGTTTACAGTGTAACTGCGAATGTTCTATGCTATGTGTACTAATCAGAAAGTAGTCTATCCATAGTTGAACTCACATTGACAGACAAACAATTTTATCGACATCTCAATTATTCCATAATACTAGACTTAAGACTACTTTCAATCCAATTTGCAATTATTTCTGAGCAATCGACAGGTATATGTTGTCAAATTGTTTACCCTAACTCACAAACAGACAAACCATTTGAGAACATTTTGCCGAGAGCAGTTGCCATAGGCATAACTTGGCGAGGGCAAGGGCGGGCAACCACCCCCCCCCCCAAATTCAGGTGTTGAGTGAAAGATAGGTATATTCCATCCACAAAATGTCAGAGACAGAAAATAGTTCAGAACTCAACGTGTTGTCAGGGATGTGTGAATATAAGAACACTGATCCTGAGTTTCAACCCAGAACTTTCTTGTGAGTGAGGAACAACATTTACGAGAACATTTTCCAAACTTGAAATGAATTGTTCAAAACATTATTGACAACCTCCGTGAGTTCAGGATGCTGTGAGCATTCTTTCTTGCCCTCGAAGGTTCAGGACCAATACACTGTATACCCAAAACTACTGGGCATTAAATACTTCGCTTTATTGCTGTTTTGTATATTTAACAAACGAATGATATTAATAGGTCTAAAATGATAAATGAATTTTACTCGGACGCAACTCGTCAAGAAAGGAAACTGAAGCTTCGTTAGATTTTTGATTGATTAGTCGATTGATTAGGTGTTTTAAGTCCACTTTATGCACAGTAAGGCTAATCGGGACTGGACCTAAAGTCTAAAGTAGGATCCGAACCACTTTGTACCTCCACCGGGTATCGAACCCGGGACCCCTTGATTACAAGCCGACGACGCTGCGCCACTGCGCCATCGGGGAGGCCTGAAGCTTCATTAGGACTAGAAGCTTCACTCATACTTGTGTGCTATATGTGGTATGTGGCGGATCGGATTTATATGCTATATAAAGATCGAAATATGCTATGCATAAAAACACCTTCGAAATTGTATTATGGTCTATATATAGTATGTTTATGACCTCACGGATACTCTTGGGGATGCCACGTCTCACATGATTCCAAATTCTGAAGGAATTCCCTTCTAAAGCCCACATTTCTTGCGTGGCTGGGTACCATCATTTTTCAACATAGATAGCGCAAAACTATTGCATTTCTATCACTTGTATTTGAAGAATAGATATCGTTTACAGAGGAGGAATTGATAAGTTGCTGGGCTCATTTATAGTTTTCTTCTGCAATAATAGAACCATTATGCACTAGAGGTATTAACAGCTCAACATGAGTGACAAAACTTGCTGCAAACAAATTGCAAAATTTACACGCTAAAAAATAGTTTAACTATACTGTGCTAGATGAAACTAAATTCATGCAAACAACCTCACACCGTACTGCATACTTTGCACACCATGGTACAGAGTTTTCAAAGGCCTGAAAGCCAAAGCACATGACCAGTTTTCTTGAAATATATTATTATTTAATGAGGATACAGGGGTAAAAATGATGATAAATAATTCAGAATCACCCCTTCCCCTCTCCAGGTACACTTTGGACTCATCGTATATACATGCTTGAGCTCTGATTCTTGTTCTTTAAAAAATGGCAGAAATACAAAGAGCGAACTATCGCGCCCTCTCACAGAAAAGACTACACAATTTAGAAAGAGAACTACATTGGTTAAATGTCCAATTTATAAAGTAGGTATTGTCCAGGTTTTTAGGGCTTTGCAAATACTGTATGGTCCTTACGGCATGGAGGAAGTCCTGCTCTTCACGGCCACCGGGAATAACATGAAACCGTGGAAGATTTATGCGTGTGAAAATTTCCATACAAGTCGATATTTCTCTACGGCTCAAGTGCTGGAACGTACACAGTGGATAGCAGAAAGTCAACGAATCTGAAAAGTTTCATGCATGCTGTGTGACGTATACATTATCTTGTTAAGTTGTTGTTCTAACCTCACTTTATGCACTAATAGGATAATCGGGACTGGACCTACAGTTTAAAGTGGGATCCGAATCACTATGGGCCTCTATCAGGTATCGAACCTGGGTCCCTTGATTACAGTTTAAAGAATATTGACAACAATTGTATTTGAAAATTCCCACGTGAATAACCAGATGTTACTTTAAATATAAAAAATATTAAATTGAATACTTAAATGCGAACAGTTTGCTATATATTAAATAATTCTGGCATCAGCGAATGTGCATGATCATCATCATCTATTCACTGTTGAAACAATTTGACCTTAACTCCTTCAATATTAAAATTTCTAACATGTACCATTTGAAACAAGTATTTTCAGGTGAGGAAGGCCACCTTAAAACAAGCCCCCAATGACTAATATTTGCAACGAGAAAGAAGAATGCTCTTTTATCTCCTAAGTTTAAATTAAGTATAACAACAAAAGTTTGCTGTGTGTTTAAAATTTCTATTCGGCTTGTTAATTTTCCAATACATAATAAATGGTTTTAAAAGTTTAATTAAAAATTGATTTTATATTAATATAACATAACCCACAGCTCTACAGCACCTTGAAGGGCCTTGGCTTACCTACCGACTGCTGGTCTCCCTCCCACACTGTTCCGCCGTCACCTTGTTGGAGCGTGGAGTTCTTAGACCAGTAAAGGGGTGACGGGTGATCAGCCCGACGAACCCCCAGCCGTTTACTGTAGGTCTTCTCGACCGGGTTACGCTCACTCACTCGGAGCTTCCCAATTTCCTCACGATGGTGGGTTGCCACCGGCCCTATACGTAGGCCGAATAAATTTATATTAATATAACTTTTTAATTTTACAAATACAGTAGTTATGGGATGAAAAAAAATTCGATCATGCCTCCCCCCCTCAAGTTAGGTCCCAAGTTACGCCCATGGAAGTTGCTATTTAACATATCTATCAAATTACACGTTCGTAGCTTTAATTGAGTCCTAGATATTTAAGTATAAGAATATTTTCATTGTTGACTTTCGATTCATTGCCTCCCATAAACAGACGGATACTCACATCCAGATACTTTATACCGCTCCATGCTAGTATTTGATAGGTCTACCTATCTACGCTTCTATTTTATGGTTTTTGACTATCTATCCAATTATTTCGTGAATGACTACAACAATTAAATGAAAGCCCCAATGGAGGTTTTTAATAACGGGTCCGGTTGGTTTGACAAATTTCAGTTTATAGCTCGAACCGTTTCGGTCACGTCACCACTTTAAAATTCAGGGTGATTCGAAAGTCGAAAGAGAAACACCCATATAATTTCTACAGATATTATAAACCGTGAATGCAATCACGTGCAGTATGTAGGAGTCTATGTGTCCATATCTTACTTTCTTCTCCTGTTTTGTTATTGTACGATATGAGAATCAATTGATGAAAGTGGATAGAAAGTTTTTCTTATTTTTTTTTCAAATGGGAATAGGCAAATGACATATCAAATTCATGTAAAATTTTCTGAAAAATTGAATGGTGAAATCCGGTTTTAAGATATCTGTATTACTTTCGAAGTTACGGGGTGTCAAAAAGTACCGACGTATAAACAGGCAAAAACATGGAACCACCCAATTTCATGACAACGCATAACGTTAAACCAATAATATCATTACCATTGTGTCTTGGACTAAAGAGTGCAACAAGAATACCCGCTCCAACTTCAAATCCGATTATTTTTTTAATCGGAAAGGGGATCATGTGTCATACCGAAATAACGTGAAATTTTCTGAAATATCACATTTTGAAATCCTTTTTAAGGGATTTTTATTCGTTTTTGAGTGTCTACATAATATAAAATTACGTACTTAATAATGGTTCTCCTGAACTCGAAAATTGTCAAAGATGTTTGATGTTACTTACCCCTATTCTCGTTTGAAAAAAGGTTAGATCAAATATGGCGAATCCAATATGGCGTACGGGGTATCTAACATGCCTCAGAGATGAAGCACTTTATCTCCTAATAACGCATATGGCTACATTAATGGTCCATGTTTCAACTCAAGCAGAAAATGTAAGTTTTCAATAAAACTTCAAAAAAGCGAACTTCCAGTCTTTATATCGAAAATTAACAGACTATAACTGGGTAAATCTATGCGATATTGAGGATGTCAATACACTAACTAATACGTTTATGATATTTTGTATAATATTTTGATGACTGCGTACCACTGAAACGCATCAAGGTACCTAAATATCCTGTGTGGTTCAATGGTGACATTATTAGGAAAATAATGTCAAAATTATATCATTACAAAAAGTGGGGAAAAGGTCATTGCAACGCAGAGTACCATGAAGGAAATACAAGAATCTTAGGAAAGAGATAAAGAAAGGGGTAACAGCAGCGTACAAAGCGTACATCCGTGAGACGGAGGAAAACATAGGGATAGATGTAAATAATGTATGGACTTATATTAGAAATAAAAAGAGGGATTCAGGTAGTGATACTTTTGAATACAACAATGAAATCTTACACAATGGACACGATATTGTAAATGCATTTACTACCTACTTTCTATCGGTGTACAAAGATTCTTTACAGTACTCTATAGTTGAATCAGATAAGTGCGAAACCGGAGTGCTTTCCCAACTCGATATATCGCATATCGAATTGAATGATATCGAGGAAGCAATTAAAATGTTGAAAGCCAAAAAAGCAGTGAGGATGGACATCATTCCTCCCTATGTGGTCAAGGTAAAAAAAAGTAAAGTGCTCCCCTGTGCATAGCACCACGCCATGAAGGCGTATAGGGGGTGTGGGGGTAACGCCCCACACTTTCTTGATCCGGTCGCGAGTGGGGGTGATGTGATCAGCATCACGCCCCTGACCGCCTTTACCCCCCAGGGTTTCCCCCAGGGTTTCCCCCAGGTACCCATGTTATTCGACGCTGGGTGGGCGCCGGGGTCGCTTCCATCGTTAGAAAAGTTCCCGGATTTGAACCCGGGACCTTTAGTATGGTAGTCAGACGCGTTACCGACTGAGCCACCGTGGTCAAGGGGAGTATAATATTCAATAACATTTTAGAACATCACAACTTCCCATCAAAATGGAAAATCACTAAAGTTAATCCCTTCCCAAAAAAAGGCAAATGCAAAGAACGTTGATTGCTTTAGTCCAGTGTAAATTCTCTCAGTTTTTTTGCAAAGTGTTTGAACAAATACTGTACGATAGAATAATGGCCAACGTACGACCGGCTATATCTACCATGTAACATGGTTTTATATCGCGGAGGTCGACAATCCCAAACCTTGCCGAATTTGCACATTTTGTAGCTTATGAATTAGACGAAAGGAAACAGGTATCTATGCTGACCTGGCCAAGGCGGTCGATTCGGTAAATGATGACATTTTACTTCAGGAACTATCGTATTTTAATATATTTCTGAAAACGTAATTATGCTGCTAAAATCTTACCTCATGGACCGAAAGCAATTTGTCAATTATAGAGGATACATATCTCGGGAATACCCTACGCCTTCTGGGGTGCCGCAGGGATCCAATTTGGGCCCACTCATTTTCTTACTCTTTATTAATGACCTCCAGAAAATTATTACGAAATCACGTTGACATATTTGCTGACGATGTAAAAATATTTAGAACAATTTGCTCTGACGAAGACAGCCTTGACTTGCAGGCAGACGTAAATATATTACTACAATGGAGCGAAAATTATAGACTTGTATTCTTGATACATGTCAGGTAATGTCTATAACAAACGCTGAAATAAAAAGAAACTTCCAGTGTCAGATGGGAGGAAAACAAATAGCTAAGGTCACTAAATTTACGGATCTTGGTATCACGTATGACGCAAATCTATGTTTTAAAGAGCATATGCATCATATCGTTAACCAAGCATATAAGAAATTAGGATTGATAAAAATATGTGGGGAAGATCTAGAAAATACATCAATATTAATAATTTTTGTATGTCTCCCTAGTACGCTCACTCGTAGAATATGCGTCGGTAATATGGCAGCCCTTGGGAAAAAAAAACATATGAGGGAAATAGAAATGATTCAGTCCAAGTTCTTGAGGTTCATAAAGTATAGAGAAGACAAAGTATATCCTAAATTCAATCCGTACTCTGAGCTTGTATCGCAGTTTAACATTGAAAAAATTGAAGAAAAGTTTAATCTTAATTTGATGAGCACGTTATATAAAATTGCAAATAACAAAATAGACTCTATGGGGTTAGTATCTGCATTACAATATCATGTATCTCAAATGAGAAACAGACCGAAACCCGGTTTGTTTCATGTACCAAAATCTAGAACAAATTATGTAAATATATCTCCGATGTGGATAATGGGTAAAACTTATAATGAAGTAGTAGCAAATGATCGGAGCGTTGATATAAACAGTCTGTCATTTCAATCATTCAAAAGAGTCCTACTGGCTCATTGGAGAAAGGGGTGAGGGGTTCGTCTGTATAGGAATTAGTGAAACAATTTATGTTATGCACAGATATATGTAATGCACATATATAATTCACAAAATGTATGTATGTCTCAATGGAACAATGTTCTGTGGCATCATTTGTTAAATAAATAAATACATATATAATATCTGGAGAAAATATATGGGAGGTTTCCGACTTTTGGATTGGATTGGAGATAATTTATACAGGGATTGTTTAGAATTTTCTTTGTCGTTCTCGTAAATTGTGTTTATTTTTGCGGATGTAGCGTCAACAGATTCTGTGATATGGATGTCACACCTCGCATTGACTCTTGTCCCTCACGGCCAAACAGACGGACGGTCCGATAGAGATGTGTTTACCTACTATCTGTTAGGTCTATCAGATTTTTTAATTTGTAGCTTTGAGACACTGATCGTTCATACGGGCTGATGGACTTGGAGAGAAACACTTTACACATTCGCTAATCAGTTTCCTAAAAGGAATATAAAATAATCCAAAAATATAATATAAAAATAATATGGCAATAAATATCGTGTTTAGTAACGTTACAGAAAATCATGAAAAATAAAGTGGGATATTACACAGCCTTTACCCAGCCAGAACTATATTTTTCAACATAGCTTGTTTATTGTGATAAATGTGAGATAAAAGGTAAAGTTCCCCGTGCAGATAGCATCGTGCCATAAAGGCACATTTAGGGGATATAGGTATAGGACCCCTCATATTCTCGAACTCGATCTCGGGCATTTGGAGGTGATGTGATCAGCAGCACGCTGCCGCCGCCTTTACCCCTCAGGGTTGGCCCCAGTTAGCAATAGATTTGAAACTGTGTAAGCCCAGACCCGCTTTATGCGGGGACAAGGCCGGAAAAAATTCCGAAAGTATATCATGCCCCACCCGGAAATCGAACCCTGGTCACCCGCTTGGCAGTTAGACGTCCTGAGGAAAATAACTGCCATTAATTTTTTATCACATCATTCGTAGCATATATTTTGTAATATCAACTTTATAATAAAAGATGTATGTATTTCGACGTTCACAAGATGGGACGTTTGACTTCCAATATACCTACATCACACGATGCAGTTCAAAGTGATTCGAGCGAAGAAACTCAAGGTCGAAATGGAGCAGTGGACATGCTGTGAGCAACTTCCACAAATGTTCTCTGGGGCTGCTGTGTTTTTTATCAACAACGAAACACAAGACATTAGGTTCCAAGCATGTGTGTGGGTATCAGGAATCGAGGCATTGCAATCTGAACTTCTAACCTGTCACGTTTCTCCTTTCCTTCTCAAGTCACAAGGCAGCTGATTCTGATATGCTTACGTCACGGGGAACGACCTACGCTTTTTATTCACGTCTGCTGAAAGGTTTTTGGAAACTATGAATTAAGTTAATGAGAAGCGAAAAATTGAAGGATCGTTTTTGTGATTGGGTGCTTGTTTATTTACTCATCATTGCTTATATGCACAATTAGCTGAATTGGTTGATTGATTGATTTGGTGTTTTAAGTCAACTTTATGAACAGTTACGCTAATCGGGACTGGATCTACAGTTTATCCCTTCTCTCTCTCTCTCTCTTCTTTCTTTTCTCCTCTTTTTCTTTCATTGAGAGAGAGAGAGAGAGAGAGAGAGAGAGAGAGAGAGAGAGAAGTAAAGTGGGATCCGAACCACTATGTGCCAGGGACCCCTTGATGACAAGGCGACGACTCTGCCACTGCGCCATCGAGGAGGCCTCAAAATTAACTGAACAGCGACGAGAGGATGACGTGTATAAAAAGTGAAAATAAAGGGCAGGGAATAAAGCGTCAGCGGCACTATCTCAGCAGTCGCCTGAATAGACTCAACAAGACAACGAGAACTCTTTAGGCTGTCGTGAGATGTGAATCAGTGACCATCCAAATGTAAATATACGTATATCCTTTACCAAGAAAAATGAAAAACGTAATACAACTGATAGCGAGTGGTTGAAGCTGCAATCAAGGTTCCCCGGGACAGATTCCACATTAAACTGTAATTCCAAACACGGTTGAAAATATATGGTAACTAACTTCTCTATTTAATTTACACATACACTGAGGAATTTACGTAGGGGCATCGCCGATAGAACGTTGATCTTGTAAATATAGGTTCCAGGATTTGATTTCTTATGGGGTCACGTTTCAAGTTGTCCTTGTCGCGCTTTGAATTTGTAGCTCCAGTTCGGTCAAAAATAATATGAAATACTGGGAATATACATCTGCAAGAGTGAAAAAGTAGCATTAGGCTTCTTACTAATTTTCTGGAAGCGCCATTGAATTCATGGCAGAAATAGACGTTATTTAATTTCGTTCACATTAAGACGATCCGATTTTATGATGTTATTTATCTAAATTTAATTTTCCTTCGATTTCTTCCACACTTTTACGTCAACCATAAAACTTTACGTTATTTTACAGAATGAAATATTCAATGTTTGTTTCGTATGCTCAGATTATAGTATAAAAATTTGGAGCTTAACTCATGGGGGGGGGGGGTTGAGCAGAATATTTTCTTTTTTGCAGCTCATAGAAATATCATCCAGGACTATTTTGATAAATAAGTGTTACATTTGCAAAATCATAAAATTACTGATTACTGTAGTCCTCGGGTTTCAGGAGGTTAACAAAAGTACCATTATCTCGTGAATCTCCATAAACCAAAAAAAATTGGGAGCAAGTGTCTCCTTTGCCCCTGCTAAGTTATGGTTGCTGCGCATAAATGCGTCGCTGAAAACCCATAACAGTTTGAAGAATCAAGGATTCCTTCCTGGTAGGCCGCAACAATGATGAATAAATTGAAACGGGACGGTGCAGGGTACAGGTATCTGGATAACTTAGTGGTAGCAACTGTCGTCTTTGACTGTCTCTAAGTCATCGAGCAACTTGGCAACAATATTAAACGTACAATAGCATTGTTACATTCAAAAAGGCATATGTGAAAATATATAAATTCTATTCACATTTTTACATCACATAAATTGGTATTGATTTTTTGATTGATTTAATTTATTTGACTTCGCGTTTTGTGCCTCTAGGCTAATTTGCGAAGATGGGGATGAGTGATGAAATGATGAAATTGATGAATGGACATTCACAAACAACCAACCGACCGGGATTCGAACCCGGGACCCTTGGCGTCGCAGCGCGATGTGCTAACCACTTTTTTTTTTTTTTTTTTTTTTTTAAAGGAAAGCCCCTAAGCGGAAGCTTTCCCCATCACACTTCATTCACTCATATCATTTACATTTCTATTTCAGGACTTTTCAGGACAGACAATCACAAATACCCATGCCTTACCCGGGACTCGAACCCGGAACCCCTGGCGTTGTAGCGCGCTCTGCTAACCACTTCGCCACGGAGGTCGACACCACTCGGCCACAGGGTCGGGCAAAAAAAATTGGTATTGAATTTAATTGATAGTATTTATGTGCAGAGAATGTTCTGAGAAGGTTCAAATTCGATAGCCCCCTTAAACACACCAGTACCTTCAACAAAACGATTTTTCTAGTATTGTTCTAATTACTTTTGGGACAGAACTTGCATAATATATAGGTTGTGTCCTAGAGAACAGTAAGTTTACAGTCAAGAAACAAAGAACAAAATAGGTATTAACGTTGTTCTTCCCTCGTTTTTAAGTCTGTGGTTTTACTCCCTACACATCGCAGTAATTAAGTACCAAAAGAAGTTTCTTCACTTCAACTGAATCTTAATCTTTTCTCGCTATCGAGGTTGAATCAAAGAGAAATAAGTGGGAAAAATAACTGAACAACATGTATTTACCCGTGATAGGGCCTCTCTAACTTTACACTTTTAACGGACGTCTTGTTAGCTCATGACTTCCTTCTGACATTAACACTGACATTAAGGCACACGACACACAATATAACCTATCCAAACAAAACATTACAAAACCAATTACACACTTATGTGATTTTGTATCTGTATTCATAAATATTATTAATGTTGAACACTAACACACATTTACCTTCTACTATTATTAACGTTTATTTTAATCTTACTTATCCCCTAGTAGAATGCTGTAAAATCAACGTTGTTCAGGAAAACTGAACAAATTTGGTTCTTTATGCCAATGTCGCAGTGAGTTACTGTAAACAAAAAAATAAGGAAAATAGAGGATGAATCAAAAAGGGAATCCGTAAAAGAAAAATCGCGGAACTCACGCCCTGAGTTAATTTTAAGGTACCAGGGCATAAGAAAATACCTCCGAAAGTATGGTGTTCCCCTCTTTTTCCTTCTGATAATTCTAAACCCCTCAAAATACTCGATCATCTGTAAAAGTAAAGGTTGAGCAACGTTCCGCAACCTTCTTGTCCTCGCAGAATACCATAAATTATCCAGTATTGAACACGCACATCATAAAATTTATTTATCTAAAAAACATACATTACGGCACTGTTGATATAAATTAAAAGTTTAGGAATGAGTTACAATATAATCAGTTAAAAATACTACTACTACTACTACTGCTACTACTAATAATAATAATAATAAAATTCACTGCACTCAGGTACTTTTGGTATTATTATTGAAACGATTCATGCAGCTGATTATATGGATCCGAAACGCCTGTAGAGATTATGTATGTGTAATAACAAACTGACCCTTGCCATCAAGGCATGCCATGAAGGAGTAAAGTGGGTGTGGAGTTTGGACCCTACACTTTCTTGATCACGCTCGAAGGTGGGGGTGAAGCACCACGTCCATGGCCACCTTCCTTAGCCAAAAGTTTTCTCCAGGTACCCACTTTATACGACGCTGGGTGGGCGCCAGAACCGCTTGAAAAGGTGGAAAATATACTGGTTCTCCCCCGCTGGGGATCGAACCCGGATCTCTCGCATGGTAGTCAGATTAAATAATTTACATTCAATTTGTTACTACAAGAAAAGTTCGCAGCACACCCGTGACCTTGTGGAGGAACACCGGTTGCGAAACATAGATTTAGATAGAGGGTAATGGCGCCAAATAATAAGAATTAAAAGTATTTCAGAAATCGAATTCCAGAAAGCTGTGGGGTAAAAAGTGACCTTCAGCCAGACACTGTCTCAACCTCTCCTGACGAGCGCCGATACACCTTGAATATCTTGGCCTTTGACCGGGAGGTGATTCTCCGGTACCCACAAGGTCTACTCGGAAAGAAATCGTGTGTATGCGCTCCCCCTCTCACCGCACCACCACCCGAAACTTCCCCCCTTACTCCACTTCCCCCCGGGTACCGACAAGGGCGATAAAACCAGAGCGTGTGGGTGTGTAACGCGGACGCGATTTTTCTGCCACCTGGTGTGGAAAATAGTAAGCTCGTCCCACACGTTGCATTGAAATTTGCCACCCTATGGGGACACGTGAAAAACAAATTTTCCCAAGTAAGGATGCTATCCATCAGGTTCTTGCAAGTATTTCCTATTAGGTAATTCCATTATCGTTGCTCAAAAATTCAAGGGCAGTGATCCGAGGCTTCTAAATGTATTTTCGTAACGATTTCCTTGTGGGGACCGGATTTTGGTCCCCACAAGTCGGTGCGGTCCCCATAAGGTGGATTCACAACTGACGAGTGTCCCCATAAGGTAGCATCTGCAAAAGCACACACACCCACACCCACACACAAACACAAACACACACACACACACACACACACCGAAGGTTCTTGATTCGGATCTCAACCAGACATGGGTGCAATCTTCTAATTGTCTCTTCATCAATTTAATCCCACCACCATTCATCATTGCTAACCTCCGTGGAGGAATGGTTAGCATACCATGCCATGAAACCGGGACGTTTCGGTTCGAATCCAGATTAAAATATTAACATTTCCATTCATTCTTGATTTATTTAATCAATTTAACATATTCTCATTCTAGCAATTACCTAGAATGGTACAAAAGCGCTATAATACGAGGGGGGTATCGTAAAGTTTTAACTATCATCAAGAACAGAATGAGTTAAATGTGGTACGTTGAACTTCAGTCTTCTCCACGTATTAGCCCTGCAGAGATACAAGTTTCTGCCCGGATTTCTTGACCTTCCAAAAACCAGCATTATTTAGAAGTCCGGCGATTGGCGTTTATCTTCCATCGTCTCCCGTAATTTCTGCAGAAGGGTGCTGTAGTAAGCGCTGGTAATGACCTCACCTTTTGCAAGTTAATCAGTTAAGATTATGCCACAACAGTCCCCCTCCAATAAAATGGACAATATGACCTTCCCTGTAGGTTTCTTCACCTTAGACTCTTTGGAAGAGGGAAGAGGAGTATTTCCACATCTTGCAGACTCAGCATTAATCCATATTTATGATTCACACTGTTCCAACAGAATCAGTAACGCTGCAAAAGTTCACGTCCACTTTGCGGTTGAAATGGACTCAGAACGCGGGGAATCCAACATACAGAGATTGTTTCGGATCTATGGTGACGGAATTGCACACCTTTTGCAGCACCACCAAGCGTGAAGAGAACGAAGCTGCCAGTCGTGTGGGCACGTTAGACCGTTGACTGTGCGTGACAGGTGTGGTCATTGCGTATCGGGAAGAATGCCGCCGAAAATCAGTGCATATTGGAAGGGTTACATAACTGCACTTTCCGACGTAAACTACAGTTATAGTGCCATTATAAAACTGCGCAAGGAGCGTGGATTCACTCTGTCCAGAAATGGCATATCACGGGTGTTGAAAGGGGCAGGTAAGATGAGGCGTGGGATGATTCCTGTGGGGCAGAAACAGGCCAACTCCCGGCCTGCCACTAGCCTCACACCAGCTACAATTCGGGATGTCAGGGCGCTGGTCACCAGGGAGAATCCAGCCACACAGAGAAGTATCGCAAACCGGCTACAAACATCACTGAAGAGTGCACACCATCATTGACCACGATTTGGGTTTGGAAAAGCGACGCAAGGGGCGTGTTCATAAGCTCTTGCCAAAACACATCCAGGAACGTCGCACCAACTGTCGAAAGCTTTATGAGCGGCACCTGTCAGGTAAAAAATGGAAGTTCCTTGTTACATTGGACGAGGCATTTGTTTATCTTGATGGCTGTCACAAGCCACGTGCAATTTTTTATCGATCGACAGGTTCGAGGGACTTTCAAAGATGGTTCACTGAATGTAAGGAAACTTTTGGCACAGGTTTCATGATCATTGCTGGATACTCGTACAATGGCAAGCTGACCATACATTGTGTTGCGAAAAATACGAAGGTTAATTCCGATTATTATCAGGCTAACGTCCTGACACCAGTTTATCGCCATGACATTCCCCATCTCTACGGGAGGGATCAAAATCGTGTGTGGGTGCATCAAGACAAGGCGTCAAGTCACACATCTCGCTCAACCCGCCTCTTCCTTCAACAAATGTCAGAAACTGGAATTCGTGTCATTCCTTTCACAGACATTCCAGTGAAGTCACCTGATGCCTCACCGATGGACTTTTGCGCCTTCGGCCTACTGAAACGAGCCTTGTCTCAGAAAAGACCCCGTACCATTGAAGGGCTATGGAAAGCCTGTCAGGTGGAGTGGTTGAGGCTGGACATGACTACACTTCGTGCCAGTCTCCTACAGTGGAAACTTCACTGTCGGGCAATTGCGAAGATGCAGGGCCACCAAACAGAGCACTCTCGATGGTGGTAACATGGTTTCTCTTAACGTAGGAGCACTTTGAAATCGTCACCATAGATCGGAAACAACCTCTGTACAAGTATGCAGTTGCTCATGCATAATTTTCCATATAATCCCGTAACTAGGACCAACTCTATGCAAGATCACTTCAATGGTTATTCCTCTGTTTTCGAGAACAAGAACCTTCTCTTCCTTCACCACGTCAAGATCTACTGTGATTGAGGATTTCTCGGATCGAGGGTCTTCTGTAAGGAATGTGTGTTCGGTTTGAAATGTTCACCTCACAACAGTAGCATATGATGGAGTATCATCACCATAAATTACTACCATTTCATCATGAGTTTGGTGGGCGTTGTTCAACTTCAAATGGAGCAGCCTGATAAGGCGGTGGGTCATGTTTATCCATCATGCAAATCACCGCCTCCAGAAACGAAACAAGTTGATATAAGTGGTTGTAGTTTACAGCATTATGCAAATAAGGGTCAACGATTATGCTGATCAACAGTAAATCAGAAGATAGATCATGTTATTTGTGGCGAGTAGTTAATTTGTGTTCCGTGTAAAGTAGTAATTCATCTAAATACAGCGTGAGCACAAAAACACTCCCTGGTTTCAAGATGTCATAAAATTAATAGTTACTTGAATATTTTGATAAAATTGATATCCAAAGCTCAGTTAACTCAAAATATTTTAATATCTTTCTTTTCAGAATCGCTACTTGTGAATTCGGTAGCTGGAGGGCAGTAATATCGAAAATGGCGTTCACTCCGCAGCAAAGAAGCTGGTGCGTGTTAGAATTTGCCAAAACAAGCAGTGTTGTGAGAGTGCAGCGTGCATTTAAATGGAAGTTTAATGTTGATCCACCTACACACAAATCCATTCTGCAGTGGCATAAAACATTTGTTGAGAGAGGATGCATTTGTGATCAAAGAAAAGAACATTCTGGCCGACCGTCCATCTCTGAGGAAATTGTAGAGCGTGTGCGAGAAGCCTTTGTACGCAGTCCCAGAAAATCAACAGGTCAAGCCAGCAGGCAGTTGCAGGTGCCACACACTACCGTAAGCAAGATTTTACGGAAGCGTTTTCACCCGTACCGGCTGCAATTGGTTCAAAAGTTATATCTACAAGACAAGATAAAGCGACGTGAGTTTTGCGAGACTATCCACACTTTAATGGAGGACGATGAAACCTTTCTGACAAAGATCATTTTTAGTGATGAGGCGACCTTCCACTTGAGTGGAAAAGTGAACAGGCATAATGTTAGGATCTGGGGAAGCGAGCATCCGCATGCCACTCTTGATGTAAAACGTGACTCACCCAAGGTGAATGTTTTTGTGCAGTGTCCGAGCGTCGAGTGTACGGTCCGGTCCGTTCTTCTTTGAGGGGCCAACAATCACAGGTGAAAACTACTTAACAATGCTACGTGACTGGTTAATTCCTCAACTTGCTGCACAGAGAGGTGACTACATTCTACAACAAGATGGAGCGCCCCCACACTGGCATCAATCTGTACGCAGTTTTCTGAATGACAACCTCCCACACCGTTGGATAGGACGAGCTGGACCCAATGATCAAAATTTATGCAAGTGGCCCCCACGATCACCGGACATGACAGTTTGTGACTTTTTCCTTTGGGGGTTCGTGAAGGACCAGGTCTATGTACCTCCACTACCCACAACCTTGAATCATCTTCAGGAACGCATCAGTACAGCTGTCAACTTCATCACACCGGATACGCTTGAGAAGGTGTCGTTGGAGCTGGATTATCGTCTCGATGTTTCCCGCGTAACAGGTGGAGCGCACATTGAGCATTTGTAATTCCAATGAACACCACGAAAACTTAATGAGTTTTTACAACTACTGTGAACATTTCTGTAGAATACTACTTTTGGTATTAAAGTTATACCCTTTCAAAACCAGGGAGTGTTTTTGTGCTCACGCTGCACTTTAATTTAGGTTGGAACTGCAATTATTATTTTAGCTGCAGTAAAATATGTTCGTGTATCTACAAATTACATCTGGATCGCTCAATGACTTCGTTCTGATCATTAAAACTTTACGACCCCCTCTCGTACACACCAATAATAAAAAAAAACGTTCATTCCCATTGTAGTGATTAGCCCAAAACGGGAAGAAAATCGACGAAACGTGAGCCAAATATAATTCCAAAAATTACCATAAAAATTGGGGAATACCTCCAAAGAATCGTATTGGAAACAACAATGGCTACACGTGTGGGTGTACGAACAAGAAATCTACTGCTGCTTAATTTTTTAAAAAAAGGGACGAATATCGAAGCAAAATCGCAAATGTAGCAGGATTTCCAACACTGGAGTACATCACCTAAAAAAATTCGTATATTAAAAAAACATCCGCAATTCAGCTCACGATATCTGCATCCGAAAACGCATAAACATACACACACCGTACATTCAGCATGTGATGCTAATTACCATAACGCAGCGGTACTATTTGCACCGGAATGCATATGAATAATTCATTTATTACACCAGAAAGAAGCTGGATGCGTAAAGTGTGCGTGAGGGGGGAGGAGGGGAGGTACTGCTGCACAATAGCCGAATGCCAGCGAGCGAGTCGAGGCACGGTTAATTTACGTTCCAGCTGCGATGATTGATTGGGCTAATAGATATGTTTAACGTTTAATTCGGCAACGAACGTTATCGTCTGTTCACGCAGGAGAAGCAACAGCGTGAACAAGCGAGGCAAACACACCAAGACAAACAAAACCTCCGCGCAAACAGCGGGCAGCCAACGCATCCGCGCCGGGGTTCAAGAGAATTTCAAATGTGTGTTTGTTTAGAAGCTGCTGCGGAACGATCGCTTGGACACATTTCCTGCAGGTGACGCTGCACAGAACGAGGCTGGAAGATCTCGCTCGTTGTGGCTATTCGTCAGGAACAGAAGCGGGGTTTTTTGTACCAGGTTTTCAGCATCGCGCCGGGAGTGTTAAGGACTCTTTCATATTTACTTCCGCGATTGATCATAAAAATACAAGGTTGTCGGTAATTCTTCCTCAGGAAATTACAAGTTACTCTGTGGACAGTGTGTTATTGTAGTACGAATGTGAGAACACAATGGGGCTTCCCTGATTGCGTAATGGTAACACTGTCGCATTGTTAACAAGCGCTCCCGGGTTGGATACCCAGTGGTTTGAATCCTACTTTCCAATGTAGTTCACAATTAATACTTCTTGTCTGTTGCCAGGACGATTTCGTTT
Source organism: Lepisma saccharinum (assembly GCF_977018435.1). NCBI lineage: Eukaryota > Metazoa > Arthropoda > Insecta > Zygentoma > Lepismatidae > Lepisma > Lepisma saccharinum. Next base: position 134,858,242 of record NC_139229.1, read on the forward strand.
CCATTTCCAGGTTTACCATAAATTATAGGCTAGTGGATGCCATTGAATATCACAAACCTTAAGTTTCTGGTATCTTGATTTTTTCATCGTTGCTCTTTTTTACCTCTTTAGGTTAATAGTGATTATGATGATCCATGATGACTAGATGACGATGATGAAACAACAAAAGCAATGGATTCCGTGGCTGGAAGAAGTACTTTTGTAAAAGACAAGTACCAGTCTCCTTTATTATAATATTCGACATAACATTATTTAACTCAACCTTTTTTGACTTTCAGAAACATTTAGGAATGATAAGTTGCATTGCGTTAATACTTTGGCGAAAATATCTAGCTACACTTTCATCTTTGAAGGCCTTTTTTTCACTCAAGTGGACTCCGTCTGTGATGTATCTGACGAAAACTGATAAACAGCCCCCCATTTTTCAAGAATAATTCTAAATCAACCTTTACGGAGAATTGTAAACAAATTTCTTGCATGAAACACACTTTGTCCGGGGGGGGGGCCCTCCTGGAAGTTGTTCTTGCTATCACCACAAAGTGTTTGGCGCACGCCGGGAGAGATTTCCTCAAGCAGGTCTCGTAAGGTGGTTCTCCGTACAACTAAAGGACTGGAGAATAAACATTTGGGTACTGTTATTACTAGACTTCGGATTTTACGTTCTTAACCTATTTTTTTCCCTTTACAGGTATGTAAGAAATAAGTTATGTCAGCGTTTCGTTAAAAAATGCAACAACTGATGAAGTTTTATAGTGCCTAAAAAAACTATTTTGCTTGTTAGAACCTATTTTAGGTTTATGCACCTAAATGAAGCCTTTTTTTAGGTTTCTATATATTTTTAAAGGTATTACAGGATTTTTAAGTCACACAGAGGCATTTGCCTTGTTTGGTTACGAAAAAATTCATGACGAACGTATTTGAAACATACTATTTGTCGATTTCCTTTCCTCCAAGTCCATGGTGATTTTTGAAAGCTCTAAACAAAGTAAATTGTCTGGTGCCACTGTTACCTCACAATCCAAAGTGGCCTGATGTGTGGTCTTGCTCACTTTCGCGGCACTTCGGTGCTTTGTGGCATTCACGCATTGCAAACTGAAGTTTGCATCACTGACTATGTTTTTGTTGTAAGATTATTTTCAGCATATAAGATGATCGTCACAGATAAAATTGCGAAGTTTGACTGTGGATAACATGAAAAAAGATTGTTGCCTAACTATACGGCGAAGTGTGGATTTTAATAGCAAATTTCCAATGGTAAGTTCTGCCGTCGCCGTAGGGTTATGCAAGATAGTGCGTATTTCAGGACATAGGTGTCCCATTTTCATTGCCGGTGACTACACCTAATCAGCATTTTTCAGGAAATTTTGAACTATTTTAAGTTTTTTTTAACCTCTTTCAGGATTTTTCGTGCCTATTTTACGATCTTTAGAACCTATTTTAAGATTTTTCGAACCTATTTTACGGTTTTTCGAACCTATTATGTTTAGAGCCTATTTTAGGATGTTTAGTGCCTATTTTAGGAACCTAAAAGCATACTTTTTAGAACCTAAAAATCCGAGGTCTAGTTATTACGTTTAGGGCGGAGTATGAGGGTGTAATAGACTAAGCACATACACCAGCACAAGCCTACACACTGAGCTTAATTATTATTAGGTATTATTTTTTTAAATATGCCGGCCATAAAATACCCAAACCAAAGACCCTTCAGGTGTTTGATCTCTCCTACCTATAAGCCTAGAGAAAAATCCGAGTATGGGTTCAATCCTAGACAAATAAGATTCCCAAAACGCAGGTGTGTAACAATGGTAGGAGACCACAGTATTACACCTCATTCTATTGCACAGACACACACACACACACACACAAATATATTTAGGACCTACAATTTAAAACTTAACTCTTGATATTCTCAAAAACATCCTTCTGAATTTTCGATTCCCGCTATCCTAACGCATATTTTTTTAAAAAAAATCGCCGATAGAAAAATAAACTAAACGTACAACTGCACTCAATAACTGCAAGACGCACACTTAACGATCAGTGTTGCCAGAAGTAGCACACAGGATTATATATGTGCAAGTAAATTACGCACCACCAGCTGCGGCAAACACACAATGGCGTATTGGTTTCCATTGGAAGTGCGAGGTCTAGTGGAGAGGAAAAAAACGAGAGAGAACCAGATGAGTTTTCGCTGCTAAATTTATTCCGCGCGAGGTGTGCATCTGGCATGGAAAGGCAATTTTTGCTCGATATATCAAATGTAAACATGGGTGAGCTCATGTGTTGAAAGCAGCGTGGGATATGGGCGAAAACGGAGGCAATTACGGTGCATCGCATTAGGAGGTTCTGCCTATTATATTTGAATCAACACCGGAATTTTACGGGAAAAAAAGCAAACCTGTTACTCCCGCATCAATCGACTCGGAAATGTTATACCTTTGTGGTAAATAATTTTGGGTAAGGATTTAACAATTTATAACGCGAGAGCTAATGTGCAAACACGAAATGAATTCGCAGAACTGCTTGCCAATATAATGGTACAAATTCGACTTCACACCACACTACTACGCTACTACTATACTATACCCTGTCCCGGGCATCTCTGGAGCAAGGCCGCATTACGGCCGAGAAGGGGGTGAAACCGAATGGGCAGAGCGAAGCAGCACACGCTGCTGCGAAGGCTGGTAACTGCAGTCGCTTTCCCCGCTCCACGGAATCCCGTTCCCTCCACGTGCTCATTGGTAGAACCGTCTCGCGTCACTACTTGCGAAGAGATTTGTTTTTGTTTCCTTTCTCCAGAGATTCCAGGGACAGAGGGCAGTGATTCCAGCGACTAACTCTATCTCAAGAATGGTGTTGATAATTTCGAGTACATGTCAACATGACGGGGTCTCTCCAGTGGTGTAGTGGCAACACTGTCGCTTTGTAATCCAAAGATGCCGGGTTCGTTCCTCGTTTGTTACTCCGAGCACAAAGTCCACTTACTCCTGAGAAAGGTTAATCGTGACCGACCTGGTTTAAAATGTGGTCCAAACCACTTTGCCACTTTTGGCTAATCGCAAAGATGAGGGTGAATAATGATGTGATGAAATTGATGAAAGGACACTCACAAAAACACCCATGCCCAAGCCGGGATTTAAATCAGGGACCGCTGGCGATAGTTTAAGTCAACCACGTAATATTGTGTTTTTATAACTTATGCGCTAAGTAGGTCCAATATATCACCATGTTAACAGGATTTGTGGATTATTTAACCGAGTAATATTGCGTAGTTTACGTCGGAAATTTAGGTACGTAAAACATATCCACGGAATACCTATCTATTTAGTCTGTTGGCAAATATTAACCATTTCCAACTCACTTCATCGGAGTTTACTTTCGAGGAGCTGTCAGGACGAAGGTAATTAGCAGAAAGCGAATGGCACGTCAATTTGCAAATGCAAATTCAGTCAGTTTTCTCTCAACGACTGCACCCACAAGACAGGCAAAGAGAGAAAGAGGTGCGTACAAGCACGACACTCATGTAAATGGAAATATTTCAAACACAGCCGTCTTTGAAGACCACATCAAATCAGAATGAAAATCCTTTCCTTCCGATTGGATCGAAAAATGTCTGGTCAGGGCGTCTTCGCCTCAGATTTTCTTCTCACCCACTTCCTCAAAGGACGCTGAAAATGTAGATTCCTTTGATGTACGGAATTCTTAGTTTCGAACCACAAAATAGCCACCGCGAACAACAGTGATAACTATTTTCAATCTTGTCGATATGTGATAAGTTTAGAATACGACTCTACAGTTCAACCAAAATTATCACATCACTAAGGCTAAATAAGAGAGATCCAACTACGTGGTACTAAGTTACCACACTCTCTTCCTGCTAATGCAACGCTACCTTTAGAGACACCACTCTTCCTCTCTTCCCTCCTCATGGTGAGGATAGAATTTTTTATAACTTTCTAAGAATTCGACAACGTTACCTTTCTCCCATTAGCACTCGTCATTTAGTATTTGTATTTTACTCAATCAACGCCGCCTTTCCGACTCTTTTGTTCGATCAAGGCGATGAATAATGATAAGATGAAATTGATGAAGGTGTATACACGAATAAACAACCATGCACATGCGGGAATCCAACCCAGAATCTCCGGTCAGAAGATCGAGATTAATTGATTGATTGATTTGGATTATTTTACTTCGCTTTCCTGCCACTTTTGTCTAATCGCGAAGATGTGGATGAGTGATGGAACGATGACATTGATGAAGGAACACTCCCAAAGAACACCCATGTCCAGACCAGGATTCGAACCTGGTATCCTTTGCGTCGTAGCGCGCTGCGCTAACCACTCCGTCAAGGAGGTGGGAAGGGGATAGAGAGTACTCAACGTTCTAAGCCACAGACATACGAGTATACATAAATTAACTTACCAATCGTACTGTAACTTGTGAACGGATAGGCCATGGTTTCTTACCTGTAAATAAGAAAAAAGAAAATAAGATAAATGGACTTGTCATAAAATGAATGTATAAATACACATAGCTTTAAGATAGCTTTATGGTGCATATTGCATTATAATTACATAAAGCCAAAACAAGAAAACTTAAATTTGCCGCAGATCTGGGTAGAAATCACCGTCCATCCCAATTTTTCCATCAAGCATTAGTACACACACTGAGCTACCTGTATATAAAATTTGGGGCAAATTGATGGGGGGCATTGCACGAAATTCGCTCTTGAAGTTAGTCATTTATTTTTCTAAAAAATACATGAAACTATACATAAAATACATGATTATTGATACACTGATCTAAAACCTTATTTAAATGAAAGCTTACACTATCCTGAGCAAAAGAAAACAAACTTGAAGTTTCTACGACAAACCTGAGAGAAGATACTATCATTTACAACCTAATGCGTGTCATTCAAAGCGGAGCCGCCAGTGGCGTACACGGAGATTTTAAAAAAACGCGTAATTTCTGAACCCCTTGACCAATCTCAAAAAAGTTGTCATTTTTGTAATAGGCATCAAACGTTATATAATTATACCGAATTTCATCAAAATCGAAGATGGTGGGTGACATGGACTGGATGATTTGACGTGGAATGACCCGCAGCATATTTGAACGCACGTGGAATGGCCGAGGCTGAGTTCATGTCATATTAAATTAGTCCCTTCCAGGAAAATGCTCTCTTCTGTTCCCATTCGAACTTTTCCAGCTGTTTCTATACGTGCCTATAAGGGTATAAAATAAAATTTAACCACAAAGAACTGGGATTCAACAGACAACAGAATGTTCTGAATTGTAGCCAGGAGACACACCAAAATTATCCTCAAGAAGGATGAATAGAACAACTGAAAATCAATCGTGGCACGAGGATCAATTCTGTATGACATATCTAACAAATCTACAATTTGGAGACAAAAAAAATATAGAAAAGCTCATGTTATCAGATAATTATTGATATGGTAGTGTGTAAAATTTCAACTTCATTACCCCAAATTCTTAGATTTGTCACACACTAGGTTCCAACATGCACCCACACAATCTTCAATCGCGGCACCCTGATGGCGTAGTGTCAACGTCGTCGCATTGTAATCAATGGGTCCCGTGTATCATGCCAAATATCCAGATTCCACTTTGAACTGTAGATCTAGTCCTGATTAGTCTATCTCTGCATAAAGTGGACTTTTAACGAAATTTTGAACTAAAACAATTACTAATCAGCCATTAAAAGAACAGTACATGTGCAATATTAGTACCAAACAGATGACCTGCTACAATAATAAATGTATGTTCCACATTTCACCTTTTTCATTCTTTATGTTATGTCTACCAATTGAATTATGCACGTTTATTAAGAGTGATAATTTTTCTGGGATTTGAGTCGAAGCTCACAATAGTATCTTGCATTTATAAAAATATTTTGGGGTGTTATTGGTAATTTTCAGTACTATTGGACATTTTTATTGCTTCTTACGATCTTCATAACAAACAGTATTTTCACGCTTACAAATTACACTGAAAAAACACTGGTGTTAAAGCAATAAAGACCGTCATCCCAGCAGGTCAACACCATAGTTTGGACAACACTTAACCTCAGTGGTGATAAAATAGTTGCAACGTCCTGCTCGAGAAAAGTGCCTACTACACCTACACGAGCACGTCAGTTGGATGCAAGTCTACTAACTTGGCCACGACCAATCAGTAGCACCATACGCTCTGCAAAGTTTTACCCATTATGCTAACCTTTTCTCCAGCGGTGGTATGAGACTCTATTTCACTCAGGGATCGGGAATAAGTACACTGTCCAACGTTAGAGAAAGTTTAATGAATGTAGCTGGATACACTTTATGCAACTATAAACGTTGTAAGTTTAGCACACGCCCGTGTAGGATATTATACTCACTTCGCCAATATATTGCCACACAATGGGGGGAGAATGGCTTCTGCAAACTGCCGTAAACTGGGAACAGATTCACTGCTGTTGCTGTCCTCTGGGGTCGTATCCTTAGCTCCAACAAACGTCAGGAAGTGCAATCCTTTGCTAGCGCCGACTTCTATAGCTGCAGGCTTTTACAGGGAACTGTTGGCTTTCGGGGAACAAAGGGGCATCAATTAGGGTCACCCTCACGATAACCGTAGTATTTCACTGACCTGTAATTTTTTCCTTCTGGGCGGTTGCCTAGAAACCCCACGCCACACTACCCTGGCGGGGTACCGCAGGTTGATTGGGGGAGGAAACCTCTCGCAACAAGCGGAGCGGGTCCTCTCACTCTAAAGTGGAGTTTTTCTCTCTCGCCAATAAGCGGAGTGGGTATCTCTCACTCGAAAGTGGAGTGGGTTCTCTTGCCAAAGGCAGAATTCAACCTCTCTCGCTGGAAGGCGGAGTGCGGCTTTTCTCGGGTGCTTGGCCTCTCGCAAGAGCGGAGTGCACCTTCCTTCCTTCTTTAAGAAGCTTGGCCTCTCGCAAGAGCGGAGTGCTCCTTTCTTCCTTCCTTCTTTAAGAAGCTTGGCCTCTCGCAAGAGCGGAGTGCTCCTTTCTTCCGGGTCAGTTGGTAAGAGAGATCTTATCGTGAGCCGACCTGAAAGCCAACTGAAGAAAATCTGCTCCGCGGCTGGTTATATAGCCTCGGTTCAGGTAGCGCCTCTAGCGCCGTTCACGCGAACTACGTGGAACCGTGCTAGAGCAGGCAAGGCCATCTCTACGGCAGACGATTGAACTACGTGCTCAAGGCACAAACGATAAATACATATTATAATATTAAACGTGTGCTAAACGTTAATATACAATTATAAGAAATATTACATATTCTTTGCGACCACGCAGGGCCTTATTAAGAGAATAATAATAATCACTACTGATAAACACAATTATCAAAGCAGGTATTAACACATGTAACAAGTAAATAAAATAACTTTGAACCTAATAACAATGGTTACATATACACCGAGTAAATAAACATTAGCGTTACTAATGAGAATGATCTCTCAGGATCATTACATAGTGTTGATTAGCACCATTTGTCTGTGGTATTTTAACACCACCGAGGTTAAACATTAATGAAAATGTAGTGTGGACTTACTGGAACCACTGTCTGAGTAGCTTTAACACCTCTTCAATTTTAATAGTGCAGGATCATTTCATAAATCATCACTTTCTGTTCTCCAGTTTGAATACCTTTGGAATATCTGACATGTAAGCTGGCACAGTTCCCAACAAAATACCCGTATATCGCAGAAATAACGGAAACTATGGTCTATGGATTACATCAAATGGCGGCTTGTGCAAAAGTATAAAGCTACAGAACAATTGCTGCTTTGAAATTCACTGCTTGACCGCAGCATGTGTCCTCAGCAAATGTGAACCCGCATGGCGACAAATGTGGCACGAAAGGAGCAATATTTATTCATCACGATTATCCGACCATCCATATCGAATCTCGATTAACATGCGCGCCGGCGACAAAGCTACCCACCATGCCGAAACCCAAGTTGGGATGTTCGAACAAGATACCGCTTCCGAATGCGAATGCCAAAACATCAGAAACTCCATCTGCAAGACAACCAGGAAACGTTGCGACGGAAGAAAAAGAAAGGTGCGGACTGGATACGCCAGTTCGCGCCTTGGTTTATTGGTTTAAACGTGCCCCACCCACTCTCAGCCAAAAACCTCTGCTGCAACCTCCACCCATCCAATTCCAAATCTTTCGCCAGCTGTGGCATCGGAAAATTACATCCCGCACTAGTAATTTCTTCCCTCTGGCCGAGGGAGAAAAAAGAGAAGAAAAAAAAGTGGGGGAGATCCCACCTACCTGCAGCAGCAGTGGCCTGGCTCATCAGTAAACTATTAACGTGGAACGACGAAGAGTCAAAAAGAAAAGCGCGAAATTATAAATGATGCCGCTCGGTTGAAGCGGTTTTAATTTCTTTCGCTGGTAGCATTTTTTTTTCGCGTCTCTACCAACTTTAATCCTTCCTCCCGTTACGATTGGAACGGACGATTCCGTTCTTTTTTCTTGTTGTTAGCGGAGCAACGTTTACATGACAGTGCATGGTTAACGGATACGCCCTCATTTACATGTAACCTAATCTTAATTAGATTACGTGTAGCTAGCTTAACCGATACCGGCCTATCGGGACACTACTGCCAATGCGTTTAGTGTTCGCGTTTGCAGAGGTGCTTCAATACTGGCACAGGATATTCATCAATGCAACTATTGGAGGCATGTCGACTCAGTTGGTCCTTTCTGACGATCACTGGCATTACTTGGATCTTTTCTACTTTGTATGCATCACGATGTTCGACACTTTTGAGTTCAGGTTATGAATCTGTTGACACCGAAAATTAGTCTCCTCTATGCAAATTCCTAAAAGTTAGCTTGTAAAATATCAAAAAGGAATTATACATATTGTATCTAAACGCACGGCCATAAACTTAGGTGGGAGGCAGAAGTTTGCGTTGTTGCCACGTCGGAGAACCCCGTGTTTTCGGAGGTTTAAGAGAATGAAAGATATCGTTGTAGAGTTGGTCTTTGTAGTCCATGTGATACAAACTGACAGTATTTGCTCGAAAGGTCAGGTATGATACAAAAGTGCCCCGGAGAGAGGTCGGTCTGACGCTCGAACTAGGCAACACAACCCGGTTGACTTTACCAGTGCACGGGAACCAGCGACTTTGTCTCGCACTCGCTTTGCTTTTCCCATATATGGCTCCAGCACAGTTCTGTCCAGCCGCCTATTTTCATGGCCGCGCGTTTAGTTAACTACCAGTTAGTGTATTATATTTATCCGTTGAAAAATTGAAACTTTTATGTGTATGACAGTTGCAATAAGCATAAAAAACATGTATTTCCATACGATACAACAAGGAAGAGAGCTAGGAATTGTCACCGCTCATCGAGTAGGGTAAGGACGGGGCAAATGAACACTGGGGCAAACGGACATCCCCTAAGAAAAGTACGAATATTTTCAGTTTGAAGTTAGCAACAGTGCAGCAGTTGGAGTTGTGTACGAACCTGAACGTTTTGCGAGCAGTTGTATTGAGCATCGGAAGAAATCGTAAAGAAGAAACGCGAATCCAGCATAAAAACCTGACCAGGTAAGCAGACAATGTACGTGCAAAACCTTGAATACTAAAAAAATGTGTTGCGAACACAAGGATTGCATATGTCCCGCCGAAGTTGTGATTTGAAGTGTGGTGAAGGCAGTGATTCCTTTCTATATATACATGTGTTGACAACATTGTGCTGCCATGAGGTGGACGTTTTCGGAATGTAAAGTCAAAGGCTACAAGTGGGGCAGATGGACAGGTTGCCATTGGGGCAAACGGACATAGATGAATTGTATTGAATTTAACTATTGTTAGGTACTTTTTGATTGACTCAGTAATGGAAATGGCAAGTGTGAAATGTATAGAATGCATTTTGTGCCCTACAAATGTTTGTGTTTCTAATACAATGTGCCCTTGTTACAGGATGGTAAGACATCGAGAACAAACAATGCTGTAAATGGGTTCAATGCTTATGGAATATATCCCGTTAATCCATAACGACTGCCTGGGCATGTCTTCGTTCCTGCAACTGTCCATGTTCAAGATGAGCGATCATCAGAGCCTACAGCAAGAGAAGAGGATGTGGAAGTTTTGAGGAGCTAAACCTTTTGCCACCAACTTCTGGGACCTGCAGCAGGAAACGCAAAACTGGGCATTCACATGTATTGAGGGATCCTTCCCTCAATGCTTGCCTCAAGTACAAAAAACTGAAAGCTGCAGCAAAAAATCAAAGAAGTTTAAACGCACCACAAGTGATGAGTGCGGGAAATTCAAAGATGTGTACAACCAGGGTCAAAATTGGGTGCAGTGCTTAGAGTGTTCTCTCTAGTTCAATGTAAATTGTGTTGCAAAGGGAAATGACCCATATTATGTTGTTATTGTGAGAGTGATGATAGTTCATAAATCATCAAGTGTCTATCTGCCCCGATAAAATGTCCGTCTGCCCCGAACGTGCGGGGTAAACGGATATTGCCGCATCCGGGGATTGGTCAAACTACTATTTTGAGACAGATGTTCATTTGCTTGCATACTATGTGCTATCATGTGTTAACTGAAGGTTCACTCCTTTTATGCCAATAGTTATTTTCATTCTTCAATAAAATGTTTCACAGTAATTTGGAAAATTGTGCTTAGGGTGTCCGTTTGCCCCGTCCTTACCATATATCTCCTCAGACTCTGGTGCAACTGAGAGTCAGAACCAAGATATCACATGGAAAGAGAAACTTCCAAAATGCAAAGTGACGAAATTTCGTGGCGTTGAAAATTACACAACATAGGTACCTTCGCGTTGGTGTGAATAATCAGAAATCCATTCTTTTACCGCTCGTCGTTATGCTCTAATGACCGGATTTTACACAAATGTGGATGTATATTTTGGCACAAGACTTTAACTTGCGGATGAGCAGGACGTCCGGCATGGCTCGGTTTGTAGGGCGACCAAACAGGATTAAATCTTGCTCGGTGGCTTATACATGTGCGTGTGGAGTTAAATCACCATAAGCTCTTAAGGACCATTACGATGCTCATTTAGGCCGATTCACCCCTTTTTTATTTCTTTGTATTAAAACAGGTGGTTTAATGTTTTAAATTCGATTCATGCTGTTTGGAGCATGATAAATCATTTGTGCATACTCTGTCGGAGTTATCTCTGGATCAATGTCGCGCATGGCGGCAGTGAAAGGGGGAGGGGGAATCGAGTGGCCAAAGCGAAACAGTACCCGCTGCTGGGAAGGCTGGAAATTACACTCGCTCCCCCCCCCCATTTCAAGCAATCCCATTCCCTCTCATGTGTTCATTGGTGAAGCCTTCTCGGGTCACTACTTGCGCAGAGACTTTTTTCGTTTTCTTGCTCCAGAGATAGTTGGAACAAAGTACAGAGGCTATAAATGCCTATTTTGCATAGAATCGAATACAATAATAGAATAGAACCGCCTTTATTAAGCCTCTCTCAATAGTACTGCATTGCATGAGATAATCTCATGCTATGTGACTATATCTTCAACAATTTCATGTATCATCATTCATCATCGTCGTTGCGATGGAGTAAAGTAACAAAAAAGCGATGTAAAAATAAGAAAAATACAATGCAATACACGAATACAAATTCAATAAGTGAAAATGGCCAAGGAAATTAACACTATTTGGGTGCACTTTTTATTCCACAGCGTCTTCGTCATATTTCTGCCTATTTGCCTCCCTATTTTACAAGCATTCGGTGCCTATAAATCACCCTCTCGGTGTTCCTACAGTCTAGGAACCTACCCCTCTCTATTCCATTACTACTATCATGGCGTGTATGGCCACAAACTATGAAAAAGTTACAACTGCTCTTCAATCACTATTTTCATGGTTAATAAATCGCAAGAATAAAGCTAATTTGAACGTAATTAATATATATAAAGCACTAATTATTTATGCCATATCAACGTGCGTGCACCGAGCCGGCGTTAAGAGAATTAACCAACTTTACGGTACCTAAATTTCTAATCCAAGCCAAGTTTAACCGATTCCAACTCTATGCCTGTATCAGTTCGTAGCATTTCAGCAGAACGACACGAGATAAGTGGACATATTACATCATTATTGCTCCACGAACCCGTAAGCCATCTTCATTAATTAAGAACAACTCACTCGCCCTTAATGAGCTTACGACCTGCCGCTAGTCTTAAATGCCAATATTTCTGGCCTAATATTCTCCAAGTGCCAAGAATCGCTCCATATATCATCAGCTGCATGGAAATTGTCGCTAACTAACTAAGACCCCTTAACTCGATTATGGAGGAAGAGGGGAGACATTTGCAGATACAGTGGCGACCCCCCTCCTTCCCCCATGTTCGTGATATTCGTTCTTGGCATGTAGTCGATTCAATTGTGTCAAGAGAGGGGTACTACCTGTCCCTAATATCGATCACTGCGGGCATGGTACGGGCCACACCCTACCGCTCCAGCCACCCACCAACGAGCAATCACAACCTGAGTCTTGTAAAAGCGTTCTCCTCTTCCTTCAGCTTACATGATTATTCGCTAGATGCCATCATGAAAAAAAAATGTTCCATTTCCAAAAGACAGAAGAGTCATTAATAGTACCTTGCTTTATTTCTACAATGGTTATTTTACATTGATTTTCTAACTTTTCGGTTAATCGTGACGATGAAGATGAACGATGATCTGATGAAATTGGTGATGGAACAAGTACATTCATGCCTTAACCAGGATTCGAAGCTGGAACCTCTGGTTCCGTAACATGCTGCGCAACCACTCTGCCACGGAGTCTGGCATGTTAGAAATGGCGCATGGCAATAGCTACATGTTCACAGAAGGATGAAGATCGTTCAGAACGTTATGGGAAAGTCTAGATAGTACAACCCAGAGAATTCAGTAAGAGGGGTGTCTTCATTTCGAGAACAAGGAAGCGAAACAGCGTCAAATATTTACTATTAATGCCCTTATTAAGAAATCGTTCCTGCGCGCTGATCAATAAACTGCCTCCCGTGCAAGTCTTCTTGAAACTCGTGCTGTTTGTGTGAACTGAACGTGATGGTCCCCATTTCTCTGCCCACCGCGAATATTTGCACATTCACCTGAACAAGCAGAAAGGCAACGTCAAATAACCAATCTATTTGTACAAATGAAACGCCAACGTTTTCAACAAACACACGCATACACACGTGACTTAAATTAAATAACACAATATCAGTGTGGTATTTCAAAAATCCCCAGTGGGTTCCTACATACCATCTTTTGAAGCATCGGAATTATACGATTATACCATTCCACCAAAGAACCAGATTTTGCAAGTCGTGGGAGAATGTACCTCAGCCCATGCAAATACCACATTGCATATCACTGAAATTATAACACGAAACAAAACACTAACAATTTTTCCACGTCTGACTACTCTTGAACTTTGGTATTCAACTTTTACCTGTTTTTGAGAATAGTCACGCCAACAGAATTACATACAATACACGTTCATTTTTCATTCATCATCCTATGCCTTAATAGGCGGGTTTGTCGCTGCAACCTCCAGGCTTTCCGGTCTTGCGCCTCACGATTCATGTCAGCGTACGATCCACTTCATTCAATACCTATTATCTGTCATCTGATACATTCTTCCTTCCCCGTAGACCATTCCTTCCAGTGTGTCTTCACATCCAGTGCCCCAGGTAATTTCTTTTCCCTTTCTTTACCATTCGCAATGCTACTTCTCTTTCACACGCTCCATTTTTCGCCATACCCACATTTCTAAAGTTTCTAGTCGCTTTTTCTCATTTCTTGGTTTCTTCACGAAACACTTTATTAGTCTCTTTTAAAGGTCCACAAAACACGCATCTTCTTACATTAAAGCTTCTTTTCACTACTCCTATGCTCACTTTGACTTCCTGACTGCAGCTCCTGACACTGTGCATGATACATGCCAGGTATCCTTGAAGCGGTTAACTTGTATAATATACTGGCCTCGTCAATACTCCTTAAATTATTGGGTTCTTCACATTTATTTTCCTCCCGAGCTGCTCACAGTGGGCAATTAACAAAGACAGAGGGTGATGATTTTGTTTAAAGTTTATTTTTAGTGTAGTAATCAGAAGTACCGTAAATCGAAGGGCATGAAAATTGTGTCTGTGTCCGTGTCAATTATCAGATATCTCAGAAACAGCATGAGTAATATATAAACAAATTCGTAGACCGATAGACCAAACAAATAATAGCTCAATGGAACATAAATTAACTTGATCGATCCATTTGTCTAGTCGATCTCTACATGATATGATCTCCACCTTCTCGACAGATACGTAAGGATTGCTCAGACACCACTGAATATATAAACATAACAGATCGGTGGGCACAAAGATCTACCTAATACCAGCCTAACATGATGTAGCATCTTGATCCGTTTGTCTATCTATGGCAGTCCAACAATCGAAAATCAACAATCGATATTTGCTTAACCTTCGATTTATCAGAACCAAAACATGCAATTTGCTATACTTACTAATAAAGCATGAACTTGTTTCTACAATTTCTTTTTGCCTATTGTTCAATCCATTTCTTCGTTCATGTCAACAGTCAAACCATTCGATATGTGTTGGTTGCTCGGAAAATACTGTAGATGATGCAAAGGTATAATTTCGTGATCTGAAAGCATACCAGGTTATGCTATAGTGGGTATTTATTACTCGATCGATGTGTCCGCTTTTCTGTCAATAGGGGTAAAAATTTAGTAATAAGTTAGATTTTTTTAAATAAAAAAACAGTTGGCTACTTAGGAAACTACATACCTATATAACAGTTGGGCTGAAAAGAGATGGAGTTACTAGAATTAAATCCATGTGATTTTTACTTAGTACTAACCTTCAAAAGATACGTGTATAAATTTCACAGCTGCCGGATAATTAGTTCGTGAGATATAGCATTGTGAGTGAAGCAGATTTTGTTATTGTGAAAAAATGGATAAAAAATAATTTCGTGTGTTAATAAAGCATTGCTTTTTGGCGAAAAAAATACTGTTGAAGCCAAGGCTTGGCTTGATAAACATTATTCGGACTCTGCACCAGGAAAATCAACCGTTGAGAAGTGGTTTGCTAAATTTAAACGAGGCGAAATGAGCATCGAAGACGATGCACGCAGTGGACGCCCCAAAGAGGCTGTTACCGACGAAAACATAAAAAAAGTCCACAAAATAATTTTAAATGATCGTAAAGTGAAGTTGATCGAGATCGCCGAGACTTTAAAAATATCAAAGGAACGTGTTGGACATATTGTGCATGAATATTTGAACATGCGAAAGCTGTGTGCAAAATGGGTGCCGCGCGTGCTCACAATCGACAATGCACCGTGTCACAAATCAATGAAAACGATGGCAAAATTATATGAATTAGACTACGAATTGCTTCCCCATCCACCATATTCTCCAGATCTGGCCCCCAGTGACTTTTTCCTGTTTGCAGACCTTAAAAGAATGCTCGCTGGAAAGAAATTTAGCACTGATGAAGAGGTAATCGCCGAAACTGAGGCCTATTTTGAGGCTAAAGAGAAATCGTACTATAAAAATAGCATCGAAAAATTGTATGACCGCTATAATCGTTGTATCGCCCTCGAAGGCAACTATATTGAATAATAAAATCGAATTTTGTCAAAAAAATATTTTTTACTATGTTAGCCTACGAACTTTTCAGCCCAACTGTTATATGGCACAACGATTACATTTTGTATAGAGAGTTCAGATTGAATTGCTAATTAATAATGTTACAGATTCTCCTCATTAGGAATTAGTTAGAAATCTATAGCCACTAAACTGGGAGGATGTGCCAATGTACGGATTAATACCCACGGACCATATCGCGATTAACAAGTATGTGCAGCTCAGTCTTCTTCAGCATTAAATTGGGAAGATAACAAGAAATTACCGCAAAAAATATGTAACAAATTTTGGGGAACATCCTGTCTTACAGTTCTATACCGTTATGTTGCAGAACAAATGTTTTGTTACTTCCTATGTTGGCAAATAATGGAATGATCACAGAAATTTCATCTTAATTACCTGCATACAATTCAAACATTCATTAATAATGCAGATGCCAGTGTAGTAGGAGCCGCGGTGGTGCAGTCGGTACGGCAATCGAATGCTAAATGGAAGAACCGGGTTCGATTCCCGGGATAGGTGAACCACAGCACGAATTGTTGCGACCTTGTCCCTGCATAAAGTGGCGCTGGGGCTCACCCGGCTTCTAACATCTTGGGTGACCCTAAGGGGGAGGGGGTAAAGGTAGATAGAGTGTGGTGCTGACCACATCACCTCCAAAAATGGTACAATGAGCACAGGTATCTTTTTTTGTTGTACAGAGTCGGATCGAGACATTCGAGTGACATCAAACGGCACGCATTACGTTGTAACAAAGGAGAAAGTTCCGGAAAGAAAGAAGAATCTGACGATACAGTCACCGGAAATGAGGTAGTGGAGAAAAGCATCGAAAGATAAGGCCGTTTGAGATAAGAAAATAAAAGACGGGAAGAAAAATGGCAGCAAGGACGAGTACAAAGAACGTGATCAGATAAATGGAGATTACGAGAGAGCGTCAAGACAAGAATAGTCTGCCACGTTTCATGACGAATGCACACGTCATCAGATAAAACATGAGCATCTTGGGAGTTGTAGTGACAGTGAGTGTACTTATGTACTGTAACAGGCAAAGGTAACGAAATTCCGAGAGCAGTCTTGATAATATTCTATTTGTTTTACAGAAACAATATATACGACTACAAAATAGTGAAAGACACACTGTAATGGAATTTAAGATTCACTCAGCCTTCATATCGCAACTGGATTGGAGAATTGGTGATGAAACTTTAATATCCACCACTCTTGGCCTGATTACAGTGACTGCCAATTAAGTAATCCTTGTCGTTTCACACGCTGTAATAAAATCATGGTAGAGCATTTATAACCAACACAAGGAAAACTAATGTAGAGTGCGTTCGAAGTTCTAGGTCGATTGCAAATTTTCCCAAGAGATCGTCCATGGCAAATGAAAATATTGCTGATCGTTTCTCTCTCATTAAAAAAATACTGTTTCAAAAATCTATCTATCTATCTATATATATAAAAATGGATGTATGTGTGTGTGGGTGTGTATGTTTGTTTGTTCCGACATAACTCTCGAACGCCTGGAGCAATTTCAACCAAATTTGGTACACGTATCACTTGCAATCTGGAAAGAATACTTTTGGGGTAAGACACTCCTGGCACCCCTAGGGGTGGGGTGGGGTGGGGTGGGAAGGGGTGACATGTAAAAACAATCGAAAACCACCGATATTAAATTCCGCACAAACAGACATCCGTGACTCTATGCAATCCCGCACAACGATAGTGTTTCTCGGGTTGTCTAACATTCAGGCTGATATGACTTTGTGTTGCGAAAACGCCCGATATTAGTGTGGAATACATAGTTTTCGTGACACTCTCAATGCGGTTCAACTTCATCAATTATCGGCATGGGGGTGAGAGGGGGTGAATAATAAAATGCCACAAATGACCTAGATTAGTGTCGAATCCATAGTTTTCGGAGTCGCTAAGCCAATTGGCGACATTCACGATCACATTTAAATTAGTTACATTTTACACTATAGTTAGAATTCATTATTTTCCTGTCTAATGCAAGATTGGGATAAATAAATAACCGGGCAACGCCGGGTAATCAGCTAGTATATTATAAATTGCGACAGGAAATAATTGTCTCGAACACAGAGATATTGAGTATTCTCATTTAAGATTCTATTTAGGCGTCGAGGTTTCTTTACTTTAGTGTATTTTCCTTATATTTGCGTAGTGTGTCTCCACGATTTGAAAATGAATGATAATTACATGAAATTGACGAAAAGACACAGCAGTGTCTACGTCAGTTTTCCAACGTGGAAAGTTATGTACATGCAACGGGCACAATAACAAATACTTTATCTTACGAAAAAATGACTACTGAAAATAAAAATAACGCACTCGGAAGAATCCACAATATCGAGAGAGAAAAAAGTATAGTGGACTCTGGCAACATGGATATCTCGGTAATTTGTAATACGATCAAATATAACTGTAACTGGTGCAACTTTCTCACTTATTTTGCTAAACCAAATTTACTGACTCTTTCAGGATACAAAATCATATTTTCAGCCGCTAAACCTAGCAAACACAAAAATTAGCTAATTTCCCCGAATTTTCAGGTTTTTGTTAGTTTTTACAAAATTCCCTTACCTTTCTATTTTCTTTCACTGCTAAGCTGATTTTCCTGACTCTTCCAGGTTTCAGTTATGTACAGGTTAGTGGAACCCCGTGCATGAAGAGTAGGAATAACGTGGACAGAGTACAATAAACTAGTAATAAAAATGATCATTCTCCAACAATTTGGCAGTCATTGAGAAGTCCATTTTCCACGGCCAAAAGCATTGTTACAAACAGGGTAAAAGAAAGACCGGTATTTACCTAGGTATATGTGATGTATTTACAGTTGCATTGAATCTGCTTGCATAGTACGTTTCTTACTATGACAAGGCACACGTGTAAGCATTTGAACAATTTACTACATTATGAGTTGCTGACTATAAAAAATGGAGGAGGTGGCACTAGTGTAGTCGAGATTTCCTGGATGGCTATTTGATCCATGTTTGGGTAGAGCAATCTATTTTCATTCATGACTGTAGTTCCAAAGAATGTGGGTCGTCTATGATATTTTATCTGAGGTCTAGGTTGGGAATATATGAGGTCTGAGGTATATTTTCTGTATCAAGACGAAAGACTCGCATAGCGGTAATATACGAATCCAAGCGCCAAAGGGTGCGAGAAACTGTGAGTATTTTGCTTTTATGCGTTTCGTGGTAGGTGCTCGTTTGTTTTTGTGGTGGCTGTTGCAACGTGTAACAAAGCCCACGAAGTGGAACGAATTCAATTTTCACGGAACTTGTTCGTCGGCGTTCCATCAGCAGTCCTCGTCCCTATTTAGCCACTGGACTCGTCCAGTTCGCGCATGCCCATTTGCGTCGTTTTTCGTGACCAACGCAGATGGACTGTGTACCAAAGTCCTGGTAGTTTCCTATCCTTTAAGCATTAACTGCACCCGGCTAGGGTCCCTCGAAGTTAATTTATGGAAGCGGTAAGCGACGAGATAGGTTACCAGGTTGGTGTTTCCTCCACGTCACAGGAGGCGTATGGAACAGCCAGTCAGTCTTACGCGGTGTTACACTATTGGAAGTCGGAAATAACGCCGGGCTTGCTGGCAATTACAGCAAATTCCAACTCTTGAAAGTCCACATATTACGTCAGCACAACCCGCCACGCTCTTGAAACGTTTCATTTGCTTCAAGAAGAAAAAACAGGAAAGATTGCAAGACGAAACGGACGAGAGGATCTTTGGGGGGCAAAAGAACGGCAAGACGAGCGGAACGAGGTAAAATGAAACTGGAACAAAAGAAAAAGATGGAGGATGTTACAGAAATAAATTTGACCTTTGCGGAATTAGACTCGGTAACCGAATGCAACCAGACATAAAGGAGCGCGGGAGAAAGAGAGGCATCAAACTGTTTCACCTTGAGGTAATTTCATCATATAATGAAACTGTTAAGGAAGACTTACCCTCTCGCAAGAATAATATCATTCCACGATGCCAGTTTAGGTAGGAAGAAATGGAAACATAAAAGGAGAAGGGGGGCGGGGGTAAAAAAAATCGAAGAAATTCCTTCTCGCAGCGGCGCTGGAAGCCTCGGAGAGCAATTGCGAATGCCGCTGCTGCCAGGACGCCGTTTTAAAGGGAAGGGAGAAGAAATAATTCTGAGTTTTATGGCGGTTCGTTTAATTACAGATGCCGTTGCCTGGTGTGTCGTAGCAGGCGGAGGAATGTCGAACCGTGAGATTCAATTAATTCCTGTGCGGGGCGGAGAGATCTGAGGTGTCCTTGCCGCCAGCTGATACATTGTGCAGCGGGAGAGCGTAATGAGAGGCGGAGCGTGAACGGGTGAGGATCAATGACATCCCCGTCCGACCGACGCTGCAGCCGTGACCCGACCCCGGCAGTGCAGGCGGATTCGGGTTGCAAACCCTTAAAAGAAGTCTCAAGGAGGTCGCAGTTAGTGCATCCCTAGATGCCCAATGATGAAACGAAGATACTGGGTTCGATTTCAAGTAAGAATGTATTACTTTGATTTGGTTATCACTTTAAACAACAAATTTAATCTAATCATCGTCACCGTTAGCCTAAAGAAGAAGAAAACAGGAGTAAAATGAACAAAAGAAACAAGCGGTGATAAGAATGAAGCTGACCACAAAACAAAAATATTAGTTGAACGGTACGAAAAAAATGTTAGACATCACTCAGAACAGTTGTAAGCTACGAGTAAAATTAGCATGTACAGTCACCTGCAATAAGAATGGAAGTTTCTACTCAAGACTCGCTCGTCGCCATAGAGTTAGGCAACACATATAACGCCATGCAGAAAAGTGAGTATTACAGGATCTAAGTGTGGCATTTTGATTGCAGGTGACTGGTACTTATCATTTATAAGTTGTTACTTTTCAGTTTTTGATATTACAACTAGCTGATTGCCCGGCGTTGCCCGGGCATTTATTTATCCCAATCGTCTATTAGACAGGAAAATAATGAATTCTAACTATAGTGTAAAATGAACTTGGGAGTTCAACGGCATTGGGAGGGTCACTATTCATCTTAGCGACCCCGAAAACTATGGATTCCACACTAATATTTGTCCTTTTCGATTATTTTTACATGTCACTCCCTTTCCACCACCACCCCTAGGGGTGCCAGGGGTGTATTGGAGTTGAATGGCATTGGGAGTGTCACTATTCATCTTAGACACCCCGAAAACTATGGATTCCATACTAATATCGGTAGTTTTACATGTCACCCCCTTCCCATCCCCACCCTAGGGGTGCCAGTGGTGTCTTGGAGTTGAACGGCACTAAGAGTGTCACTATTCATCTTAGAGACCCGGGAAACTATGGACTCCACACTAATATCTGTTGTTTTCGATTATTCTTACATGTCACCCCTTTCCCACCCCATCCCTAGGGATGCCAGGGGTGTCCTACCCCCACATACTTTATTTCCATATTGCAAGTGATATGTGTACCAAGTTTAGTTGAAATCGCTCCAGGCGTTCGAGAGTTATGGCGGAACAAACATACATACATCCATTTCTAGGATTAGAAAGATTAGATTAACATTTTCTAGACACTGAAGGTGAAATCTCTTTCCTATGTGTAGTTACAACGTAGTTTCATGTGCTTCAATAATAATTCCGTGATCTATTTGGACTCGGGCAGCGATAGGAACGATCAGAACAATATCAACTTTCAGTTTCTGGGATTCACTGCTTCTAGTTCGCAATATGCCATCGCGGAAACCAGAAAAATTGCAAAAATCGCTAAAACGGATAGGGCATAGGCCTATCAAATTAAAGATCTAACTGGTGTTCTTGGCTAATCTTGGCAGTTTTATCGAAATCTTTCAGTGGAAAATCTCAACAACGGGAGCTTCAGATGGTTACACGCCATTTGGTACTTTAAATAATGAAAATGCTGCTACCGATTTTTATCTTTCAAACTAAACTTTTAAAATCAAATACAATAGTTTTATATAAGGTGGGTGTGCGCAATTTCGCCATGTTGCATTTCTGCCAGGTACCTGTATTTCCCAACACGTCGGCCTAAGTCGGTAGATGGTGCTAGTGTATAGGTAGGTAGCGCACGCTGATCGTGTTTTGTCTCATTTCGATGGGGAGGAGCTAGACGGGAAAGACAGGCAGCCATTGCGTGTGCGAGACGTAGCGTTGTTATAAGATCGAAAGCAACAAAGTGCGGTCCTTTTGTCCAGGAAAGAGGGTTCGAAGCTATGTAGTAAGTATTGCATTGTGAAGACGAACGCTTTCTGCCTACAATGATATGTGTAACGTTGTGTCGTATACATTGAGAGTCATATTTTCACCCCATTTGTGTAGTCATTGGAAGTGCTTGCAATTTCGCCATGAAGAACAAAGGGTGGCGAAATTGTAAGCTAATGTGCATGACGTAATGGTGCAAAGGCAGTGATATCTCCTTTCCTTGGGTTTCGTTGCAGATGATGGCAGACAGACGGAATGAAGGAAATTACTGCAAGTGGGCAGTGAATGATTTAAGCAGAGCTGTGACCAGCGTTACCCAGCAGCAACTGTCTGTCAACGCTGCAAGTAAACAGTTCAACATACCACGCCGAACGTTAGGTGCCTATGTACAAGCACGAAAAACGCAACGGACACGCGCTGGTAGAAAACCTGTGTTAAATGTAGCAGAGGAAGATGTCCTAGTCCAGAGGATTGTGCGGCTAGCGGACGTAGGATTTCCTCTCACACCGCGACTGTTGAAAAAGTGTGTTGACACGTTTTGTACACAAAACAAACAGCCCTTTCAACAATATGCAAGGTGCAGCAGGTCGAAAATGGCTTCGTTGGTTTTTTGCACGACATCCTGAAGTGGCTAAAAGAAAAGCTCAACATTTAAATGAAGCAAGGGCCCAGAACTTAAATAGGTTCATTGTCCACGATTATTTTCAGAAAATAAACAAAGTGCTCGTTGATCTGGATCTTGTGCAGAAACCCGAGCGGGTATTTAATGTTGATGAGAAGGGATGTCGCTTAAGTTTACATCATCAACCTGTTGTTTTGGCCAAGACTGTGTCCAGACGTGTGCACTACATAGGAAAAGAGCATGGGGAAAATGTGTCAATTGTGTGCTGTGCAAATGCAGTAGAAACTGTCATTCCGCCAATGATTCTGTTCAAAGGGCAACGCCTGAAAAGAGAATGGGACAATAATCTGCCTAATGGGAGTGTCGTGCAGGTAACTCCAAAAGGTTCAATGACTACTGAAGTGTTTGTTCAATGGCTGGAGCATTTTGCTCGGTTCAAACCAAATGGACAGTGCTTACTAGTGTTGGATGGAGCCAAGTGCCACTTGGATCACACATTTCTTGATGCTGCTGACAGACATGATGTTACCCTTTTCTGCCTACCGAGCAACACTACACACGAACTTCACCCGTTGGACAAATCTGTCTTTCGATCCTTTGAGTCATATTGGGATGACGAACTTATGAACTACTGGGCACGAACGGAAGACAGAAATTTGCCAAAACGCCGCTTTGGTGCGATTTTCAAGCCTGCTTGGGAAAAGACCACAGTTCCGAGAAATGTTGTGTCCGGATTTGAAGCATGTGGTTTGTTTCCATGGAATCCTAATAGAATCCCTGATGAAGCTTTCGCGCCCACAGAAACTAGAGCAATACCTGTTGTACCCGAGGAACACACGGACGTCGCAGTCCCTGGACCAAGCAATGTCGTACACCAGACACCTACAAGTACGGCGACGCAGAATGTTGATGCGAATGAGACGTCTCATTCTCACCACGATTCTGCTGCACAGAGCAATCCGATGAATAGGATACACGCCTTTCAGAACATTCTGCTTACCCCAAGGAGAAAAGCCCCTCCGACGAAAACGCGCAAAGCCATCAACAGTCGGGCTACCGTTATTACGAGATCCTTATTTTCAGAAAAATCACCGGGTGTACAGGGTGTATGCAATTTCGCCAGTTGCAAGGTTTTTTCTTTTGTCTTTTGAAGTACCTGATTAATAGCGTATGAACGTGATTTTTTTTCCCACACATACCTTAACCTATATACTATCAATTTCCAGTACAGATGTTATCACCATACCTATCAGGAATTTGCAACGCTCGTTCAAAGATTAACGTGGCGAAATTGCGTACACCTACCTTTTATATATATAGAGAGAAATAGATATTTCGCATCTTTGTATTCCGCACGACGATCACTACATGCTGCGATGAATATCCCTGAACGAAAGACTTGAGGAAGGCCTTCGTCAACGCAGTTAAACACAGACGGTACATGCGAATTACTTTCAAATGCAATGGTTGTAGTTACACAGACCGTCAGTAAGATCGTCTCAATTCGCACTGAAACGTTCGATGAATCTATCTCAATGAGAGTTTTGCTATGGTAGCTACACCACTCGCTTAAATGAAGATCAGACGCAGTCATTAATGGTCTTCGTTAGAGATCACGCAGAGTTGAAGGTAGGTAAAGGCAGCTGTCGGTAATGATCTTCAATGCTGTAGAGTGCCTCCTGAAATTATGGACGATCTTCTGCTTCAAGAGGAAATTAAACCTGACGAAATTATCAGGATCCGCTCGGAAACGAAGGAAAGGATGTAATTGGGCGAAGGATAAGCAGGCACGTGTAGATCCCTTATGTGACGATCCAGATCTCTCAGACACATATAGCAAGAATTGAGTATTACCGACATGCTACGTCACATGTGAGCAATCTAGCACGGAGAAACATGTCTACCAAGATAACCTATGCGGCGTTAGGAAACGTCCTCTCAACAAGTTTCAGAAGTTAGGCAAGACATTTTTCTTAAGTTGACTCTAAGATCGAGGAGAAACATGTCTACCTAGGTAGCATCCTTTTCTTCGTACGAGTTCACCACATTCCTCGCCATGTTGGAAAAGAAGAACATCATAAAAATGGCTTCCCTGACAGTTCTCCTATCATCTTTTGGCATATACTGTTTTAAAGCGGCCTCAATCAGCGTAGCGGTAACGGCGTCGCCTTGTATAATTAAGGGATCCTAGGTTTGATACTACGGGGAGGCACATAGTGAATCTAAACTGGAGGCCCAGGCCCAATTAGCCTATTTGTGCATAATGTGGGCTTAAAACAAACTTGGCTTCCAACAAACAGTGACCTAAAACATCCATATTTGAAAAGAGTGTCAGTGAAGTATCCTGTAACGGTACAAAGAAGATTCCGGCAACAATATGGACAGGAAGTACCAGAACGTCATTACATTGTTAAATGGCATAAACAATTGCTGGAAACAGGGTCTTTGTTGAGGAAGAAAGGTAGTGGTCGGAAGCGTGTGAGCGAGTGGTTGCAGTTCAGGAAGCTCTCCAGAGAAGCCCGCGTAAATCTGTGAGACGTGCTAGTTCTCAACTTCAAATTCCACGTTCTACTGTGCATGATATCGTACATAAAAGGTTAAGGCTTAGAGCCTACAAGTTACAGCTTGTTCAGAAACTAAAGTGCAGTGATAAACCCGCTAGATTTGATTATGCTAGTGAAGTGCTATCACGCATTGATGATGACAATGAATTCCTGACACGCGTAACATTTTCAGATGAGGCTACCTTCCACATTTCCGGAAAAGTGCATAGGCATAACTGTAGAATATGGGGTGAGCAGAATCCCCATGCAGTTATTGAACATAAACGCGACAGTCCAAAGTTGAATGTGTGGTGTGGTTTGACACGAGATTCCGTAATTGGGCCCTTTTTCTTTGAGGAAGCTACAGTTACAGGTGCAAGTTACCTGCAAATGTTGCAACAGTATGCTGTACCTCGTATACCTCATGGGTACATGTTTCAGCAGGATGGGGCCCCCCACATTATGCCCGTTGTGTTACTAACTTCCTTAATAACAATTTCGCTGGTAATTGGATTGGGAGGGGTGGACCCATTAAATGGACACCACGGTCACCAGACTTGACTCCTTTGGACTTTTTCCTTTGGGGTTATGTGAAGACTATGGTTTACCAAACACTTGTGCAAAACCTCAATGATCTCCGTGAAATAATTATCATGCATGTGGTTCCGTCACTCATCAAATGTTGAAGAACACTTGGACGGAGGTTGAGTACCGCCTTGATGTTTGTCGCGCCACCAAAGGAGCACACATTGAGATCTACTAAGATGAATTTTTTTTTTCTTTTCTTTGGTTAAAAAAAATCTATGGTTTTCTCTTCCAAATAAACGTTATTTGACATTTCTATCGTTAACGATTGTTGAGTTATTTAAATTCTTTATTGGTATATTTATTCTCGGACACACTGTGTAAGAAAGAAAAGGAAATTAACAGTTTTGCACCTAGCGTATGTGAAGGGGGCAATGAGGTAAATGAGGCACGGTGTCAGTATTCACAAATTAATGTCCTAATCTGTAGCGTTATGGATTATGAACAGTTTTTTGTACGAAAAGCATCCTTTATTGTATATTATCAGGTGGAATGCACAAAAACATCATCAGCCTTTCCAGCAAGTTCCACACTAAAATTTAAACAACCAGTTCCTGCAATCAACAACCACAGTGGCGCAATTGTCGCATGTCACACAGGAGTTCCAACGCAGGTAAATCCGATCAGAACATCCCCTAATAATGGCGAGAACAGCGGCAGCAAAGTGGCAACATTGACGACACCGGGAGAGAAAAAAAACCCTGGCACAACTCTAGCTAGCCCGCTGCATCAACACGCCGCTTCCCTTTGTTTTATTTATCTCTGCCCGTTCTGGGATTTCACTCGTGCGCTCAACTAAACAGAATTACGACCCCGATTCGTATTTACGGCTATCCCTGCTACAGGCCCCTTCACTGTCAAAGGAACACCCATTTCAAGCCATCCCCTCTCTCTTATTTCATTTCACGACCATCCGAAACCAACGCAATGCAATGGGCAAATCGGCAGAAGAAATGACGGCGATTCCATTGCAAGGAAGAAAAAAAAAAAGAGAGAGAAGGAACCTAGCACTCATTATTTTCGCATTCTCGTGAAATGGAATGACAACAATACTCTTTAAACCAGGAAAAGGATAGCTTTCCAGCTCTAAGTCAAGGAACCACATAAATCTAAAAGTCGACAAAAAGATAAGGAAACCGAATTCCATCCGTTCAGCAAGAGAAGAGCTAGAGAAACCAAGATTTCTCTCCCTTTACTCAAGGAAGAATTAAAAAACCAATAAAAAGCGTAGCATTAAAATACCCCACTTACAGTTTTACGCATATTAGCACACTCCGGAATATACTCGTTTCTATAATGATCTGCATCTTCTAAAGATTCTACTACATCAATCAGTAATGTACTTCCTCCTACTGTACTGTATCACGTTCCATTGTCAATTCATATGCACCATATGTAAGGTAATGCATACCAAAATATGTTTTCAATACTGCATACGTTACAAAAGCGCCGAATCTACTAAAAAAAATTCATCGGAAAATAATGTCTACGTCTGTAGAAATATTTCAATACTTCGACCGAACAGGTAAGCTATATTTAAATTTAACAGAATTTTTGTATAACTACACATTTCAGGACTGGTTTAAACAAAGAAATTTAACAGAAGACGAAAAATAGGCAAAGTTACTGAATGTATTTAAAGAGGTGAAACATTATATCCAGGTGAAAATTACAACTTATTTCCATATTATGATATTTTATATAGGTTAATACCAATATTTTCTTTAGTATCCTATTCAGATAGGAGGATTTGCAGTTTCTTTCTCAACAAACCAACACCCTTTGTCCCGCAGTGGTCCCATGTTCATCCCAGGACCTTTCTTTGTGCTTTAATTTTTCATCTCTTTCATACCTTCACTATTTATCCTCGTTCTGGCCTGGGCATGGCCCTATTTTTCTTTGCGAGTGCCGCTTCACCAATTTGATCTAATCATAATTCATGCATATCGCCGCGATTAATTTAAAATGGCGAAAAGTAACATAA
Organism: Lepisma saccharinum; assembly: GCF_977018435.1. Classification (NCBI taxonomy): domain Eukaryota; kingdom Metazoa; phylum Arthropoda; class Insecta; order Zygentoma; family Lepismatidae; genus Lepisma; species Lepisma saccharinum. The sequence continues at coordinate 134,885,907 of NC_139229.1, forward strand.
AATAAGAAAAATTCAATTTTTTTCACGTCGTCACGATTAACACAAGGGATAGAACAGCGACGCAAAGAACCAAAAATAACGAACCAGACAGAAATTACAACTTAAATTTCCGATCTTTAAAAGAATATGACTCACACAGAGGCATTATTTTTGGTCTATCATTGTACAATTATTCTAACTTTCTCTATGTTAGTTTTCTGCGCAAACTTCAAAGCACACAAAGACGTTTGTTTCGTCAAACATGTACACAATAAGCTTCGAAATTTGTATTAATAACTTGCACAGGAGCGAACTGAAGCTAGAAAGGCAAAAATAGAATACATCTTCTTATTTTCTCGCAAGTTGTTCCTTAATAGGCGAATCCTCTGCGCAACTTTCCCGACTGAGGACGCCAGGAGAACGCAGCCACACAAGTCTTGCACCGCATTACTTCATAACTTCTCTCTCTCCTCCTGAAATAATAGTTACAAAAACGACAAACATGGGAGGACTACGGAAGAGAGAGAGAGAGAGAGAGAAGGCGGGGGGGGGGGGATCTCGCCAAACAAACGACGTTTGCGGACAAACAACAGAGCGTGGTTAGTTTTTCATTGTTAACGCAAGCTGAGTTGCGGCACCCGAAGAGACCGTGAAGGGGATGTACGGAAGGTGGAAAATTAAGAAACGGGAGAGGAAAATAAGCTTTAGATATGGAGCAGGCGGTCAATACCAAAACCGTGGACGGAAGTGTGTGTGGGGGGAGGGGGGGGGCGAGGACCATTTTCGCAAATCGCTCTCCCATCTCACCTTATCTGTTATACACTACAATTTGCGCAGCTACGACACGCTATCGGATATATCCTCAGGGTGCAATATGCAACGCGGGAGATGAGGTAACAAGGAAGCCGGGTCTTGTAATGGTCTCGCTCAGTTCCGGAGGCCCTACCTGCGAGTAAATCATTAATATGGAGCTCTGGAGGAATGGCGACGATCCCAGCGCCGAACTTGCGAAATAAATCTGGAGGATTCCGTTATATTCCAGGAGTTTCCAGCGGGAGTGGCTTCCCCGGGTCAAGTGACTGTGCATAACTTCTTCAGAGGGAAAGGAGAGAATGCTAATGAAGAGCCGATCTAGGTTATGGAATGGTTCTCAGCTATTGCAGCAAACCGCACACGACGCATTGTATGCCCAGTATGTTTTTTAACATTCATTTGCTGGACGTGTTAAGATAACAAAAAATGATAACAAGATATTAGTTTGCAACCACGTCATATGTGTACGATGTGTCATTCTCTCAAATTTCCTTCTCTCAAATTTTCAACCAGTTGGTACAAGGGGTAATTAAATCATGTATTCGACGTTTCTAACTCAATGTAAATAGCCGCTGAATGATTGTTCTGTATGCATCACTTGGATTCCAAACATGCAGTGATTACGGACGATTCTGAATTATAAAAGTAACGTGCGCTGAATATAAACGACATAGGTTCACGTCCATTGCCTATGGTGATGCATCATACGAATGTCTCATATGTACTCACCGTGTGAAGAGCAGACTTTCCATACTCTTGGTAAACACACCTAGATATATTATACATATCTCTTGCTCTCTCTATTTTCTTCTGCGTGTGTGTGTGTTTACACATACAGTCGATTACCACTTCAATCGGCTACCACTTCTATGAGAAATATCCTAAAAACAACAATGTCACAGGAGTTGAACTTGAATTCCCGTTCTTAAAATTCATCTTTAATTTATGAGGGATTCCACATTTGCCTGCTTCTCTCCGACTCTCATACCATTAACATTTCTATTATTGAAGTTGAAAGGAGAAGTAGAAGTTTCTTGCTCACTACGTACCCTCCATTTCATAATGCTAACTTTTTCCTGAAGTTCGACCAATGAGTTTATCCGAGATTTGCCCCTCCAAGTTAAGCATGCCCACTATTCTAACCAGCAGAGCTTTGATTGTCGACTAAATATTTGCAATAGTAAAAAGAACATCTGAATTGCAAATATAGAGACAACAACGAATGAAAGGCGTATAAGGAGTGTGTGAAATTTTGCGGGAAGCATTCCACACACAGTGAAGTTCTTTACGCCTCCAATTCCATCTTCCTATAAACGATAAACGGCACATTAACAACACGAAAAGAAAAACACAAAGTCTCACAAGGTAGGGGAAAGGCAATGTCTCCAAAAGCGATGAAATGCTGACAAAATTCTACATATTCATGTATAGGTACAATACGAGCTGTTACAAATCAAAATAGGGCAAATGACATGCAATCTATACAAGTTCTCAAGTTGCAAACCTGGTCATTTGCACAGTTTTCTTGCTACTGCCCACTTCTCTTCAAATATACTAACAGTCCCAGGTGGCGCAATGGTAAAGCCAACGTCTTTACAATCAACGGGCCACTGATTTGATATCCGGTAGAGGCACATAGTAGTTCGGACCTTTAAACTGAAGGACTAGTCCCAATTAAAATGTCTATGCAAAAAGTGCACTTAGAACAAAAACTCAAAACTCAAAGTCTCAGAAGGCCTCCCCGATGGCGCAGTTGTAGCGTCGTCGTCTTGTAATAAAGGGGTCCCGGGTTCGATACCAGGTGATGGCACATACTGATTCGAATCCCACTTTAAACTGTAGGTCCAGTCCCGGTTAGCTATACTGTGCATCAAGTGAACTTAAAACACCAAATCATACAATCAACGTCTCACAGTTTGATATATAGGTCTAATGATAGTCGACAATGACTTTCTTTTCTGACGAAACCAAAGTGTTTCATCTGCAGATACAGTTCAATTACTCAAAATAGCATTTTAAAAATGTCCCTTGCGATGGAGACCGCCAGAACACATCAATATAAACACCTTTCTAACTTGGAGTGGAACGCAAAATGTTCAACCTGACATGTCTGTGTTTCGGAGACTTGTTTCAGCAAATTTCACATTTGGAGCAAATCCGCACGTCAGTCACATAGGAGTAATTAATTATCACTAAACCAATAATGTATCCCCATTGTAGCAACACGCCACGTTCCATGTGTTACACTGTCAATGGATACTCAAACTTCATCAATTTTTGCTGGACCACAGATTTTGTTCCCCTCCAAAATATTTTTTTTAGAAGGCGGATGCTTGTATGAACAGAATAAAGAGACCTAATGAAGGACTTGTTAGAAAATGACAAATATACGATGTCTTATTATTTCAGATTACAGAGATGGAAGGTGTAATTGTACGTATGAAACTAATTCCAATTATTGCGCAATACCCGCGAAACGAGCATGAAGGGCGGTGTCAGGAGTAACAAGCCACGGTTTGCCCTCTAGAGAACAATGACACCACTGGCCAGGCAAAGCAATCTGCACCTAGTGGTTTTCTTAAAATTCTTGCTCAGCGGAATCATAACTAGAAGTCCAGCATAATTAACCATATACAGGGTGATTCGCAAGTCCTGCACCATAGGAGAACTCCGTTCTTGGTACAAGATAACGGGAAATGGAAAGAGGCCGTTATTGGCGGGCATAACGAAAAATGGGAATAGGGGTAGGTAATTCGAAATATGTGGTTTTGAGTCTAATGTGCTTGAATTTTCTCCACACAACGTACCGTTGAGGCTGTATAGTGACCGGCAATAAAAATGGGTCACATAGATCCTGAAATATTGGCTTCCCTGCAATGTGTTATGTATGTTGCCTAACTGTGCGGCGATTAACAGACTTTACTAGCAACTTTCAATAGGAAGTTCTGCAATCGCCGGAGAGTTAGGCGAAACGCATTAAAGGGAATCCAGTATTTCAGAATCTATGTGGCCCATTTTTATTGCCGGTGACTATAAACTTGTAAAAAGACTTCATAAGAAACGTAAAATGCTTTGTTGCCACATGCTTTACGCCACATAATGTAGCTAAGTATGTGTGGGTGGGGGGGGGGGGGGCAGCATAAAGTAAATGGCCCCTTAAAGGACAAAGCATGTGGCAAAAAGGTACTTCCGTTCTTATTGAGGCTCGTACAAATGTATAGCCTCAACGGAGCATTATTGCGTTCTACATTGAAAATTCAAACACATTAGATTGAAAAATACTTATTTCCAACAACTTCCTCCTCTTTCCATTTTTAGCTATCTGCAATAATAATGGAGTTGTTGTATGGTGCCGGACTTTTGAATCACTCAACACATACACAGTAAATTTATAATTGTAATTTATGACTTGCATTTAGTGATCAACGACACATGCCTTTGAGGACAGAAAGTAAAATCCGGAACGAATAAAAACAAAACACATTTTTATGTCAGTACAGAACAGCTGAAACTATTCGAGAAACATCCAAGAGTACACATAAAAACAATCATGTTCCCTTGAATGGTGGTTGTCGCGGTAAATGCCATCATACAGAGAAAGATCGGGAGATATATGTAAAGGCAAACGACAAAATGTCATATTCATTTAGGACTAACAGTTTTAGAGAAAGCCATCAAAGTTTAAAGTTCAATCCGAACCACTGATAAATAACGCACTCGGGGAATCGAACTAGTAACTAACCTACTACGCCATCAGGAATTTTCTTACAAAAGATTCACAAAACGACAGACTGGGGAGATGAAGTGAAAGTGGAAGAAATACGATTGCTTATGAATAGTAAAAGAGTGAAGGAGAGTTGACCGCTTATTTTGTTCATGTATTGTTGAGTTTGTGTTTTAAGTCCACTTTATGCACTGTAAGGCTAATCGGGAATGGACCTAAAGTTTAAAGTGGGATCCAAACCACTGTGCCATGTGGCTCTACCGGGTATCGAACCCGGGACCCCTTGATTACAAGGCAACGACGCTACCACTGCGCCATCGGGGAGGCTCTTCATGTATTCTGTTATCAGCTTTTTCTATCTCTATTTCTTAAACATAGTAAATGGTTTAAAGATGTATGCGGAATTGTTTTACAACTACTGTTTGCCTTACGGATCATCTAGCGCGGTGGTTCAGTTCCTACAGCAGAAAAGTCTCTGGTGAGTGTTGAGGCTGCTTGGGTGCTAAGGGGCAATGGGGGTTCGGAGAAGAGGGCTGAGGAAGAGACGACGGAGGACACGTCAGGAGATAAGATTACTGTAGGACTCACTGGAGATTACCTTGCTGAGTGTGTATTCCCAGCTTGGTTACAGCGTCTTGTTTCATGCAGAAGCAGAATTTTGCGCGGAACGAAACAGAAACAGGTCGTTTCCGATCAAACATTGGCACTGATGTCTGAAGTCGGTCAGCAATGCCTACAGTTATTTATACGACGTACTTTGGATAAAGTAAACAATTATTATATGATAAAAAACAACTTCCGTACATATTACTAGAATGCGATAAGAGTTGGTATGACCATTGGTTCGCTGCTGGCTTTTCAACACATCCATTACCATCCGCAACAAATTCCATTGCATCTCCTTTTTACAGCCCAAGGTGTATTAGTGTAGTGTAGTTATATAACAACGTCAATCAATTTATATGCCGTTCAAAATGTCTTTAGTAACTTTATATACATAATAGTAAAGTTGCCTCTGGGTACTGATTGATTGATCTGCTTTATTTTACTTCGCTTTTTGTGCCACTTTCGGCTAATTAGCGAACATGGGGATGAGTGACGACATGACGAAACTGATGAATGCACACTCACAGACATCCATGCCCAGGCCGGGATTCGAACCCGAGAACCTGGCGCCGTAGCGCGATGTGCTAACGACTCCGCCACGGGGGCCGGGCTTCTGGGTATTGCAACGTTCCATGATGGCACATAGGGAGATGCAGAGGTAAGGTCTCGCATATTCGCAATTTGGTCACTGTGGAAGTCATGTGATCAGCACCATGCTTCGGCCGCCTTTATCCACTTCGGTTGCTTCCACGTACCCATTTGTTAAGAGTCTGGGCGATCCGCGGGACCGCTCTATGCAGGAACATTGGCGGAAAAAAATCCCAACTGAGACCGGGGATCAAAACCGCGTCAGACGCCTCATAGACTAGACCACCGCGGCTCAACACTGGTGTGAACACATACGTACAACTTTTTATCAACCCGAAGTCGCCAAATCCAAACTATACGGTGGATGTAGCGAGATAATCAAGCTAGGTCATGACAGGCTTGTATTCGGAGGTGTTGTGGTTCCGTAAAACCCACCTGGAACAAAGTATTATATTCCAACGTTGCCGATATGGTTTCCAAGGTATTGCAGCCGACATTCAACTCAGAATACAGTTACCTGGTCGTATGACGCGAATTCGCGCGGATCGAAACGTTTTTCATTGCGTGGGGTGACAGCTGTGAAAGGCAGCCCGGAACGAGGATTCACTCGATCGCTGTCGGCGCTCTTGTAATGCACCACGCATCGCCTCACTGTGCTTACAGCCACTGTTCATTCTCAGTAAAATTCCGCTATGCGTGATGAGTATCAATGGGTGAATTGTTTATAGAGTTACGGAATTCAAAGACCTCTGTCAGATGTCAGATGACATCTTGACTGCCCGCTGCTGCTACATGTCGGCACATAACAAAAGTTACTAAGGTACTAACAGGAGGGTTCAATCTGTACTGCTCTGCCGGCAGGCGGGATGTATTACTTTCGGAGCGATCCTCATACAAGACTATTCATAAATCATTATGTATGGCCAGTAATTTATCAAATAAGAATTTTCTGAGATAGCGCTGTCCAAGCCTGCCATTAAATATGTGAATGCAATACTATGAACCGACGAGTGAAGGAACTGAAAAACATTCTATTTCTGCTTTGGTAAGCGAAAAAATACAAGAGCGGTGCATGCATAACACAATGAGCCGAAGCAATCAGAGCCAAGAGCCATGACGTCACAAGAGGCTTAATTGCACGGTAGATAATCCTGTTGAAAGAGCGCAAGCGGGATTCGATTGGACGGAACGCATGACTTGCGGCTCTCCTAGTTCGCCAGGCCGAAAGATGAAGATTTGACCGGACCGTACCCGGGGAAAAAGAGCACGGTTGGTTGGACTTTATCGATTCGAACTCCCCCACGCTGGCTGACACAGTGAGGCACACATACCCGCCTTCGGGGAGAAAAGAGAGGGGGGAAAAAAAGGATAAAAAAAAGTCTCCCCTCCTGCTAACTTGATGACGTGACCCGTCAAGTGTCAACCGCACTCAATATTCCCTGCCAATATTATCGCTTCTTATCTACGAAGTATGATCAGGTAGCACCGATCTCTTTCACATCGGGTGACGGACTGCAGAATAGACCCAACGCTTTTCATTTTCACTGACGAAAACTGTATCCGTTTCCTCTTCAGTCGTCCTGCCTGTCACGTGAATGATTTCGCAATTACTCGCAACACTGTGCGGAAGGCGGCTGGTTTCCTTCCATCAAACAGAAGACAAAAATGTATTTAACGCGATGGTACAAACTAATAATAAAAAAAGCACATCACTGATTTGATTTACTTTATTTTGCTTTGCTTTTCTGTCACTTTTGGCTAATCTAGCAACACCGCAATAAAAGAATAGCAGTACACTGATGCTACCCGAATGTGAGGACAAAACAATCAGAAATCTACCAAGGTTGACATTCCCCACAGAATTAGAGAAAATAAAAACAGAAGTCAAAGATCGGGATAAGATTTTCTCTAAAACTACGACTATTTTAAACCCGAGATGCCAGGTTCGCACCCTAAATAAAGCATGGACATTTCTTTCTCTATTCTGTCATCAATTTATCAATTCATCCTCACTGCCACGAGAGAAATGTGCCGTAAAAAAAGCTTTGTCCTGTGCATTGCAACATGCCACGAGAGTGTAAAACTGGCGAACTTACTTGAGGCTTAAAGTTGATAAAGTTGAAAGAAGTACCCTTTTGAGACAGTTGTCTTATTTTGTCTGTTCATATATCTATGTCAACTCATTCGTACGGACGTTGGAAAGAAGATAAAACAATAATTCGGTAACAGTGTAGTATAGGGGTAACGGATTTCTTCAATTTTACAGAAGAACGTACTTACGGAAATCACTTTCTGTATCATTGTGGAAGTTCGTGAAGGTGTTTTGTCTTACCGAAAACTGTTTTTGTGCGAGAAATGTTATGTTTTTCTATGAAAATATGTTTGCCTAACCTAACCTTACCGGAAATGGTTTGTGGGGATACGTATAGTTTTACGAACTAAATTGTAACTATGCTTGCCTAACGTAACCTAACCTTACCGGAAATGGTTTGTGGGGCTATGTATCACTGGTTTTTGGGGCTATGCGTGAATGGTTCGTCGAGCAACGTAGGTATTTTTCGGTAAAGTATGTTGGAAATGTTGGAAACACTGCATACCGACTACGGTAGTCAATCTCTACGCGCCATATTGTATGTTACGCAACTCAAAGAAGGACATGAAAGAAGTACTCGTAATGTGAAAATTTGTCGTAAATATCGTGAGAAAAGCCTATTCACACCTTCTAAATGTTCCGCAATGCAGAATAGGTAAGTAGGAACGTTTAAAGTAACAAACTAAACGAGTCAGAGGTGTTACCCCTATACTACACTAGTAATCAATAACTCTAATGTAACCTGTCAATATTTCGGAAACTAGCAAATGTAAATATCTAAAATTTTCTCAAGTGTAAGGCTTATCAAATGCTAGTTTTTACATGTCACAAAGTAGTCTTAATTTTATATCTTCGAAACTATTGAAGATAACAAATATGAAATTTCTGCAGTTGAAATAGCTGCAAATGATCAACATGATGTAATATGTTTTTCTCGATAGGCACGTTCATTTATCTGTGTATTGATAAGCGAATTGCACAATGTGAACTAGATACTGGATCTACAGTTACGCTGTTCAATAACAAGTCTTTAAAAAAATTGTTTCCTCATCGGCGAACACAATTCACTACACTAAAGTTACGAGGTATCAATAATAACACGTTGAAGTTGAGAGGTCAAGCTTTCAATTGAATGATGTATTGTATAAATTACCGGTTATATATTACTGCGTTATCTGTTGATTGGACGTTCATGGCTCGACAGTATTCATCCATGTTGGAGGAACTTGTTAGCACAATGTAACACAATGTTCACAAATACAGGGTCCAGGCGAAATGATAACGCAGATATTAATACTAAAATACCCGAAAGGGAAGGTTTGAGAGCGCAGCTGGAGACGAAACTTGCCCAGAAAGAAAAGGAGAAGAAAAGAGGAGCATCTGAAGCAGTTGGCTCAGAAGGCGAGAGAAGAGAGAGCTGGAATTCGAACACAGGCAATGGCAGATAAGGATGATGAATCAAGGGAACGTGACCAACTGCTATGCGAGACACATAAAGATAGACGAAAAATAAATTTGGCCAGAGCAGATCCTGATAAAAGCTCCAGAGAGACAGGGAGAGGGACATTAGTGAACAGATTGCCCTTGGAATGCCAGCTAAGAGCATGGGCAGTGAAGACACTCAGTTTGACCAGAGTCTGTTCAACCAATCAAAGGGGATGGACAGTGGGTACGGAGATGACGAATCGTACAACGCGTATGATAAATCTTGGAGGGATGCATGAACTCTGGACCAACATATTTACAGATCATCAAGAGATCTGGACAAGGATGTGTATTGAGATGATTTGGAGAAAATAATGAAAACAAACAGATTTGTCCCAAACAAAGAATTCAGTGGCACGGACCATGGAGCAGCACGCAGCGGACCTGTTCAGTGAGAGAAAGATGAAGACGATCCTTTCGGTCTGGAACAGTTCTTGACTCTAGCTAAAAGAGCTACGAATAAACCTAAGGATGCAGAGGGAAGAAGAGATAACCAAAACCAACCAAATACAGACGCCTGGCACGCGCCACTCAGAAGATCGAATAGACTTAGAAGATCTTCTGATAGATATGGTGAGACCAGCACTTGAAACAAAAAAGAGACTCCAGGAGGAAATGATAGACGCATGATAAGAGGAAGAAGAAGAATTTGTATTTTAAAGCATGTTATGGATTGGCTGTCATAGTAACAAGGTGTAAGATGTAAGTGAATGGCTTCCATGCATTAAAGTTATGTTGTTTAATTTGAACTTACGTATTTTGTATGTCTTGTGCATGTATAGATACGAGATTATACACACAAGAACAAGGCTTACACATGTATGTGAACAAAACAAGAATCGAACGAATCGACATATCCTGGTTATTCAGAAACTATTGTAGACACAAAGTAAAATTTATTACAGGCAGACCTACAATATAAAGTAATGCAAAATACTACATTCTTCAAAAATATGTAAAAAAATAAAAGCTATTCCTTGTGTATTCCCCGTGCCATGCAGACATAGGGTGATAGGGGGTGTTGATGGCGGATACAGTGGAGGTTCACCACCCTCGGGCCGCCCCCTTTATCCCTCCTGTCAGCCAGGTACCTATTGATTAGAGGCTGGGTGACCTCTAAAGCCAGTTTATGCAGGAATATGGTCGAAAAATTTCCCATCCTAGAAAACAAAGCTCGTATATCAAACACTGTCTCCCACGTGGCTCACGATTTGGCAGTTGCTCATTACTACTCATAGAGTATACTGACATAATCGGAATAAAATTATATTTTTTTCCTCTGAGAATAGTAAGGATGAATATGACAATTACCAAGTAAAATTAGTGCCTTGAGTACAAATTTAATTTTGTCACCACACATTAAAATACAAAGAATGTAAATGTATCTTAAAAAATATATATATATATATATATCACATTCGACCTTTCTCCCCCGAGCTTCTGGTATACTGAGTGACGACACCCAGTGGCGTGTTTCATGACAAAGGTCAGATTCTACAAACTGTTCCACGCCGAGCATTGGCTCGACTGTGCGGTGCATTTGTGGATTGTTCGTCGAGCCATTCATGCTCCACAAATGCTTGAGAAGTAATTACAAAATTTACATACATTTTATTGTTCCCTTTTCATCATCAGTAGGGAAAAAAACACATATTTTTCATAATGTGAACCCATATTTGGAGCCGGAAGGATCTAGTTAGTTCCCCACAATAACACGTTCCTGAAATGTTTACGGAGACTCAGTCGATCGTCTGTGGAGCGCTCCACAATCGTGCCACTTGGTGTCTCCGTGTGATCGCTTCCTAATGCTTTAAAAGACGAGAAAACACAAAATTGAAGTACCGAAACTAAATCATGATATCGGATTTAAACTTGCACTGACTCATGTAACATAAAGTTCTATGTGCAAAAAATATTGTCATCAAGGTTCAAAAGAGAGTACCAAGTGCAGGAGCTGTGGTACATCTGCATTCCTCTCTAAGATGAACCACGATTAGAGCGGAACGAAGGCGATCCTGGAGGATGAAAGAAAGGATGAAGAAGCAGGAAGGGACGCGGAACATGTAGATGATATGCAGGAGACCTTAGCTCGGGGCGGGTGACAGGGAAAGGATACTTTATTGGCGAGAGCAAAAAATCGTCAATCTTATTTGCATATTAAAATTAATGGCCGGAATACGTTCTCTCACCGCGAGTAAATTACCCCTCTTAATTAACTTAGTTTCAAAGAACTGCCTCCGCGGAGAAGTGCTGAGGAAGTTTGGCTCTGCTCGTCGTCGGCAATTAACCTGTTTTAGCCTCTCTCTCGCTCGCTCTCAGACTAAAAACATATTGTAGTAAGAAAAGGGAGGTCCGTCCATAATGTCTCTAACCGTGACGTCAGCAAAGAGGAGCATTACAGATTCGGCCCACACTGACGTCCCAAACGTTCCTTACACATGTATTTGATGGGTAGGACAAGGGGTTCTACTGTTAATCTTCTGAATGATTTACCTTAATTCGCGTTTCTGCCACTTTTGGCTAATTGCGAATATAAGGATGAATGGTAATAAGATTAAATTGATGAAGGGACAATCACAACATATATGGACGACACAACACGATACTGGTTGCGAGTCAAGACGCCAAAGCCTCGGTAGTTTACATACATAATACAGTCCAGGGTATACTACTGAGAGAATGACATTTGGGTGTCTTGAGAAAGTGTCACCCCTCTAATCTTTTGAACCCCAATAGTCTAATTCATACAAGGGAAGGGTGAGGAATGATCGAAATTCACTTTCAAATATTGCGATATTTTTATGCGTTATTATTAACTAATGGAAGTCAACTGAAATTGTGTCTTTACCAGACCCTGAAGTTGATAAAAAGTCATTGTGATCATAGCAGTGTGCATAACGTTAACGTAGCAGAGTGGTTAGTACATCCCCCGTTTGAATCCCAGCCTGGTCATGGGTGTTCTTTCTTTCATCATATCATCACTCATCCTCATCTTCTCAATTAGCCAAATGTGGCAAAAAGTAAACTACGCCAAATCAATCAATCAATTATGAACAGTAGTGCTGTTGCTAAGATAACATTTCTAAGGTTGTTATTCTCGAAATGGAACTCCGAATTACAAAGAAATATGTTTTTGTTTCAGTTTGGATTTGGCTCTTCAATGGTTGTCCCAAAACTGCTACGGGGTCCAATCCGTAACAGACTTATTTCGGAAACAAACAAACAAAGCTTTACTGTAAATATGATATATTTACACTTTTCTTAATGGCATTTCCTTTTTGGGGAAGCTTTATTTCTTTATTCTCCATTTTTTTTTAGTCTTGGCTGTTTAGGATAATAGGCCTACATACAATGCACAAATGTTCGAGGTTCCAGCGTTACAGGTTAAAGGTTACAGTGAGTGGTTCCAGGGGGGTACCTAAATTCTTTTAGATGAGGAGAGGAGAACTAATCTAATAGCAAGCAATTTTTTTGTATACACATTTTCATCAGTATGTCCGAATATTAAATTCAGGTCATTAATAATCACTACAACCAGACGTCGTATATCTCGCATGAATATTAGGTAGAGTTTCGGCGGTTTATTGATAACAACCACACGTCGCAATTGGACAGATACTCTGATGTCACATAACAAAATACTCGAAATATTTTTAATAAAAAAATGCCATTTCACATAGTTTAATATTCCAAACATCCAACCTCATCCCTCTTTCAATTTAATTTTCCAAATGGCACGGAGATTCAATGAGATATATATATATACCTCACCAGGGGCGGTGCAGGAAGGGGACAAAGGAAAGAATCGCAAAAAAACAACAGTAATACATCCGCATTACGCTGTAAATCCACTACTCGTTCGTAACGAAAGTTGTCCTCCCCGCACTGCAGCTTGCAATATGATCCACGTAATGATGAAACCATGAAGAGTTAATTTCAAGAATCCTATGTTTTTAATCTCCTGGCGTATTAAACTATCCAATCATCTCGAAGAGACTAATCCCATCACGATTATTTAGCCTTGATCGGGATTTGAAAACGAATGCACTCTTAATCCATTAATGCATAGAAGCGCTGTCACACGGGTCGCAGAACTCAAGGGCAATTCACTCTCATAGCCAGGCTTACTTCGGGAATATTTTTGTTGGATATTATGGACAAAAACCAAACATAGAGCTCCAAATTACAACTATCACACAAACAAATTCGATTGGTTACTTTTGTTATTTACGTCGCTTTCCCGCCTATTTAGGGTGATCGAAAAAGTGAGGATGAATGGTGATTAGATGCACTCACTGCCTAGGCTTCGATACGAACCTGAAACCTGAAGATTTTTTTATTGATTGATTTGATGTTTTAAGTCCACTTTATGCACAGTAAGGTTAATCGGGACTGGGCCTATAGTTTAAAGTGGGATCGAACCCGGGACCCCTTGATTACAAGGCGACGACGATACCAATGCGCCATCGGAGAGGCACAATATACAGAAAGCAAGCACCAAGCGACAGAGTGCGATACTGAAATACAAGGCGACGATGTTACCACTACGTTATCGGGGAGGCTCTTATCTACGAGTTACACGATGCGAAAGATAAACACAGATCATTACCGTAATCAAATGAATGCAAGCCTTTGCTGCATCAGATAAAACGAAACTGAAAATGGCATTTTTCCTGTCATGCGACCGTTCACAATTATTAATGTGGGGTCCCGCCAAATAAATGGGTTATTAGAAGCGATAACCATGAACTAATAAGCTTTACTTGAGCGTGTATTAAACGCAAGGAAGCCAGGAAAAGAAGGTAATGAACTTTCCGGTTGAAAGCATAGGACCAAAGGGTAGTAAATAAAATGACCAAACTAAATTACTCGTAGCGCACGTTCCACAATGGAGAAAAGAAGTTAATGTTGCCATGGTGGAAGAGAGGAATGAGGTAGGGTAATAGTGTGGAGAGGCTAGTACCGCTTTTATGAGAATGGAAAAGAAAAATGAGAAATTAGCAAAGGGATCAGAAAGCCAAATCGCTAAATCAATAACCACATCGGCCTTCCAAAAGTAATTATAAAACTCAAGTGCTTTATTCTAGCGTAAAGGCTCGTATTATTTGAAGTGGCATTTATCTCACTGGTAAAATAACTATGGTATGTGGTACGAAACTATTCACGAGAAGCTTTAACATAGTACATTAAAACCCTTCAACTAGCTGGATAAACCACGTTACTTAAATCTGGCAAGTTCCCATATAAATATGTTAATATTGGTATCTCTTTAAACACATGTAAAAATTTTGTGATGGACTTGAGACTGGTGTCTCCGCCAAATATATAGATGTGATATATAAATTAAAATGCATAAAATGTTGATTACTATTTAGTAACAAGACCAGGAGTGAGGACCAGGAATTTGCCATAAAATTCCTTCAATTACAACAACATGCAGAACGCTACACAGCACTGTAAACATCCGTGTCAAGAATTACTCTTGTTTGATATACGTAATTTTTATTGACATCTTATCATTATATAACCCATAAGGGGAAAGTCTGCCTTGGACCGTCATAGTATTAACTAAGTAGCATTGCAATATATTTTATAGTATTTGTATACACGTTCCGCTGGTTGGTAAAGTAGCTACAGGCTTCACGAATAAAGCCTTCTAAATTGTTCTTCAATATGACAGAAAAAGCTCAACTCGGATTGTTGCGAACTTCAGTATGTTATACTGATTAACATCTTAAATATCTGTGCAGAAAACAACTAAGTATGATAATATAATCTCAATATATAATTAATATATTGAGATTGTAATATAATAATATTTAATTATCTTAATGTACTCGTATTCCTCTCCCAATCAATGTCGGAGTTACCTTCCAAGGCACAAACTTAACGGGCTTGCCCTGTATGCAATTCTACAGAAAAAATGTAGAGCTAGCCAAGTCACGGTCTCTTTGCTCAAGAAAAAAATTAACGAAATCAAGTCTTCGCTGATTTTACCTCGCTACCGCTGTCTCGAGCAATTTATTTTTACAGGGGGGGAGCATCCCTAATAGAACAATAGGGTTGCCAGCTTCGCCCCCCCCACCATCCATTAATTCGGATGGGGGGGGGGTGAGGGGAAGTCGTCAGGCAAGACAAACCGAGTCTCTAGAATGCTAGTGTCAGTGGATGCGATTTTTCAGAGGCGCAAGTCTGGCAGCAATTTGTCACCCGCGAAGCGAGACCCGCTCCAAGTAGACGACCGAGTTTCAATGACTTCTCCTCGCGACAGGAGCGAAACCGCTGCAGTTCTCTTCTCTTCACGCAGCGTCGCGTATATGAGCGATTCAACGTGAAGGTCTTCTCATTGTATACACACAAGGAGGTCAAAAGTCGGGAATGAAGGTGAATACAATACTACTACTGCTGCATCTTACATAAATACTACTACTATCACCATCACTACCATTACCAACACACCTATTAATATTACTGAGCTTCCGCGATAGCGTAGTGGTGATGTCGTCGCATTGTAATAAAGTGGATCTGGGTTGCATTCATGGTGGAGACACATGGTGGTTAGGATTCCCCTTTAAATTGAAGGCCCAGTCCCGATTATCCTATCTGTGCATAAAGTGGATATTCAAAATTCAAACTTAATTGCTATTACTACTACGCCATCTAGTACTACTTATACATTCACTACCATCTCCACCACTACTACTATTAGCATTAATACCACCAGCGCGCCTCTCCGATGGCGTAGTGGTAACGTCGTCACCATGTAACCAAGGGATCCCGGGTTCGATAGCTGGTGAAGGCACACTGCACCCAAAATTTGGTGTAAAGATTATAATATTGAGACCAATCTCTACTAGTTCATATGCCATGATGGATATCACTTAGAACAAATTTTGTTCAACTCATTTAATATCGATCAGAATATAACAATCCCCAAAATCCTCACAAATGTATATTGCCAACGAACAGTCTAAGCGTAAATGCAGAATATAAGAACATTGATGAAAATCGGTGCCAATCAAATACATTGAATTATCTTTGAGTGTGCTGACTTGGAATGTTGAAACTAGCCACGATGCCTCTGTACGAGACAGGAGGAAATACATAACACTACTGAAACTTCTGAAATACAAAACGTAACCTTTCATCCTAGGATCGCTACGATGAGAATGAATGATTAGACGAACTAGACAACAAAACGGCTATGTTCCGATCGGGGCTTCAACCCTGAACCTTCGGTGGGGATACAGTATAGCAAACACTCCACGATACCGGAGTAGAATCAAATATATATTCTATCCCCTGTAAATTGCACCATGCAATGAAAGAACGTATGGGGTGTGGAGATAGGACGCCACACATTCTCGATATCGGCCACGGCGGAGCTTGAGTGATCCGCACCACACTCCAGCTTCCTTTATCCCCTTGCAGAGGCTCAGCGAACCCCAAAGCCACTTATGCATGGAGGGCGGCGGAAAAATTCCCACCGGAAAATCACGCCACGGGTCCTTCTACGTGCAAGTCAGATGCCCTATTGAGTTGACCACCGCGACTCTAATAATATGTGTGTGTGTGATGGAATTGTAAAGTAAAAAGTTAGCGAAATCACTCAGGCATGAAAGCAACAACAGGAATGCTTTAAATCAGGCGACAGACAGAGGAAGCTCACCTCAAGGTGACAACACATGACTGCCTCGTCAACCAACTTTCCATACTTCTTTCTTTCCTTCTCTCCTGTCCTGCTCCACATTGTACTTTCGCCAATGTTACCGGGAGACTTCGCCCAATCTAGCTGGAGATTCGTCTTTTTTATTTACAGCTCAACCCGTCGCTTCCTCTTTTCCTTTATCAATGTGACTCGAGGAAACTTTTCCATCAACTGGAGAACTTTCGTATTTTTATTTCATTTTTTCTCTCTCTCTTTTCCTACTTGTCTTCCTGATTCATTTTCCCCCGCAATTCTTTCGTTCACTTTTCAAGTTTGGTTTCCTCTCCTTGTGTCCCTTCGCTTTCTTTCGATCTCCGGTTCTTTTCTCTTAGTTTTGACGCAGATTTTTTCCCCCTTCTCTTCCTCGATATGAACTGTTCAAACTTTATACTTGCAGAAGGTTCCAGAAAACTTAGGCAAAATTGAAGCGAACCGATCAAACTCATATTTTGCATTTCCTGTTAAATATCTTAACGTTCTGGTATTTCAGAGCTAAAAAAAATCCAATAAATTATTTTTACGAATTAGCAATTCCTCTCCGAATATTTTTTCCGTGCGTTCTTAAAACATTTATATTTGTCGCCGTGTAGTTCCGATTTGTTTAGATAATTTGATTACTGTACGTCGCAAATATCTGCAATTAGATAAACGTGGCCGATGGCGACAGGGTGGAATGCGTTCGAGAATAATTAGGCACAATTAGAGGCAAAACGCTGATTGATTTGATTATTGGTAGAGGTACATTGATGTGAATCCCAATTTAAACTGTAACTGAAATCAACTTCGCCAATTGTATCACCAATGTTATATTTCTCGTGAATAGAAACGAAGTCCCCTTCTAATGTGTAAAGAACAGATCACGGATTATTTCTTCAACTGCAATATTTCGAAAGCACGTCGAAATAATGAGCAAGGTATGAGGAGCTAGCCGTAATATATTTTTAAAAGTGTGGCAGTTTCCTTTATTCGGAAGTAAAACTAAACGAAAACTATTACTTCTTGTCAGGCTAGGGCCTTCATCTGAAAAATACTCCACTGTAGAAAAATTGCTATTTAAAGAGCAACAAAATGAAAACGTGATAAAAATATTAAATATATGACATCCCTGGTCTACACATATATACAAAATTGTTTCTACCAATAGGACTGGCCGAGCGCATTTATCAACTAATTCCCTTACATTGTATTAACTGAAAATAAGCAGATTAGAAAACTGATGAAAGGACAATCACAAAGAAACACCCGTGTTCTTGACAGGACTCAAACATGGAATATCCCTTGTCGACACGATAGTCATTTAAAACAAGGAAAACTTGCAACCAGCACAAGATAAATAGATCGCCTCAGGCGAGATTTTTTATGGAGTTGAGGAGGAAATGTTGCAAAATAAACAATTTCTCATTTCAAAGGTTGAAGTCAATTAAACAATTTGCCACCAACTAATTGATTAGACTAAGCCCACGCGCACTCTACCTTTAGTACCGTGTTCGCAGGATAAGATATTAACACAGGTTTGGAGAATAGTTATGCTTCTTGCATCTCTTGCCATGAGACTTCCTTGTTCGTATATTCTTGGCAATTTATATTCCTGCTGGAAGGACACTTTGCAACCCGCCAATCTTTACACTGTGGCGGGTTCCGTAACCTTTCAGGATAGGAAGAGAATATGGAAGAAAAAACATCGCAAGTCCACATGGACCGAATTGGTGTCGATTATTCGTCTAGACTCTAGAGATATCGACTCTGAAGGTTCTCGGTTCAAACCACAGACAGTGAATGGGTAGCAATCCATATTTTTGCGGGACTCCATGGGGCTGGATTAAAATGTTCAATAAGTGCTAAACCAGTAGTCTGAGAAAATATCCACATTCTTGAACGAGGTAACAACAAAACTTTGATACAGAGGAGAACAATATTACACAAAAAGAGAAGAAAGATATGTAAGAGAAAAACTAGAAAATCCGGTAATAAAGAAAATAACAGGGCAGTAAAAAAATAACTAGGTACGGAACAGAAGAGAAATTCCAAAGCTTACACGAATTCAGAAATTTACTAAAATGAAAC
The DNA here is from genome assembly GCF_977018435.1 of Lepisma saccharinum. Lineage (NCBI taxonomy): Eukaryota > Metazoa > Arthropoda > Insecta > Zygentoma > Lepismatidae > Lepisma > Lepisma saccharinum. The sequence goes on from NC_139229.1 coordinate 134,904,966, forward strand.
ATGTTAAAAATGAAAAACACGAATTAAAAGAAAATACACTGCCTGACAAAAAAAGTTAAGCACCCAGAAGGAGTGGTTGGACGTAAATGAAACTACATATGCTGAAAGTCCATGTACCTTTATTGGACTGATTACAATATAGGATGCAAGAGTCAAGCCCGTTGGCAGTTACAGGTGGAATGGTGGCGCAAGGTCAGTATTGTGTCGAACCCCCTCTGCCCTTATGCGGTTCGGAATAGTGTCAAACAGCCTTTGGATCCTCTCCTGAGGCATGTTCGTCCACAGGTGTTGCAGCTGTCCCTCCAAATCCCGCAGGTTGGCACTAGGACGGAGTCCCCGTCCAATGTCATCCCACACATGTTCAATGATGGAGAGGTCCGGGGAGCGTATTTCACATATGCACATTGAAATAGAGATTGGGGGCGTGGCTTGTAATGGAGACGTTTCTGGTTGGCTGGTCTATTTTTTCTTTATTGAGTACTTCTATGGCATGCCTAACAATTGACTGCAGGCTTCAACTTGTTGAATGATGTTAACCACTTATATTTTCCTTTTCCATCTATTTTCTACTTTTTATACATTGCTTTGATCTTTTCTACATCATTCTATTGTAGTTCACTTTCACTAAATCCATACTTATATCCTCCAGCGATTTCTTTATATTCCTTCACCTTGTGCTGCCATCTACTTTTCTTTTTTGAAACTCCTCTCTTTTCATCTTGTGTTATTGTTTCCAGTATGTAATATCTGGTTTGTAACAACTTTTTACAAAACAAATAGCATCGCGCTTATATAGTCGAAATTAAGGTTTTGGCGCTAGTCAAGGTTTTGACAGATTTTTAAAGTAAGAATTAAAAATGTTCCTTGTTTGCATCTGACGAAAAGCGGAAAATGACCCAATATATTAAATAATTGTATAAGAATTTTCATCCAACGCAACATTTTAAAAATTATTGCCTCTTTTATTTCCAATAAGAAAGTCTGTTCGCTTTTCGAGTATTGATTACTATCCGATTGCGTTGTATTTTTCCCACTAGATGGTTCTGCTTGTAGTCTGTGGTTTACAGAAAGTGTTCGCACAAGTCAATGAAATAAATGCCAGTGTCCAATCCTGTATCATTGAGGCAGTCTGCTAGCCAATAGGGAGCATTCATACACAAAACCACGCCCCCAATCTCTATTTCAATGTGCACATGTGAAATACGCGTCCGGGGATCGTGCTGGCCACGGGGGGACCTCAACATGCTCTAGGCAGTCCATAGACACATGGGCTGTGTGTGGGCGTGCATTATCTTGTTGGAACACTGTCCCAGGGTGCTGTGCCATAAGGGGTAGGACGTGTGGACGCAGAATGTCTGTGACGTATCGCTGTGCCGTCAAAGTCTGCCGAAGCACTATTAGAGGTGACCTGAACGCATATCCAATGGCTCCCCACACCATGATGCCAGGGGTCACACCTGTGTGTCTCTCCACAATGTAGGCAGGATGTGCCCTCTGCCCTCGACGCCGCCACACCCGCACACGATGGTCATCGGAGGTCATGGCGAAGCGGGACTCATCACTGAACATGATGCGACGCCATTCGTCCTCTGTCCATGCCTCCCGAGCACGGCACCACATCAACCGCAGGTGTCGGTGTTGTGGTGTCAACGGCAACCGGCGCATGGGGCGGTAGGACCCGAATCCGGCGGATGCGAGTCGTCGAGACACTGTGCGGGACTCACAGGATGTTGTATAGTGTCCAGTACATGTTCTCGGATGACGGGTGCCGAAGTTATGGGATCCCGCACTGCTTGGAGCGTCATATGACGGTCCTCCCTCAGGGCGGTGTTTCTTGGTCGACCTGAACCTGCACGACGTGTATGGGTGCCCTCATGTACCCATTGATTCCAACATCGGGCCACTGTGACATCTGAATGGCCCACATGCCTGGCAATTGCCCGATACGACCAACCCGCCTCATGCAGTCTCACAATGCGGCCTCTGTCAAATGCTGTCAATTGCCGGATCGGCTGTCTAACGCGTCTGCGAGGCATCGCCGGTGCTTCGTTTTCCTCTCTGAACTTCGTGCTGCACTGTCTGACTCACAGCAGGTGACTGGTCCCACCTTATCAGCAACATGTGACGTCACAAATGCCCCCTGGTGGGCGTTCTACACATTACAGATCCTTGTACATCTACTCATTTACTCATACATCAATGGTATGCAGGTATACCGAAATGGGGTAATCTTCGACCACTCCTTCTGGGTGCTTCACTTTTTTTGTCAGCCAGTGTATTTGAAAGGTTAGAAGAATTTGAACAAAACGCTTACTTTCAATAGATGGACCAACGGTTACTCGGTGAGAATTGTGTGCTTATTCGTGCTTCTGCTTAAAATACGATGACGAAAACTCACACAAACAATTTAACAAGCTTCGAGAAGTGTAGAAACATGTACTATCTGTCCAGAAAGAAAATGCTCGGTTGATGGTGGCGTTGAAAGCAAAACTACAAATATGAAAAATATTAAGGTCAAATGTGTGACTGAACACACCATTCCCACTTCAAGTTTTTTGAAACTAACATATTATCTTTTCTGGGAGTTACGTGTCAATAATGTATTCCATAAGGATCTCCGTGGGTGGCAAAATGTCTGAAAGAAAATAAGCGAGAAGAAATTCGCGTCGCCAGTGTTGAAACAATTCGAAAACTTACATGATAAGTAAATAAATACTTACCAATAGAAGATGTAGGTGAGTGGTTAGTGTTACGTCTTCACAATCTGAAGGATGCGTGTTCGAGCCCGGTTACAGAATTGTTTCCCTTTCTTTAGTTGCCAATGAGGCACCAACATGTGTGTGTTCGAATCGACATATATGCAGTGATTGTTTTTTTTAATATCTGTGTCCACAGAACCTCGAATACATGGGATAATGGGATGTGGGAAGTGCATACCACATGCATTTTTAATCCATGATTTCACCTGCTAATTTCGAAAAGCACCTTTGATTTTTCCTTCTTAAATAAATAAATAATAAATAACCCATGGCGCGACAGACCTCGAAGGGCCTTGGCCTATCTCCCGACTGACTGTCTCCCTCCCACAATCCTATATAGAGGTGTGGAGAACTTCAACCGCTATTGGGGTGACATGGGGCCAGCACGTCGAACCCCCAGCCGTTGTAGAAGATTTCCAAGGCTGGGTTACACTACTCACTCGTAGCTCCCCAGTTTCCTCACGATGGTGGGTTGCCACCGGCCGTATACACAGGCTGAGAACCCAGCTATTGAACCCAGGCGGACTCGAACCCATGCCTTGCCGTCCCTCAGTCGGATTCTTATATACAGCTACAGATTTTACAACACAATTATAATGTTAAAATCTCGACTAATTCTGTCGACTCATATAACCTACTATGTTCTCGATATCTTCTTCGCTCACTGCATGCATACAACGCCTGAAACTACAAAATCTTTCAAAGTATGAATCAATATAAATAATGTATTACTTTAATAGAAACTGACGGAATATAAATGGCAAACCGAAAGAAACGTCACTTTTTGAAATGACAGCTTCACTGGGTTGCTAACAAATCCAGCATTAACACTTGCGTCTGTGTTTGGATTTAGAGGCAAGATTTAATAGCACAGTGAACCAATGATGCACTAAACATAAAATATAGTTCCATCAATTCCATGCAAACGCAAGTTTTAAATTATACACTGTTTATTGTTTTTGTTATTACATTTATTTTTTTCGTCTCATTTTATGGTTTCAAATTTATTAAAGTAGTTTTGTATTGAGCAGTTTCAAAACAATTTGCAATTTGTATTAAAAATTAAAAACATTTATCATCAAATAAAAATAAATATTTGGGGTGTAAGGAGTGCTTCTTCCACGTAGTGCACCCAATAGTCAACTTCACTTCCACATAGTACACCCTGAACTGTAGACTAACGAGGCTCTGGCGACTGGCCCATGGCCAGTATAATTTTGGTTGTGTTGTCTTGTGTTTGGTCCTTATTTGTGCTGAGTGCTCCTTTACAGCCTCAGCTTTTAACGAAAGTCAGAAGATTTTAATATTTTATGATTTTAGTTATGCAACGTTAGAGTTGTTATGTGTAACGATAAGGGGCTGGACCCCGTATAATGTGACGGGTGCAAAATAGCCTTAGTGCTGACGCACCCAAAATTTTAAATTCAAATTCAAATTCAAAATAAATATTTCACAGACTTCCATCAATTCGCATTCTATAGTTTAAAAAAAAAAGTGCAGTACGGTGAGAATCGAACCAGGAACCCTTCGTGTGATTGGCAGGTATCGTAATGACTGGACCACACCGTCCTTCTTGATGTATTGCTTATATGCTCGTACTCATGTCTTCAAACTATATTGCACTATTTTATCTGATATTCATAGAAAATAGTTTCAACAATCTTACTTACAGAAGCCTGCGAGCTGAGCATGCGGAGTTCAACGATTGGCAAGCATCGCACCACCTGTGATCGCACTCTCTGCCTGAAACCACAATTCACAGTCAACGCGAATGTTCTCTCAGCAGTATGGCGTCATCCTTGGTTGATTTGCAGCGGAGTGCCCAGGAATTTGTAAACGAGATGCAGGAATTTGTAAACGAGATGTAGGGTTTTCATGACATTTTTTAATAATAATAATAATAATAATCAACCTCTATTATACTTCACAGTTGGGCTACGAATAATTATCTTTTCACCTTATTGCCTCATGTAGGAAGTAATTGAGTATTGGAGAAGTTATGTGGAAAAACACATCCCAAGTGATATCGACAAGTAATTAGATTTGTCAGAAGAAGAGTTTTCATATTCTCCCTCTTATAAATGTCCAAAAGCAACAATTCTACTAAATAAAAAAGTGGATTCAACAAGAGATTTGAACCTGCGACCTTCAGACAACTGGGCCAGATCTTTACCACTTTCCCACTTCATCACTCGATCAAAACCAAGTTGAAATTTTGTCTTAAGAGTAGTCAGCAATCTTGCAAACTTCGTTGTTTCTCACTAGTTCATTTTTACAACCTGAAATAGACTTGAGACCTGCAACTCAGAACTAGACTTCTGTGGTAACTTATTCTCTCCAGTCTGATCTAATGTGACAAATCGCATGTAGCCTATTGTAAATGCGAAGTGGCATTGTTACATGTTGCAAATAATTTCTCATACAGACGTTAGTTCCAGATTTTGCCACATCCAACGAGCATTTCCTTTCTGGACAGATAGTACTTCTCAAAATAGAACGAACGGTATAATAGCACCACTGTCGTTACAAGAATTAAATATCATCGAGTTCGGCTTTCTGCGAAGAGGAAAAAAGGGGCCAACAGGACAAAATCCGTCTCTTAATTATATTAGCTTCCATCAATGAAACCCCATCGATCAAGCGAAATCCAAGCTTTCGCTTACTCCTCAGCCAAACAAAAGCAATCAGAAGATAGGTGTGGTTCTTCTAAGCTATCGCCAGATACCACCTCTCTTCCTCTTATCTCAGTAGCGCCAAACCGACTCCGATCGACCATTCTAACCCACACTGGATCTTCACCATCTTCTCTCCAATTCCAGATCAATCTGGGTGGGGTGTCGGAATCAATATACAACAATTTTCATGGCATCTGATTCCCTGTTACGGGGACAAGTAGGTCGCAGGGATATGAAGGATATGAAAAACCAATACCGGCAACCTGCTTGTTTCCTCCTCTTTCTCAATCTCGCTACGGCGGGAAGCGTGGAGAAGTTTACAAAGGACGATACTATTCAAGAAAAAATAGAATGTCGTCGCCTTACTTACTGGAGGAATGGAAGGAAGAGAGAGAGAGAGAAGCACCATAGAAGGTTCCGGTTGAAGTCCTGGTTTGTGCTTTGTAAGTGTCCCTTCTTCAATTGCATCTAATAATTTATCCATAGCGTCTCAATTAGCTAAAAGCGGCATAAAAGTGACGTAAATGCAGGAAAATTACAACGGAGATTGAGAAAAAGGCTAAAGAGTTTTAACAAGGGAAGCCGGATAAAATAAATAGTACATAAAATTCAACACTTGTTGAATAATTACTCTGAATGAACCGAAATACCATCAATTTACCGGTGATCCCTTTGAGATGTCAGAAAAGTAAACCCTTATACACAAGAGGTTAATGTACGTATCTGTGAGCAGCTTGTTGTAATATAAGCACAAAGGATGTACATTTCGAATGAGTGGAGGTTTACTGACTTCAGCTGCGTGGCGGCAGTAGCATGCATGTAATACTCGAAAATTTCGCATACCATACGACTTACTGTGTGCGCTGTTGTGCCGTGATCACCACCTTTGTTACCATGCACATTAGCGCCGCCATGTGGCTGAAGTCTGTAAACTTCCACTCATTCAAAACTTACATCCTTTCTGCTTATCTTACAACAAGCTGCTCCGAGATACGTACATTAACTTCGTGTGTATAAAGGTTTACTTTCCTGACATCTCAAACGGATCACCCGGTACATTTTTCAATCGGAGGGAAAGTTCGGATGAGGCCATCTAGTACAAACTACACAATGATTGAAGGGAGAGTAACATAAATTTGGGACATTTTTCCACAGTCGCCAACAAAGATATTATATATTCCTTAAGTTCGGTTTACGCAATAAAAAGTTGAGTTAAAAACAAAAAAGACACGTGGACAATCAGCACATTGCCATCGTATGAACTTTAGAGGCATGATCACGAAAGAGTTCAGCCCAGACAAAGACAATGCAGGAGGTCTTGGACATGCTGAAATTTGTTACCATTTAATAGACGAGTGAATGCAGCTCTTTTCTGCTTCTCTCTTTAAGAATCAGAAATTTGTAACCGTTGTTACCCTCTCCTCTAATGCACTGGCTCAGGGTTGTTTGTGCATTGTTTTTCACCAAATAATTGGTATAATAGCACTCAGGAGCTATTATAATATATTCTTAGAAACAAAAATCAAAGGATCAACGACTGTATTGTTCAAAAAGCTCATAACTAAAACAGGGTACGTGGACTTGAGCAATTGTGTCACCGATTTGGTGGCCACATGAAATGCTATAGCAAGAAGTGTTGCAATTGCCAATTACGTGCTTGGGTAAAATATCAAAATTTGTCATTTACTGAGTATATACAATTCAGACGGACTTAGTGAGAATTACTACTATGCTACTGAAAACGTAAGACAGTATAATTTCCTGATATCAATCCTCCGGGTAGAGCCCCCGCCCCCACCCCACTCATTCTCTCTTCTTTCTGAAACAATGAAAAGGCAACAGTTTCTTACAAATCTTCTTGCGAAGTGCACCGCTGGGCCACACGGAACACAGAGGAATGATAATCAGCACATCTGGGGTGTAAGGAGTACCTTGCACGTAGGCGCCCAAAAGTCAACCTCACTTCCACGTAGTACACCCTAGACTGCATTTTGCAGACGAGCGAGGCTCTGGCGACTGGCAATATGTCCAGTATAATTTTGTGTGTGTTGTCCTGTTTTTTTTTGTTGTTTTTTTGTTTTGTTTTATTTCCCTTGTGTGTGCTGAGTGCCCCTTTACAGCCTCAGCTTCTAGCGAAAGTCAGAATATTTTAGTAACACGACACTGCAATGATAATATTTTAAGGCGAGGAGGGACAATTTCCCCTAGGTCTTTCTCGCTGGGACAACTGTCGATCACTGTTGCCAACTTCGCTCTTTTGGAGCCAGATCTTTCGTGCACTCGTTACTGTGAACTGTGGCACCCGCCCTATACCAAACCATGATGCCACCACTGGCTCCGGCCCATAAGGATCAACCTTTGATATGAGTGTACATTTTGCACGTGACGTGATTTTCATATATAGGCTGCGTCACCCACACCCCTCTTTCCTCCCCAGGTATTTTTATATATAGAGCTGTGGCTTAAGGTGAAGATGTCAATATTATTATCCGGGAAGCCTTTATTTTCGATTTCATATGAACATCATAAAATTATTGAGATGGGTAATGTCGCCAAATCTAGGCGGAGAAAACTAAGAATAAATTGCCATCACTTTAAAGATAACGGTAATAGCAGCGCCCCCACCCCTCTGACACCTAAATTACCCTAGGAGACACTTTATGCAGCCTTCGTTAATCTACATCCTTGAAAGTCATATTTAGCTCTTGGTGAAATGTAGCTCTTTTATGCACATCAGGTTTGGCAACACTGCCAGGATGGCTATAGGAGGCAAGGAGAAATACATTACGCTTATAGGAGAATTATTTTACTCGTTTTCTTGGAGATATCAAACTTCCGATGGCGGAAAAAAATATATGATCGGGTAAAGGATCCATTGATGATGATATTTGCGCTAGAAATAGTCGAAACTCCATTTATTTAGCCGTAACTTCAATTTGAAGTTGTCTCTCCATAAGGAATATACGGGATTCTGTAAGTACGTATTCATCACATTTTTCAAACATGGTATCTAGCTTAATAATCAACTTTAAAAACCGCTTTCACTTGCAACATGGGGAGAAATTCATACTCTCAAATTATTTATTTATTTATTTGCATTCTACAGAGAAACGATATATCCAATTACAGAGGCATTAATATAACATAAATAATGTGAATATGAATATAAATGGGATTAAATAACATGCTTACATATTACATAGTTATTAACTATAACATAAGTACACTTATATAACGTAGAGTAATGACGTGCTCGCACACACACACACACACACACACACACACACACACACACACACACACACATATATATATATATATATATATATATATATATATATATACACACACACACATATATACATACACACATACAAACATATACACAACACACATAAATTATTCATATATCCTCAACCAATATTATCACCTTTCACATGAGGTGTACAGAATAAATATGATCATAATAAGATAGAAACAACAATGAAATAAACACATACACATATTAATGGGCACATATCCTTAAGCTTATCTACATACATATATTTACATTATATATATATATATATATATATATATATATATATATATATACACACACACACACACTCATTTATGTGGATACAATAAATAATCAACCATTTGTGAAAGTATCTCTGTTAAGTGTGGCTTTTATAGCATTTTTATATTCCAAAATGTTAAGATTAAAGTCAATATTTGGATTTGTTGATGTTATTCTATTATACATACTACTCATTCTAATTAATGGTGATTGTTTGTACTTTTCAGTTTTAGGGATATTATATAGCAATAAATTTCTTTTTCTTAAATTACATGTGCTAGTATTGAAACATATTTGGTGAAGAAACTCTCTATTATCCAACAATCCAGTTATAATTTTATAAAGAAATATCTGTTGTCCTAATTCTCTTCTACTGCTGAGTGTCATAAATGAGAATTCCTTCAGTAAAAGGACATATGAAACTCTGTTTGCGTATGCAGACATGTTGTACCTCTTGTAATATAGGTATCTCAAAAACATTTTTTTGCACTTGTTCTATTTGTTTTATGTGGGTTTTGTAAAGTGGCGACCAAACAACAGATGTATATTCTAGTTTGCTTCTAACTAAGACACTATACAGAAGCTTAATAGAAGTAGTACTGCTAAAATTGAGACAATTTCTTATTAGTAAACCCAAAGATCTATACGCATTATTTATTATACTATGAGATATATGTCCATGAAACTCTAGTTTACAATCAATTATTACTCCCAGATCTTTAATACTTTTCACTTGTTTCAGTTTTTCCTGATTAATGAAGTACTCATAATGTGTGGTATGTTCTATATTTGATATTATCATAAAACAGCATTTCTTGATATTGAGTCCAAGATTACTTTTAACACTCCACTCAAATAAGCTGTTTAAATCTGTTTGTAGTTTCATAACATCCTGGGGCCCATTAATTTGTTTATATAACTTTACATCATCAGCATACATTAAACAATATGAATGTTTAACATGTAACGGTAAATCATTTATGAAAAGAATGAAAAACAATGGTCCTAAGTTGGATCCTTGAGGTACCCCTGACTGTGCAGTATACATATATGACTTAGCATTTTTATATGTTACATACTGTTTTCTATGATTCAAATACGACTCAATAAGAGATAAAAAATTATGTGTCAACCCAAAGCTTGAAAGTTTTTTTTAACAAGACATCATGATTAATTTTATCAAATGCTTTGGAAAAATCAGTGTAAATTACATGCATACTTGAACGATCATGCAGTATGTTGTGTGCATATTGGACAAAATTAATTAGATTCGTTGTTGTCGATCTACCAGTAAAAAATCCATGTTGACTTTCACTTATAAAACTCTTTACATGATTAAATATTCGCATATATATAATATGTTCAAATACTTTTGCTGGTGCACATAAAATTGCAATGGGTCTATAATTTTCTATATTTCTAGAATCTCCTGTTTTAAAAATGGGGCAGACTTGCGTTAATTTCCATAGATTAGGGAAGTATTGATTTTTTATTATTAAATTGAATATTGAACACAAAGGTTTTTCTAATATTTCTGAACATGCTTTTAATACGTAAGGAGGGATTCCATCCGGCCCAGTTGATTTTTTGGTTTCAATTTTTTTATGGCTTCAAAATATTCTTTAGATGTTATTGTCCTAATTGATAGTTCATAAGGGACTTCCGTTTTAGAATATTCTGATGGATTATTATAAACACCAGTACTATCTACATACACTGATTTAAAATAGGACGCAAAGCCATTAACAATATGTTGACTCGTTTCAAGTAATTTATTTCCAAAGACCATTGTGGGATTATAATTGGTTCTCTTGCCCCTTTTACTTTGCACAAATTCCCAGAATCCTTTGGTATCTTTTTGTATATTTTGTTCTATTTCTTTGATGTAGATTTTGTATGCTTTATCTATCAATATTTTAGTTATTTTTCTAAGCTTTTTATATTCTACCTCGCTATTTACACTATCTTTCTTTCGCTTTCTATGATATTCTTTTAGTTTTAATTTATTAATAATTTCTACAGTAAACCATCGTGGATATTTGCTGTGCATATTAGTTTTCTTATATGGAACAGTTTCATCAAATACCTTATTAATTACATTATAAAAATAAGTTATGGCCTCTTCTACATTACCCATTTTGTATAAATATGCCCAGTCTATACCTCGTAATAATTCGTACATGCGCATAAAGTTTGCTTTACAAAAGTTCCTTTTGAGAGTGATATTATTTTTAATACTCTTGAACTTTATTTCCATACACACATTTATAATTAATGCAGGATGATGTATATCCTCCTTAACAAGACGATATTCATCTCTAGATACTGTAATGTTACTATACACATTAGTAAGTATAAGATCTAAGGTTCTGTTATTGCCATTCTTAACATTGTTTATTGAATGTAAATCATAAAAACTTAAAAAAGTTTTGCAACAATTTATAACAGGGCCCACCTTCTTGTAGATTGTATGAACAGTCAGATATCAACGGTAAATTAAAGTCTCCAATTATAAATAGATTATTTTGTAACTCTTCTTTGCATTCAAACAAATTGTAAAATGATTTATAGATATCAATTTTGGAAGCAGGAGAGATATAGATCCCGATTATATAATACAATTTGTTACATATAGATACATTAATACATAACATATCAAGATTACTTTTTAGTTCAACAACATCTGAAGGTATTTTATTTTTAACTGCAATAAGAACACCACCTCCCTTATGATTACCAGTTTTATCATGACGAAAGACCCTATAATTATCATGAAATAATTCACTGCTTAGGACCCCATCATGTAACCATGTTTCTGTTAAGACAATAATATCATATCTACTTGCTATATTATTTACATAAAACTCGTAAGTTTTTGTATTGAGACCCCTCACATTTTGATAGTAAACCATAATATCAGACGAAGCCATTTATTGCTTCAAGTTATCTATGTCATCAGTTATTACATATACATCCTTTTGTGAAGCCATTTCAAATTATACTAACTTATCAACATCTTCAATTGTTTTCAGAACAAAAATATCTCTATCACCTTCTCTTTTTCTTAATTTTATAGACCCTGAACCATCAACCCATAAGTATGCGTAGTTTTTCTCTCTTTTAACTTTCCTGGCATAGCCATAAATTTTCTTCCTGAGGGGAGTGAGACTTTGATTAATATATACAACTTCGTTATTTGTGTAGCCCAGATGTGTACAATTTAGATTTCTCTTAACTTTACGTCTTTCAATTATCTTATCTCTAACTACACGTCTAACAAACTTAACAATAATGCCTGCCGATTTCTGTTGCGGAAGTTTTTTCATTCTCTGACATATGTCAATCATTTCATTTTCTACCTTTACATCTAGTACTTGTCCTACTTTTTTAAAAATTTCGTAGGGATCTTCATTCAAGTTTTCTGGTACACCATATATTTCAAGTGTATTTCTCCTACCATACTGTTCCAGATCGTCTACTTGAAGCTGTGTCTCCTTCAATTGCTTCTTTAATAACAGATTCTCACTTTCCAACACTTCTATCCGCCCTAAGCATGCACCTATATGCGTGGATTTTCATTAGTAGCAGTGCAATTCCGACGATATTTAAATAAATGCATGCCTGGTGCGAAATTGTCCCTCCTCACCTCTGGACCCCGTATAATGTGTCGGGTGCAAAATAGCGTAAGTGCTGACGCACCCAAAATTTAAAAAATAAATCAAGTTATGGCACAATTGTGTTCTTATACATGTTCTGGATAAGGCAAGGGGGCTGGACCCCATATAACGTGACGGGTGCAAAATAGCCTTTAAGTGCTGACGCACCCAAAAAATTTTAATTCAAATTCAAATAATCAGCACATCTGGGACAGGACACCATCCATTACACATAAATAATCTTCAAGCCATTCTTTTACAAAAATGTTTTAACCATTATGACATAAAATAGCAGTGCGAATGCAGCTGGGAACAATCAAACACAATCGAGTAAATTGACGCTAGATAGGTGGGTGTTCCCACGCGAAACTCAGTCAGTGGTACTAACCATTGCTTCATCAATGTCGAACACGCTACGGTACCCGAGAGGATAGTAATTAACGGATAAGTATTGAATAATTGCCAGCCTGACAGCGAGAAAGGGAACGTATGCTCCCTTCTATAGTTGTATCATCGTAGCATTCCCTCCAAAATAAATAAAATAAAGAAGGAAGAGTATCCAAAAGTCAATCAGAATTTCAATGCCAGTTCTCCCACTTTTCAGATTAACAACTTTGTGTACTTTCACAATAAAAAGTACAAGAACGAAAAAACTTTCCCGAACTTGCTACATGAAACACATCAAGGCTATTAGCAATCTGCACACCGCCTGCACACACGCACACACACACACAATTGTTATGGAAGATTGATGGATCTTTAACAAACAACTCGAACTTACCGATGTAAACTTCACCGACCATGAATAATGCAAAAGTGTTGTATACTATATAAAATTCCAATCTTATTTATAAGTGGAAATTAAGAACTCAAATTTTGAAAGGAAAAAAAAGTGGATTTGACATAATTTAATAATGTATTTTCTCCTGCCTATGTCAAATATAGTCTGAAGATATGAAAGGAAAACAAACTGAGTTAGATACGTTGCCATGCTGTCGAGAACAAAAAGTGTTTGGTTAAGATTTTCACAAATTCAACTACATTTACGCAATCCTAATTCTGCCCATTGAACTGCAGTGAAATGAAGTTATGCGGGTCTTCAACACCATTATACTTTCCCGCATGAAAATTAGCAAGCAATGCCACAAATTTGTCGGAGATATTTTCAAGTTCACTTTATGCTCAGATAACGTAACCGGTATAGTACCCACAACTTTCAAGTGGAATCCGAACTACTGTGCATCCACCGAGGATCGAACCCGGATTTCCTCGATTACAAGGCAACAGCTTTATCACTACGTCATCAGGGCAGTTCACATTTATCCTCTTAAAGGTATACGTTCGATTCTAAAATAATAAATTATGAGCTTCATCAGTAAAGATTAAATTGGTAGTAAATTTAGATCGTGTCCTGAGATTCCAAAGTTTTAACATAATTCTCCTCACATTTTCGTACATCAGCAGATACCATTTCTGAAACTCTTCTCCGTAGTATGCACTCCTAAAAAACCTTACGGTGCAAAATTACCTCCTTTGAGATGTCAAAAGGGAGAGAGACGTTGGAAACACTGCAGAACCACCATGCAAAACAATAGTGGAAAAGGCAACAAACCGGAAACCGAATTCCAAGAAAATAGTCCTGATGGCCCGCATACGTAAGTTCCGGAAACTTGGAAGTTACTTGATCCGAAAAGTGGCAATTCAATCTGAGAATTTTACCCCTGCATCAGACAAACCGGAACGGGTATTTGATCAGATCGAGGCAGTCCAACAATCACTTTCCACGGCCAGGGCAACAATAAAACCGAATGGGGTGCTGCAGAAATGGGAGGACGGAAAAGAAATTGAAAACGATAGCTAGAATGGAAAAAAAAAGTTTGGAGGCTAAATCTGAAACACTGCACATTGCATTCCGCTTAAGTGAACCGAAAAAGAACGTTAGAACTAAACGCCCCCGGAATGCATCGGGGACCAAGCATTCGGAAGTAATGTGGAAAAATGAAACGGACAAGAACGATCGGGTTACACACAGAAGGCAACGGGTTCCTCGCTGCAACTGTTTAAGCAACAGTTGCAAATGATTACCTGCAAATCTCCTCATCACAATATCAGATAAAAATTGCATTGCATTCTTCACGGTAAAACTTAAAAGAAAATACAGGTCGATAAGTCATTCGCCAAAGTAACAAACTCTCACATTACTATGGGAGCTATACGCTGAAAAACATTTGGCCAATAAATACTTTTTAAAACTTATTAAGGATATGATGAGTCGTTTTAATTCTGGCACTAAATCATATGAGCCTAATTAGTAAATGTGCAGAGAGAGAGAGAAAGAGAGAGAAAGAGAGAGAGAAATACGCATACAAACAGACAGGCAGAGAGAGGGGGGGAATAGAGGGAAGAATACGGAAATAAGTAACAGACAACAGAAAAACGGAGACACGGTTAAATAACACAAGGGACGAGGATGAAAAATATGTATAAAATACAAAGGAATAAGACGAAACAGAGAAACAGAAGAGGCATAAAAGCGAAAAATAGAGACATGAAGGAAAGGTATGTGTATGGAACAAAAGTGGGAAATGAATGAAGGACATTTACGAAGAGAGAAACCGGCAGGAAACAGATAAGAAGAAAGATACACAAAACAAATAACGGAAGAAGATGATACAGAGAGGACCACTGTGCGAGATAAACAGAAAAATATACTGCAACAAGAGGAACTAACATGCACAGGAGACAGGGAGACAGATGTATAAAGAAAGAATAAAAACTGAGAGAGAGACGCTAAGCTAGGAAAACGAGTGATGTAGAGAACTCAGAGAAGGAATATATATATATATATATATATATATATATATATATATATATATATATATATATATATATATTTGTCTATAGAAAGAAAATGAGAGTGACATAACAAGAGAACGAGAGATGGGTGCAGAAAGAAATAGAGAGCACTGCACGGAAAGAGAGGGAGACAAAGATAGTACGTGAAATTCTGTTTGTTATACATCGGCTCTGTACTTATAGAAGCCACATATCGGATCAACCTTTTTTTCCCCCTTGCATTTACGAGGTTCCGAGAAAGCGTGCCTAAAAATATCTGCCAGTGATCGTCCCAACGCAATTGATTGTCTCATCCCAGCTAATAGGGCGTTCTCAAAAATAAAAGAGCTTAACTTAGGGAAACCAGCTCATCGAGGATAACAATTCATATGGCTAATTTCTGATGGGTGTGCATGCGTTGATAGGCGAGCAGGCAGATAATAATCTATATTCGGCACACACTCGGACTCCCAATGTATTTATGAGCGGCTTTCCAGACACGAGAACATATATCCTTATTCTACTGAACACTGGCGATATTAGTAGAAATTTCTTCTTCCACTGATGCGCTATAAACCCACAGGAAATTAACTCCATTTTCGCAGTGATTCCGGTATTGAAATTCATTGGATGCATTTATTCTCTTGAAATATATACATATTCCAAATTACTAACTCTTGCGTTCCAGCACCATGCCTATATGATCAAATTCGAGGATCGCTTTGCAAACCATCTCAAGTCTTCTACTACTTCATCATCTTGTAGATGACCAAGTGAAACTTAAGCAAACTAACATCACAATATAAATATGTGATTTAAGATAATACTGTACTTATGGCTACGAAGTATCTATTTTATCTAAGGTAAGCTACCGAATGAGATAAGACATGTGATAATAGGGTATTTATTTTCCACAAATGGATGTTGAGAAGAGAAGCACAGGGTTTCTCTTACTAAAAGGGGAAACCACTGTTCTTGGGGTTTAAGTCCATTAAGCGGCAAAGCACTTGACCCGTTAACTTTCATCGAGGCTCAAGGAATTCAAGATAGGAAAAACAGAGCCGCTCACAAATATGTAAGGTATTGACTTGTACTTAAAATTAGGGGTCGACATCTGTGTTTCGGTGGTTGTAGAATCCGAATATAAGACCGGGGACAGTGTTCGGACAGCAAAATAACGAGTTATTCAATTTGGCCCATTTGATAACACTGTTAAGCCTTGTTTCCATATTTTTATTGTAAATCTTTGTCTGAAGAAGACCCTGTTAGAACGTAACGTTTATACAGTAGTTATTCTTTACAATAAATTTTGCCTTGGTCAGCATTTTAGTGTGTTAAGACACGGTGCAATAATATACGTGATAAGAATAATATCAATACATGTACAGCATGGGACTCTATAATGGTATACAAATGACTCCTCTCAGAACACGGGAAGATATGAAGATTTGCAGACAAAACTCAGAACTTACTTTTGAAATATACATTCAGGAATCTATTTCTTTATTTTGAATACGCAGTTAATATTTGCACAAACTATATAAAACAATAAATCAATTCAAACTGCCCTGTCAGTCAAAAAAGGCATACAAAGGCCAATGATAAATGAAAATACACAAGTGTTGGATTCAACAAGGGTTGAGGGTTCGAGCCACGATAACAAGAAATCAAATAAATTCGTCCGCACAGAGACCCTCAACAAGTGCCAGGGCGAAAACGAGTTGTGTGGAAATGAGAGGGCCGCAGGACGTATTCCACCCAACACTAGTCCTCCACACGAACCTCGCTCGAACGAGAACCACGGGACAAGACACATAATAAAAATCAACATTGAAATAATCACACAAAACTGCAAATTAGCAAAATTACAAACTCCTCAACCAAGTGGCAGGGCGCAACGAGTTGTATATGGAACAAGAGGGCCGTAAGGTGTATTCCACACGAACCACACCCCAACGAGCACCAAGGAGAATCTAAGCAAAGCACATGAGACATATGTACACTTCTAATAGCAAGTGAAAAATGGTTCAGAATCTCGGCCGATTTATACTCTTTTTGTCGTCACAGACGATTAGTACCAGAATGTAAATGACATATGCAAAAGCGTGTCAAAACATTAATATATAATAACAAAATGCACAAAATACACAGTAACAGCACAAAAGTATATAGTGCATTTTGCAATTAACACATTCTTCAAGTATGCTACACTTTACCAGAAAACTATAAAAACTAGTAACATGAAGGCAGCAACAAGATTAATATATACGAAGTGGGACTGTGTACTTCAACAGGCTGTCACAAAAAAAAAAAAAAAATACAACTTAAATTATGCAGAAACATTACCAAATATTGTCCAGCGTATATAAATGCTCGCCGGGTTTGTCTTTTCATTTTCACATGATTCCACGGTAAAACACCAAAACACGTCACAAAAACTTCTGACGTCAACTTTACGAATTGAGTAATGTGCTCGTGTTAATAACATCCAAATACGGCACCAACGCAGCAATTCTGCACAAACACAATGTGCAAGGTCAAACTTCTTCCAACTAAAAATAACAATGTTCACAAGTCTGTAGTGGGGAAAGGTCTTGCTCTCGATTTCGGCGCAACCACAAGAGGGTCCCAGGAAGGACATGACACCTAATAATACAGGTTGTGTGGAATAAATTTTTAAGAGAATACTGTACTTACGGTTTAGAAAGTTTCTACTTTGTACACAAACACAATTCGTTATTGCCTTGTTCTTCCGTTGGGACACAAAGAAATCGGAGGGGAGAAAACAACCAAATGACAAAATTTTCAACCCAATATAATAGGATTGCATTGTGTAACCACATATTTTTCAGTTTCACTCACAGCCGACTTAACACATTCAACGGTAACTCGGAAGTTTTAATGGTTAATTCAAGCTACGTACTAACCTCAAAACTTGTATCTTTCATTTAGCTGGATGCCACCCGAGCACAAGATAAATCTTTCGATCATACGCCTATTTCGCAGTAAATGTTGAAACAATTTATCCATGATAGAAGCTAGGATGAAGATAGATTTGTTTATAATCAGACACGGACGTCAAGAATGCAATCAATCATCCGTACTGAGTTCCGTGTCAGCTTTACAGATTTCCTTTTGTTTCAAATCTCCGCTTCCATCAAAGAAAAAAAGGGAGACGTGAATCACAGGCGGCGGTATTGATTCCGATATCTTGCTCAACCTCGGGTCAGTAAGTCATACTTTCTGCGGCGCGTGTGGTGTGAAAACGTATATTTGGAAAGTCTAATCATCACAGCCTTATTTTCACCATCCCTGGACGAGAACTGTATGTAGCAGAGACTCTGGTAGCGCTCCAGAAAATTCTAACAACCTTCTCGCCCGAATAAATGTGTAATGTGAATAGTTTTGATCCTGGATATATTGAGGGATAAAGCAGAGTGAGGTGCATGAGGGTTAGATTGCAGTGTTATATTACAGGTTTACTATCTGACTTGCAAAAAATCTAGGAGATATGGCTCTGTAATCCAGTGTATAGGGATTGCACACAGCAAAGCACGTTTCTGTCATCTTCTATGTTCACATGTCTATCAATTTTGAATTCGCAAACAATTGTTTCAGTGTTCTGCCCACCCCTACCTCCCTCTCTCTCGCTATATATATATATACACACACACACACACACTTCACACACACACACACAGAGTACGGTACGAAAAACTAGTCCAGTTTCGATTAGTCTACAAAATGTACATGCGGAACTGATGGCCACTTTCAACATCTATTGTAAACAATAAGTACATGTTTCATTATTATTTCAAATGTACTGTACATATTGTATACTGATCGGAACGGGGCTAATTTTTCGTGCCGCATATACATACATACATACAAGTATTTTTAATATATAGGGGCAGAAAGCCATTATTTGCAATAATATCGTGTAAAGGAAATACTATATGGCGTGATTGTAACCCCATTAAGATAAAGATAATAAATAATAATAATATTTTTCAAACCGGTAAGGCATTTGCTCAAACCGAAGCTGTACTTTCGTATTTCCAATGTAAAATAATTAGTGTATATACAGTTCAAGTAAGTTAAAAAGGTACATAATGAACCGGAAATTTATAAGAAAATATCCGGAAAAGCCAGAGAATTCTGTTTGGCTCAAAGGAATGGGAAACGTGATTACGGATGAATGATTGTCTTACGTTTATGAAAATATTATGCATATATTTCTAAATGTCTCTGGGGTGCTTCCCGGATGTCATATTGAAAATCCTTTCGTGGTTTACCTCTTGTTTTATCAGATGTTTCCTTACGGGAAGATACACGCATGTTATAGAACTATATAACCATTCTCCGAGGCAACAGAAACTTGCTGCATGGTTTTATGTATTAATCCGCGTGTAAACAGGGTGCAGATTATTCCGTGTCCGTCTGACACGAACCACAGAGCCACAGACGTTCTAGGAGTTGAGAAAATTGGCCAATAAAAGACACACCTACAGCAATAAACGTGGGCAAGCAGCGTTTAACTTCTCCGCTAAGGAACTGGATTTGCACCTGGGCTCAGTTGACGAATCTAAAGTTATAAGTTCGCCTGTAACTCTTTAGGTCAATAGCTCTTAATATATATATGTCATCTTATTGACATATTATAAATTAACTACCCGTATTTTTTAGGGTGGACAATTGTATCAGAACAGAATCGAGCTAAGCGGAATTATATTCTGCATGCTTCTATACACGAAAGTTCAAGTCAGAATCTTAGCAAAATTGTGCATTTTACATGTAAAAGTATGAAACATGGCATGTTTGATACGGCAGACCTCCGTGGTAGAGTGGTTAACACATCAGCTATGACGCCACGTGTTACGGGTTCGAATACCGGCCTAGGCATGGGCGTTCTTTGTGACTGCCCCTTCATCTATATCATCATATTATCACTCATCCTCATCTTCGCCATAAGCCAAAAGTAGCGGGAAAACTAAGTAAAATAAACCAAATCACAACAAGTATGGTTGTTGTAGCTTTTCAAGTGATTTTAATGTTTTCAGCAAAAAAGAAAAGAAATCACCTCGAGCCGTCATTTTCCAATATGGCGGCTACGAGCCGTTGTAACCTCTACCATTTGAATGGATGGTCCGATTTAAATGTTTCTGTTACTTCTAAGAAATAACTTTATCATCATTACAATTTTTTGTGCCAACTGGAAGGGTTTCAGACATTTTTCCAAGGAAGTAAAACAAAGTGTTGGAAAAAAAAAATCTCCAATCAATAACTTTTTCTTTGCAGTGCAGAATATCACCTTCAGATCCAAATACATTGCTTCCATATTCAATTTAAAATTCCGTTTCTTGGCACGTTCATAGCGTCAAAATAAGGTGTCAAACAGAACAAAATTATATATATATATATATATATATATATATATATATATATATATATATATACACACACACACACACACACACACAGACACACACACACACACAACCTTTGTTCAATAAATATGGTGAATGAATTGCTGGCGTGCGGTGTAGTTGGTACTACTCGTTGACGGTCAGGTCAGTGAACCCCTAGGTCTGTCAGTCATCGTTCGCGAAGCCGTGTGGTTGTCCAGACGTGTAGTTTGTTTGTACGCGTTGTGGAAGTAAGGTGCAGTGCAGCGACGCTTTTATGGGTGAAATGGGGCAATGTACGAACGTGAAATTCTGCTTCAAACTTGGGAAAACGCCAAGGGAATGTCACGACATGCTGCGCTTTATGGAAAAAGTGTGTGTACGAGTGGTACAAGCGCTTCCGTCAGGGTCACCGAAATCCAAAAAGGTTAGGCGCGAAAAATTGCGCATCAAGACATTGCTGATTAACTTTTTTGGTGCTGGAGGGATCATTCCTAAAGAATACCTGCCAGAAGGAACGACATTGAATGCGGCCACATACGTGAACATTTTGGATCGCCTCCTGAAGATAATCAGACGTGTGCGTCCCCAGTATACCGAATATGGATTCTGGTATGTGCTGCACGATAACGCACGCCTCCATACCGCCATAACCGTGCAGCAGTTCCTGGCACGTAAGGAGGTTGTTGTACTCCATCACCCCCCTTATTCACCAGATCTGGTCCCTGCCGATTATTTCCTTTTTCCTCGGTTGAAGAAACACTTAAAAGAACAACGGTTGTCACATTGCCGACATTCAAAGCAATGTGAACGCTGAACTCAATCGCGTTCCACAGGCTGCCTTCGCCCAAAGTATGCGAGACCTCTATATGCGTTCTCAGAAGAGCATTACCATTGGAGGCGATTATTTTGAAGGATAATAAGCTCTATTCCTGAATACATGTACCGCCTTTCCTGCAAAATAAATCATGAAATCACTCATTCAATCTTTCACCGTATTTATTGAATACAGGTTGTATTACGAAAATGTATGCCTTAATTGTATACATTGTTTCGAAGATCGAGGCGAATGTTTGTAAATCGAGGCGAGACCGAGTTTAGCCTCGTCTCGATGTCATCCTTACTAGAAACGAGACCTCGACGAGCTAAATGTTAAGAGACAGTTGTTCGCCTCGAAGTTCTCCACGACACCCTGCATATCTCGCATTGCCAACCAAGCTAAACTGAAAAGGAAAGGTCCAATAGGAACCAGAGATCAGGGCGATCGTTGCAGGGAATTTCGGGAACTAGCTCACGTCAGTTTATCACTTGAGGCTGGCGCCTGAAGTCGATATCTCGGACCGTCAGCCGAGCCCAGAGATCTCTAGTGTGCCCAACTTAATCCATCAACGCGCGGGTAGCTTTCTAAATATTGCAGCGGGCCCCTGCTCAGCGCTTCCAGACTTGGACGGGGCGCGGTGAATTATACACACAAACACAATTTTCAATGGAGCCCCGTGCCAGTAATGCAACTCCGTTTTTATCCCACCCAATAGAGTTTACGGGCAGGTAAACACGTTGGGGAAACGTGCGGCGTTTGTACCCGAGGGTGTGCCGGGAGGATCATAAAAAGTTTTGCATTAATCAGTAGGGAAACAAAGTAGCCAAGTGGTTTATATGAGCTGGAGGTCTCGCTCTGCTTCCATAATCCAAGATGACTTTCTACTTTTCATTCTGAGATTCGCTTCTTCATTGACCATTATGCTTTAAAATGTTTTATTCTTACTGATCTCGTGCACAATCGGAATGCATTAATCTAGACGGCCTTTCGAAACTCGAGGCAAGAATAAGCCCAGACCCGTACAGACTTGAGGAGACGAGACAGAGTTAGACATATCTAAAATCGAGACAATATCCGAGACTCTCGGTCTCGTTAGACATCTGGTAAGCTATAATATACGTACGAAAACGAAAAATTACTATATTATGAGATTTCTATATACATTCCAAGCGGACATCTGCACAATTATTTGCAGATAAGTTAGTATCTTTATTTATTTGGTTTATCTATAGTAATTAGAAAGTCAGTCCACTAGTGGCACCTTTGTGCTGCATGGTTGAATATACAGGATAAAATTTCGTTTTAGAAAAGTTTTCTGCCTTAACGCCATCTACAGCGATAAGCATAATCAGCTGACGGTTTTAAAATCGCAGAAATAAGACAAACACGTTAAACTAGAACATATTATGTAAATGGAATAAATTCTAGACTTCTTGGAGATTAATTTAAAAAAACAGAAACAATTAATCTGTACACTTGTTGGAGATTAATTCAAACAAGAAACACTCACACAAACTTATAATAACAAAAAATAATTTATTTCAAAAGGTAATCTTGTGGTGCCAACACAGTATTGGAGTCTTATCGAGCGAGCAACTCAGAGTATTGGGAAGGATGTCTTGAAGCGCGTGATGTTTAACTTCAGAACAAAACACTCAAATACTGTGTATCATCACAAGGTGACCACTTGTCAACAAGACGTTATTTTTGGCTAGTATCAGTTTGTATGTGTGTTTGTGTTGTTTGAATTAATCTCCATGAAGTGTACACATTAACTGTTTTTGTCTTTTTAATGTTAATCTCAAGAAGTGTAGAACTTATTCCATTTAATTAGCAATATATATATGCTCTAGTGAAACGTGTTACTTTCTTTTTATTATTATTATTTCTGCTACTTCAAAACCAGCAGCTAATTAGTGAAAATTATGAGGTAACAACCTTGTGACGAGACCGGAGTTGCTCTTGCAGACCGAGGACAAGACAGGAATTTGCAAGTCGAGATAAGACCGAGACTTTGCGTAGGCGAGCACAGGCGCACAGTGTTGCAGCAGTCGAGAGGACGGGCATAGCAAAACCGAACCGGGATACGCAAACCCACGAGAATGTCTTTCCGGGAGAAAACGAAACCTGAGGAGCCTTTCGGACTTACTTATTCCAATCACATAGAGCGGCCTCGTTACCGTCACTCTTCGTCCTCCGGCATTTATAATCGCCACCCCGCCCGGAGGGGCGAAACGGGAGAGGGAAAAAAATCTTTCTCCGGGGCCAAAATCATCATTCGGTCCGGGTTGGAACTCTTTCCGAACTGCTGGTGTGCAGCAGCAAAATGGTCCGGGGGTAAGCTGTATCGATCACCCCCTCTGGAACTACACATGTTTGGAATTCATCTTCAGTATTTGCTGAGCACACCGCGAAAGTGAAAGACGTGAATGGAATGGAAGGAAAAGGCCACTTCCGAGGATATCCAAAAAAAAGAGAGCATAGAAAGTAACAAGTGTTACTTCACAGTAAGAACATGGGGTGGGGGGAAGGAACGATAAAAGAGAAACAAAGGGAGTGAAGAAGTCTGTCTGGGCCCATCCATCGAGATATTGATTCCTCATTGCATCTTGTAAAATAAAAAGAGCAGGCTTTTTCCCTCAGAGGTAGAAGATCATAGCTAAATGTCTTCACACTCCACATCATGGTTAGAGCGCGTCTTACTTTACATTATATTGAAGGAAACGTCACTACAATACCCTCAAAATGACATTAAGTACCGCAGAGTGTGTACTGACTTATAAGTTGTTCAATATGAGTGTTTATTTGATTTATATTATTATTGTAAAGTGAAGTTCAAAGGGCCAACCCAATTAACAGATGCCATTACTATAAAATAAGCAATAATTACGACGACCGACCTTCCTTCTGTAATTCTGTAATTCTCAGAATGATAGAGAAGAATTTGTATGTAACGAAATAACATTTTACCAGGGTTGTTGCATAATAGTTAGAAAAATGAATAAGAAACTCTTTACAGACAAAGAACTTATGCTAAAAGAGAAATTTAAGAAAAAAGCCACAATTGAAAGCAAAAGTTTCAAGTCTACACATATAGGCAAATCAGGACTCTTAGTTACAATTTAAGGAGGGATTTGCACATACTAAAATGGTGCATCCACCGGGAATCAAATTCGGAGCTAATTGATTTCGATGCTATAAACGCTGCGTCATCGGTAAGTTTCAAGAAAATGAAAGTGCACGTATGGACAAGCGCGTCCACAGGGACTTTCGCAGGGGAGGTAGAGTCGTAGAAACATTTATTATTATTATTATTAGTATTATTATTAGTAGTAGAAGTAGTATCGTTACTATTAGCATTATTATTGTTGCTATTATTACTATTATTATTGCTGACAAAAAGCTGTATTTATAGTTGGAAAATTAGTGTAAAATAGACTGTAATCTTAAATGTAACCCTACTTCAAGTAATAATAATAATAGTTGCTGTAACTTACGGCCTGTAAGTCACAGAAAACAATATGTTTTGTTATAAAATTAGAATTTGTTTCACCATTAGGATTACATTAAATCTTTACAGAAATCTCAGGGGGAGGGCTAGTGCACTCCCCTGGCCCGTCACTGCGGGCGCCCTTGCGTATGGATATATTTGCATATGTTTGAGTATGCTAGTGCTGCGTTGGTTATTTAACGTAGTTTTCTTACCACTCTATGAGGACAGAGTGAGGTGAAGAAATATACACTTGCATGCCTTACTCACGGTTTGAACCCTTGAAATTGCTCGTTTCTTACACAATTAGAATAACCACTCCACCACAGAGTTTGGCGCGTGCGTGCACAACATACAAGGTACTATTGGAGCACATTTACAGACAGTAATACAGGCATCCATTTAGTCCAATTCAGACATAAATATAGTAGTACGACTACATAATAGTTCTACGTCGCATAGAACGACAATTGTGCATTCACATAAAAGTTTTGAAGAAAATCTAATCAAATCAAAACACTTTCTCAATAAATTGTCTACAAAATACGAGACTATTATCAAGTGACAATAAAATTAGACTGAAAAATACAGAACAACGTAGCAAGAGAAAGAGAGCACGATTCTCCTCCCAACTTAACTTACGATCGTGTTATGCACGGAATGTCGTTCATCACAGAGAGCAATGTTACAGAGGAAACGCCCAATATATTTCTAGGGGGTTAGATTAATCACTCTGAGTAAACGCCTCGTCTTCAAAAATCTTGCGTCAACACCGTTAAAAAAAGCAACAAATATTAATTTCTTAAAAGACAAATATCATTCGATAATGACATCTTTCTAAATTGACTGACTAAAAAGGCGGAACATACTATTTGGTCGACACCTACCAAACGTATATCACAATTGATAATGGCGAGAAATGTCATTATGGAAATAACAGATAGATAACCCTTTTCGGGTTGGAGTCGTAGAACAATACGGCATAATAATAATAATAAAGAAACAAAAAATAAATTAGATTCGCCAGATAACTGTAGGTACTTTGTATTTTTCGTATTTTGCGCCGAAAATATCATATACCACTCTTTAGTGTGACTGCTACGAGGATAAACGATGATTGAAACTGATGAAGGGACATTCGGTGGGCACTGAGGCGACAGAAATTTGTATGTAGGATTGCTATTAACAACAATATCTACTAAACACTGAATGACATTCCCAGATTGTTGCTATAAGCTCTTGTCGCAGAGTTCACAGGATAATTATGATGATTTAACTAAATCGCTATTTTGATGCCGAAAAAAAATTGCAAAAACTTTTTGTTTTCCAAAATTTAAAAATAAATTTTCACATCATTCTGTGACGCTGTAGCTTGTTAATAACTACGCTTTAAGTGTTGATTTAAACTTGCTTATTCAAGAGAATGAAGTTTATTCAATACTCTCGAAATAAACAAAAATATGGGAATGAGCAATGATATGATGAAATTGACGAAAGGACAATCACGAAGAACAGGCCGGGATTCGAACCCGGGACCCTTGGAGTCGTAGCGTGATGTGCTAACCACTCTCCCACGGAGGTCGTCATATTACCAAATACAAGCTGTAAAAACATATTTGTGCACAATATCCCATCAAGAACCCGGGTGAAGAAAAAGGTGGAATTTATGTGACAAGTACCAAAAAATATGAAATGTTTTTTTTTTGTTTTTTGGATGTATTATCAATAAAAAAATCAGTGTCGTTTTCATTCATTCATAGGTTGATTTCCATGACTTTTCTAGGCTTTCCAGGTTAGTAGAAACCAGACCACTGGAAAAAAGAATTGAAGTTGCTGGGGATCGTATCTCCTCAAACAACAGTGCAGCTTAATCAAATTCTTCCAGTATCTCGTATGCAATAACGCAGATAAGGAGTAGCGGGGAAGGTATTCTCGTCTCTATTCACAGACCCTTCTCACGCAATCACAGCCGTCTATCCCCACCAACTAAGGTTACAGAAAGGGAGGGGGGGGGGCTTTTACCTAAATCCAATTCCAACTTCATATCTTAATCTGACGCTAAAAAGCGCTTTTTGTTCTTGCGGAGCATCGTGTGATTTATTTATTCAGAATATTCCCGAGGAGAAAACGGAGCCGGCTTTATTCTCGGGTTCTTTCTCCGTTGGTCAAAACGGAATGCAAAGTCCCCTTGCAGTCGGCATTCCATTTATGGTAACCGGGTAATTTCCCCAAGACTCGATGCAAATTAGCCCCTCCACTATCTGGCATATCCTGTGACGAACGACCAAGTTGCGTGGTAAGGGAGCCGCAATCATCCATCTGTGAGCTTTAATGTTGTTTTATTTCTTTCTTCCCTTACCTTCGTTAGCTCAGGAGGAGGTCTGCACGTTCATTGTGAGGAGGACCAAAAATGTATATAACTTCTCTCCTCGCACTGTTCTACATTCCAGAATTTACGCCCTCATTCAGAATGTATATATCGCTGGCTGGGGATCAGTGATCTGGATTTATCTTCATAATTAAAGCACCCCTGCTGAAGTAACAGAAAATCTGTAAAGCTGGTCTTACAGAATTTGCACAACTTCTCCAATTTGTTGGTTGAGAATCGACAGTATTTATTTTTATCTTAGTCATCAAGCTGTGTTTCTACCTTGAACCTAAACTGCGAGTATGTACTATAAGCACAATCACCAGAGTTTCCATTTTGCCCAAAAACACTCTAGTGCTTGCTATGTTGAAACATAAGGTTTCCTTGAGTCTTTATCGAAGGGCTGCTTAGAGTTAACGCGACTTACTTTATTTGTGAATAATGGTATTCAAACAGATCAGATTCCAATTTCTCAAGTTCGTTTGTCAGCAGTAATGCGTTTCCGAATTCCACTCACCAACATATAGAGAAAGGCAACTTGTAAAAACTATCTGTATCCACACGGTTCACCTCTTTAACTCTCCCGACGTACTATACTTTCATCTATTTACATACATCACTTCAACACTTAGTCTTTGTGTTATACAGGTAGTGAAAGGATTGTAATATGCCGTAAGCCTTTCTACTATTTCCTTGTACTACTTCTTTTCGGCAAAACCGACGAGAAATCAATGGAATATTTTCTACGGTTTAGAACCAATATCCGAAATTAATTTTAGAACTGTTATCTGCGTCAATAACCTTACGTGCGTTACAATAATTATTGCGAGGCTCCAAATAAGTTATGATGCCCAGCTGTCTTCCATAAGCTGGATTTACTTGCAACATAATGCTATACTGTAGTGCCCAGGACGTCACGTGATTCCAGCATCACAGGGATGCTACACATTCCTCTTATGCTCTGCCAGAATACCCTGAGTGCTAGTTTCCAGTGCAGTTTCCCCGAGGGAGCGCTGAGTAGCCACTACGAAGCCCAAACCTGACACTACTTGACTTTTACCTCTGGGGCCACGTAAAAGGTTTGATTGACCACGTAAAGGTTACTTATTATGTTGGATAGCAAGCTATTCTCGCAGTGACGTAGCCACTGAACGACTCGCAACTTTGTGGAAATCCGTGCACATTGGAATCCCGACTCGTGGGCGAAGGTATGGTGTGATTTTTAGTGAAATTTCAAGAAAACCTGTCTGACAACAAATTGCACATGAATGCATTTGTATATTCAACATTGTTGGTCTTATTGAAAATACAAACCTTCGCATGAAAAAGGTTTATTTTAGATGAATGTTTAAATATTTCATCATCGAAATTTTTCTCCAAATGGCGAGTTCAAGGAACAGCATGTTAGGCCATCGCTTCAATCTCGCGGTAAATTACTACAGACTCGCTCTAGACTGCGATATGTTCGCCAGTATTATTTGTACTTTGGCTAACGAGCCAGTAAGTTTTAATGGACGACTTGATTTACAATATATAATGTCAATTTTAGTTAACACGAAGTGTTTGGCACTACTTCCCTCATCACTTTCACATATTATCATATGCAATCACCTCAAAAATGGAACTATATTTTCGGAGTAAAAGAGCTTGCTGGATGTCTTTCAAGCATTTACGTTGCAATTTTATACTAGATTTTCGGATCACATTTTATAACGGCGTATTTCACTATAGTTACAAAGTATGTCCGTTGTATACCACATAATTTCTTCACACTAAGATTACATAGCTTCATAAAAAATAATTTAAAGTATCATTAAACACTTAAGTACGGACTTTTTCGAAAAGATTTATAATGCAAGCGGTGAACATTCCCAACGTTAGCAATTCTGCTCGTGGATCATTGCCAGGCTAGGTTGTCAACCAGCACCTTCAAAAGAAAGTATCAGTGTGGACAGAGTGCAGTGGTGTCACATGTAGGAAAGGCAAAGCGAGATAGAGCCAAAAATTGCTGCTTATCACGCCAAATATGGCAATGTTCAGCATCCAGTGTTTGCCTAGTCTCAGCGTCAACCCTCCCTCCAAGGGGCAAGAGACCTTTGCCAGCCCTGATGTTTGCAGCATATTCTGTGTATATCACAAGGTTTAATTACAAATGGAAAGCACATTGTCGTAAACCTCAGAACAAATCTAGTCTTCAGCAGTAGCGATGTTGTCATCCATATGGCAACAGCGCAAATTCTACCGGCCGCCAAATTTCGCGCCCACGAGTATGTATAAGTAATGGCACAGAGATAATATGGGCATTCCCGAGCCATGAGAAAACATAGGAAGCTACAGCTGACGAAACAGTAAGCACGGAAACTTGCAAAACAGTTAAGCTGCCCTAAATGCATCCGCGTTTGTACTGGCGGAACAATAAAAACATTCCTCGACATTATCGCGGAGATAAAACACGCTTTGATGGTGTTCGGACAAGGATGGTGTTCCCTAACTACGAAAATTAATTTGAAACGTTAATTACTTCGTCACCAACCGCACAAGAGGGTCTGAACGTTTCGCGCTCTGTTATTACATAACCAATGCAGCAAACTGCCGCAAAGACGCCATCTTATTTGTATGACCATATGGGAAGGCGGGATAACATCTGCGGGGGAAGGGGGGGGGGGCTTCCTGCAGCAAGTGTACTTTACGTTGCTGCAAGTAATTTCATCCTGGCGCGACCACAATTCCAAAACCTCGATTCTCGGCTCGTGGTTTCTGCAAACACACTCACACAACACGAGAGTTCAATTATGAGCATACCTGGCTTTAAGTGTGCTATAATAATAAACAAGGATCGGTTAAAGTATCTTCTGGAGATTTCTTAATTTCCGAAAATCTTATCTTAGGTCTTGTTTGTCTGTTGTAGTTGTGTCAACTGTATGATGAATGGTTTGTTTGATTGATTGATTTGGTGTTTTAAGTCCACTTTATGCACAGTAAGGCTAATCGGAACTGGGCCTACAGATTAAAGTGGGACCCAAACCACTATGTGCCTCCACCGGGTATCGAACCCGGGACATCTTGATTATGAAGCAAGCCTTTTACTTGAACTTCAACGAAGCATCCTAGTATTCACTTTACGAAATAGCAATTAGGATCTTGATAACTTCAATTAAACTCGGACGTCACTATTTAAAATTTCCATATATTTTATCACTTATTGATCTACTGTCTTTTGTTTCTTTTTCGTTGCTATGGTCAAAAATGTATATAGAAATGTATACATCCTAATTTTACATTATGAAGAATGTGATTATAATTAATTATACATCATATTTATGCAACAACGTTTTTAAAAATATAACAAAACAGAAATTGATAACATAGATATACCATCGTGCGTATTAAGCACAAAATTAAACAAAACATAATAAATGAAATAAATGAACATCGTTGGGTCAGTCACAATACGCACCCCTTCCGGGTGAAAATTTTCGATTTATTTCAGTTCTGTAAATATTGAAAATTTTACCACATTTAGTTCCAAACTTATGAACATTTTTAAATCACAACATAAATTACTCTTTTTTTACTATGAACTCCGTGAATCAAACTTGATTTTGTTTTAGTTGCATGCATTCAGTACATTAAATGAATAAACAATATTGTTGACTATGAAAATATCCTACATTTTTCATTGTAGAAGTGTCCGTAGTTACCTTAACCTAACTACATTCAAGAATTATTTAGACAAATTTAGGCAATTCTGTTTTCCTGTCGGCTGAACAATTAAACTTCTTTACATTAGACAAATTTTGCTTATTTACAGATTTCTTCCCATCTAGAGACATAAGTTCCACATAATTGTTCTTAGCATTTTTAACTAAGTAAGGACCTAACCATAAATCCAGAAATTTGTGAATTTTCTTATTAAGGAAGCTGCTCTTCTCGTGGTTTTTAACAAGAACAATATCGTTGACTGCGATTGTGATACTCCTTCCATCCTCTTTCTTCGCTTTGGTTATAGCCCTTTTCTTCATTATTGTATTTGCCATTAGATATTTATTTTGCCACGTCACCTTCTCCAGTTCAGATGGCCAATTAATTTGATGAAATACTGTATTCTTGACATTATCATGAAGAAACAATTCATTCGGCGTAAATCTTGTAACCTCAGATACCGAACTGTTTAAAAGTCCAATAATTACATTTAAGTGTTTAAACCACTGCTGATGATTATCCTTTGTGTATAGTCTTAGTAGCCTGATTATTTCCTTATTGTATCGCTCAATTGGGTTGGCGAAAGGTGAATACACTGATGTTGTAACATGTTTTATTCCATCCGATTCTACAAAACTCTTCCACTCAGCTGATCGAAATTGAGATCCACTGTCAGACAAAATTACTTTAGAAAGTGGATAGTGATAAAAATATTGCAGTTGGAACTTATTTATAATTTCGTTGGTTGTAGATTTTCTCAAAGGGTAGGCCATTATAAATTTCGACATAACGTCCACTATTGTTATAATAAAGCTATTAACCTTGTGATTTCGGTAAAGGTCCAATAAGGTCTATAGAAAGCATACTGTGAGGGGTTGTATTATTTACATGCAAAATTTCTTTATCATTTTTTAAGACTGCCTACTTAGTCTTTGCACATGTTAAGTATCCTTAATAGTATCTTTCATTTTTGGCCAATAAAAACAATATTTGCATTTATTATGAACCTTAAAATATCTCAAATGTCCTTGCTTATCGTGAAGTCGATGTAAAATTTTAGGTACCAACTCCCTTGGAACTACCAGTTTCCACTTATCGTCTGGAAAGTGCTTCAGAAACAGAAGACCGTCATGGAATGTGTAAATCTCTTTGGATTCTTTCGGAATATTGCCTTCCTTTAAATGCCATATAATTTCAGAACAGCATTGATCCAGTCTTTGACTCTCCTTCCAAAAGTCAACTGTGTCTTCATCAACAATATCTAAGTTCAAATAATTAATGTATAATTCATTGATGAGAGGAACGCCTGTAGATAAATCAGGATACCTACTAAGAGTATCGGCAGCTTGGTTACAAGTTCCAGGTATATGATGCACAGAATAATCAAATCCTTGTAGTTTTAAGGACCATCTGTTTAGTCTCTGATTTAATGACTTCGCAGACTCCAGCCATGATAATGATTTGTGATCAGTATACAAATGAACTTTTGTTCCAGCAGCATATATATAAAATTTTTCAAAAGCAAAAAGAATTGCCAAACATTCGATCTCGTGCGTACTGTAAGTCACCTCATTACCGCGAAGAACTCTGCTTGCATATTGTATAATCTTGAGATCCTCAAATGAAGTGTCGCCATTTTGCCATAAAACCGCACCGATCCCCTTCTTCGAGCCATCTACATTTATGTTGAAAGATTTTGAAAAATCAGTTTGTGCTAAACCCTCGGGAGATATAACTAACTCACGTAACTTCTCAAATGCCTGTGAATGCAATTACTTCCACATCCAAGGAACATCAAATTTCAGAAGTTCATAAAGTGGATGAGCAGTTTCTCCAAATTTATTTATAAATTTTCGTCTCCAGTTGACCAAGCCAAGGAATTTACGAAGAGCTCTTTTGTTATTAGGTGTCGGAAAATTTATTATTGCAGAATTCTTGCTTGAATCAACTTTAATTTGGCTTCCAGAAACTATATGGCCAAGAAAAGAAATTTCCTTACATGAAAATTTGCACTTCGAAAACTTAATTGACATATTAGCCTCCTTGAGTTTCTGAATAACAACTTCTATATGCCGTAAATGTTCCTGCCAAGTTTTACTGAAGATCAAGAGGTCATCCAAGTAGCAAACAACATAATCATTAAATTCCCTTGTGAATATCTTATTCATTCTGTCTTGGAAAACAGAAACTGCAGACTTTATACCAAAAGGAAGATATCGAAAAAGATACTGTCTTCCACGATATGAAAAAGCAGTATAAATATATGAATCCGGACTTATCTTATGGATATTTTCAGATCCCGTTAAGTCAATAGAAGAAAAATACTGCGCTTCTAAAAAAAGCGTTGCAACATTTCATTGATTGGTTCCACTCTAACTTGCGGACTAATAACATGCTTATTTAAATTCCTAAAATCTACAACTGCCCTCCACAGACCCCCTTGTTTCGGGACTATGTGCAAAGGATTTAAATATGGTGAAGATTCCTGGTAAATTATGCCCCAACTTTCCCATTTGGCGAGTTCTTCTTCCAAAGGTTTTCTTCTAGAAATCGGAATGGGATATGGTGCAGTAGAAACAGGTATTTCTGTGTCCAATTGTATCTTAGATACCTCTACATTTGCATGTCTTGGTCTATCGGAAAATTGGTTATGATACTTCCATAAAAGTGAAAGTAAATCTTGTTTTTGTACTTCATTTATGTCCTTAATTTCAAAAACTTTATTGTAAATATCGTTCTTAGAAGGCATGTATTCAATATCTGATACAGGCACATAATTTAACAATCCACAAGACTTCAATTTATTTGCTTTGGATTGAGGTTCATTATTAATCGTAGAGCTACAATATTCATCACATTTAGAGTATAACAAATTAGAATCTTCATTTTTTAATGAAGCACAAATTTCCTTACCTGAAGAACTTACTAAACCTGTGACCTGAGATCTACTATAGCCATATACTTTCGTAAGAATGGAACTCCCAAAATAACATCAGCGTTAAGTTCCTTTAAAATAAAGAATTCCATAGGAAAATATTCATCATCAATTTGAAGGCTTATCGTTTTGCAACCAGCAATCTTGCACCTTTTACTTCCAACAAATCCAGACAATCTAATATCTTCAACCTTGTCTAATCCAAGATTACCGATCAATGATGTTATTTTGCACCAAACTTCGTAATTTAAAACATTTGCTGGCCTTCCAGAGTCTATTATACAAGTAATAGGTAGTTTACATATGAGTCCATGCAT
The DNA here is from genome assembly GCF_977018435.1 of Lepisma saccharinum. NCBI lineage: Eukaryota > Metazoa > Arthropoda > Insecta > Zygentoma > Lepismatidae > Lepisma > Lepisma saccharinum. The sequence continues at coordinate 134,939,490 of NC_139229.1, forward strand.
GATTGGAACTTCCGTTACAGGAATAGGAACACCATCCTCATTAAAAGTCCATTCGGGTTCATCGTCGAACCATTCTAACAGAAAGTTTATTTCAAACGTTTTGAAAGATGAACTCGCATTATTTACAACATTAATATGATCTTCTTCACTAACACTATCATGAATTGAACATTACCTCCTAACAGGACAGCAGAGGGACTGAGGCACTTCCTTCTGCGCAACGAATTTAAAGATGCAGAGTTAGGAATTTGTTGATGTATCGATCCTTGTACTTGATCTATTCGCGAAGTATTTTGTTCACGATTTGCCATTCTTGTAGAATCAGAATTAATTTGTGATACCAAACCTGCTGCTTCAGGTTGAGAATTTAATGGATTTGAATTTGCAGGGAAACACTGATATGGCACTGTATTATTATTAGCACTGCGATTTTCATTCCTGTAATAGAATCGCGATTGATTGAGCAAATTTTCATCATTAAATTGTCCTGTAGCTGAACGATAATTATCTTGCCTGTAATTACTTCGGAATTGTCCTCCGTTTCTTGATCTGAAGCTATTATAATTGTTTCGTGCAGTAAAATTTCCATGATGTCCATAATTATTAGAGGTTCGCCTAAAATTGTTGAAATATCGACCTCGAAGATTGTTTCCCTGGTGATTTTCGTAACCTTGATTGATAACAGCATTGGCATTTATCTCACTACTAGTTGGAGTCTGAGTACAAACACTAGTGGTCTTCGAGCGTCGAACATTAACTTGCCGCACATTTCACTTGCCTCTATTTTCTTCCGAGTTCTTAAAAAACGTTGGAATATTTTCACGTTGTCTTCGTTAGGAAGAGCAACAAGCCCCTTTCCACTAAAGTTTATTACATCTAATCTTCTTAACATGCTAGTCAGTTGATCTACTGAACGAATTTCGTGACAAGTAATGTGATTGGCAATATTATCAGGTAATTGACTAAGTATTAACTGCACAACATCTATATCTTGAGGATTTTCAACCAAATTGCAATAACTAGAGTGAGTTTTTAAAGCAAAAGTCTCTAAACTGCCATGTACACTGGGATCGTATTTGCGATTCCTCAATACGGAGAGTTGTGATAACTTCCGAAGAAGCAAACTGATTAATGATTTCTTGTACAAACTGATCATAAGAAATAAAGTAATATTTATGAGTCCGAAACCAATAACCAGCTCTCCCAATGAAGCATTGTTCAATACTTTGAAGTTTCATTTCTGTTGGCACTCCTACAACATTTAATATGTTATCCAACTGCTCAATATATTCCCTCGCTGATTGTTGCTCTATCTTTCCCGAGAACTTAGGCAATTGAGATAATTCACTTAATTTTAAACGTCCACTTCTTGAATTTCATTTCTCCATTGCATGTATTTCTAGTTATAGGATGATCACTTCTTCCTCTCGAACTATACAGTTGATTATAACAAATATGATTTGCTCCGTTTAACCCTGTGTTACCATAATCATGCAATCTAGAACCATTTACAGACGACTGATGATCATCGTGATTGTTCGGAACTGAACATGGTACACTTGCATCACGATAAATATTACTAACACAATCATTTTTTGGGTTAGGTTCCGATATTTGTGGGTTAAAATCACACCACATACAAGGAGAATTAAAGCTTTGATCCAGATGACAATGTGGATTATTATGTACATTTCTACCATTGTCATTATTCGTAGTAAGCACAAAACTAGAAGTAGGATGTGCATTTGTACCAAACAGTTAATAGCAAGCATCAATGTAGTTATATTTCTCAGCACCTAACTCTCGTTTTTGGAATGGACCTTCTGCGTCGTCACTTCGGAATTTCTTTACGGAAGTTTCTTCAGAGCTAGATCTTACAGATTTATTATACTTGTGCTTCCAACGGACATGTTTACGAGCACGAGTGTTAGTAACATTTTTCTTACCAGAAACTGTCCTAGAAGAATCATCTGATACGTCACTAGACGAAGTACTGAGTCCAACATCACACTGGGTTCTTCCATTCCTACATGTATTAGATTCTGTATTATTCACAACAATTGATTTTGTTCTACTATTACTATTTGTAACAACAGAATTACGAGCAGAGGAATTATGTGCAAGGGCTACGCTACCTTCACCGTTATCGTTATAATTAACTTTGACTGTTAAATCCTTGCCATCAGCTTGAAGCTTTTTGATATTTTGTTCTATACCTTCAATATGGGAATTAAACTGTTGGAACTTTTCTGAACAATGAGAAATATGCTTATGTACATCAGCATTAACATCGCTTTTACTTTCTAAAATAGTGACTCCAGCAGAACAATCATTATAATTTGAATTGAGATTACCTAAACGTTGGTCATAACCAACAACGTGTTCTTTCAATGATTCTTGCACATTTTCAAATTCTGATAGTTTGACATCAACATTACGACATTTATTATCAAATAGAGATTCAAGACGTGCAGTTGATTGTAAACACGCTGTACTAACAGCATCTATTTTGTCCTTAAATTCAGACATTAAAATATTGAGCCGATTGTTAACATGACTAATATCATGATTAACAGCTTCAAATTTAACATCAAGCTGTGAAGATAACTGTGTATGTGCACTAGATAATTCAGCTTGTTTTAAAGCTATAACGTCAAGTTTAACCTGAATATTTTCATTAGACAGATTTAATTCTGATCTAAGTTCCTGATTAGACTTGTTTGAGTTCTTGATTAGACTGTTTAAATTCCTGATTAGACTGTTCAAACTGAGTCTTAAGTTCCTGATTAGACTGTTCAAACTGAGTCTTAAGTTCCTGATTAGAACTTACAACAGCTAATTGTATGCTTCTAATGCTGTTTAGTATGTCATTTAAATTAGAATTTATACTTTCCAAATACACTGGCAATTGGTAAAGATCGTAACTGGAATCACATTTGTTACAACAGTATTTTTCCTTAGTGGTAGAATAAGTTGTCCAATGTGTGACGGAAAGCTTCAAACATGAAACATGATACCACGAACGGCAATCAAAACATTGCACATACCTCAGGTCATTATCGAGCTTATCACAGCACGTCACTCCTTCAATCTTACCTGACTGTACATCACAAATGTCACCATCGAGAGAATTATTACTATTTAAGTAGGTTCCTTCATATGCAACATTAGATTTTAGCCTACGTGAATGTCTAGGCTTAGTTTCTTTAGATTTAATTGCTATGACTTCACAGAATAATAATAAACTTAAGAAATAAAATATTTAGGGTCGCCAATTTTGTCTTCGCAACATGTTCAACAAATTGCAAATCCAAGACAAAATAAAATTTAAAAGTCTATAACTACCATTGCGCAAACTTCTCACCACGCATCAGAAGATTGTCCTTTCTTTTTCAATGCTGGCTGTAGGCGCCAAATTATTGAAGCAAGCCTTTTACTTGAACTTCAACGAAGCATCCTAGTATTCACTTTACGAAATAGCAATTAGGATCTTGATAACTTCAATTAAACTCGGACGTCACTATTTAAAATTTCCATATATTTTATCACTTATTGATCTACTGTCTTTTGTTTCTCTTTCGTTGCTATGGTCAAAAATGTATATAGAAATGTATACATCGTAATTTTACATTATGAAGAATGTGATTATAATTGATTATACATCATATTTATGCAACAACGTTTTTAAAAATATAACAAAACAGAAATTGATAACATAGATATATCATCGTGCGTATTAAGCACAAAATTAAACAAAACATAATAAATGAAATAAATGAACATCGTTGGGTCAGTCACAATTACAAGGCGAAGACGTATGATGAATGGTGAATAGACGATACTGATGAAGGGACATCCCGTTGAGCCTGGATGCAAAATAGCGAGTCGGCTGTAACTCACATTTTCTACCACCAGGACAGCAGCAATTATAGCAATTCCTCGATGCCACCCTTTTCAACGAAACTAATAAAATTTTTCATGAAATGAGCTTAGATTTATGCATTCAGTCGTACATATCCAATCAGAAGGTCGGCACGAATAACGCCTCCTTATTGAATTTTCGATGTAGAATACGGCCAAGCGGGATCGCACAGGGCAGGTGGGGTGACGAGGAGAAGAAGAAAATAGTAGGGCTATGAGACGAGAATAGACGCTGGATTTAGAGCGACAACGTTGACAGATTTTCTCCTCTGAACGGGTATTCACCAGTAAAAAAACACGGAAAAGGAAAACTTTCATGCCGCCATATTTAATCAATGGCGTTTTGTTCTTTCCATGCGCAAAAACTGCTCGTACGATACAGCCTTGTTCCCTTATTTTTAACTCGGTCGTCTAATTCATTTCCTACGAAACTTTGGAAATTTGCCAAGGAAATACCAGCGGATAAAAATTATTTCGTAGTAAAAATATTGCAGGGAGGAACTAAATATTCAGTAACTTCAAGCCAGCAAATATCGTCATACTTAAGCATGCAAGAAATACGATATTATATTATTTCATCTTCCTGTCCCTTATGAACATCATTCCGTAATGTAAAGATTGAATATTTTTCAGAACATTTCTCGAGACCAGCAGAGAACCACGCAGAATACTGTTCTACTGAATGAAGATTTTTTAAAATATCCATACAACGCGTCAACCGTGCCAAGTGTATTTTAGTCATCCGTTTTGAAATTCTGACATGCATCTTCTGCCTTCTTGGGCTTGTGATTGGTTCGTAAACATCAAGTAATCGGACTTCTCAGCATTTCATCTCCTAGTATCAAGCCCTGCGTGGTCTGTTAGTGCAGAATTTCCTACTTTTTTCCCTCTTGGAATTAAATGTTATTAGTACTTTGCTATGAGATTTATTTGAAACTTCAGCTATATACACAAACTTTTTTTAAACAGACTTTCACTCGACATATGTATAGTTAAAAGGTCTCGGCTTACAAACTAAGCTTTTAACCCTAGACTTTTGGCAATGCAGAGGACCCAACCTTCCAGCAAAGGGTCAAAAGTGCCCGCCTTGGTTTGCACTAAATCCGCTCCTAAGAGTAACGGCATTACCAGCTTTGCGGGAACGAGGAAGAGAGTCTAACGAGATTACAGAAAATGCTCTATTTATATGTAAGATTTATTTAAATATAACCTGGACGGCGCTAAGGTTGGTTACTTCTCTCCAAGGGAAGTTTGTGCAATTACAAAGTTACACGATTTTGATTGATTGGTTTGGTGTTTTAAGTCCACTTTATGCACAGCAAGGCTAATCGGGACTGGATATACAGTTTAAAGTGTGATCCGAAACACTATGTGCCTCCACCGGGTATCGAACCCGGGACCCCGGCAACGACGACATAGTTGCACGAATTTCACAATATTTTATAATTTGTTAGTAGTATTTGAAAGACCAAAACTATTTCTGTTGTTTTAACGAGATATCAATCAGAAAAAAAATCTTTAAGTTTACGATAACAGAAATCATTAATTATTTTAAGCAATGAAAATGACCACAGCTCATTTTACAGATGATTCAGTTTTGGTTATAAAGTTGGAAGTCGACTAGCGTAACAAAACTCCTTGACCGAATTTCATCAAATGCATTTTACTAGAGTCCTACGAGATACACATAAAACTAAAATGTGTCAACCGACACAAATATGTTAACTCTAGTAACACATTAAAATTCATAAACTGCTAACGGTGCACTTTTCGTGCATCAAAATACATAATTTCAAACAAGCCTAAATTACACTTATAACTCTGTCGAATGATGCACAAGTAATGTTATTGTGAAACTGATCTGTTTACCTTGGTATTTCTTAGGCTTGTTTATTTTTGTTTATTTTATCTTATTTTTTGTGTGTTTTAAACACTAGTCCACTGTTGACTCTTTCCGGTTTAAAGTAGCTTCTGATGAACTGGAAATGTCAATAAATAAATAAGCATTACCCTTGATTTCGAATTCTTGGTGTACCTAGCTCGTATTGCACACTCAGCTCTTACGAGGCATGAAATAAAAAGGACTGTTTAAATTATAGATTATTGGAAGAGTTCAATATGGAATTCATAAAAAAAATAGAGAAGTTAGTTGGTGCTTCAAAAAACTCTATTGAAATATGATTTGGCCTACTTTGCATGCGCAAGTCACATTTTTATATATTTAATTCAGTGACGAGTGTTGCATTGTAATCAAGCGGTCACAGTAGTTCGGATCCCACCTTAAACTGTAGGTCCACATTGACCCATCTGAGTAAAAAGTAGACTCAAGCAAAAATATCAAATCAGGTACCATCTGGGAACCGTACGTGGATGAGGTGTTGTCTTGCATATTTGGTGGCTGCATTGATCATCATCATACACGTAGAACAAACTATTACTAGTATGATTATTGTACTTTCGCTTAGGTGGTAGACAACTAGAGCCGAACCTCGCCCGTCCAAGTGAATTAAGTTAAACATTCCTACATTTGCATGTTCCTTTTTTGGTTTACAAAGCATGCTTCATACCAATTAGAGAACATGAATTCTAAACTCATGACGACGAATAGAAAGAAAGGGGTCGAGAGAAAATATTGCATTCACTACAAGTGTGAAAAACGATCCAGAAGGGAAACTAGAGAAATCCTGAAAAAGCCCTTGTTTATCACATGCTGCGTAACATTAAAAAAAAAAAACTATCTGAGAGCGTGAATAAAAGATTGACACACAATGCCGCGTGTTGTACTTGGCTCGCAGTCTCCATCCTCGTGCCCAGACCCTTCTTTATCCGATTACATTTCCTCCGACAATAGCGGGCCATATCGGCCCGTTTCACATCCCCAATACGTCACCTCCATCCGTTTTTACGACTAGCAGGAGTCAAGGCTCGTTCTCCTCCTTCAACCTCAGTCCGTAAAGTCGACGCGACAGGAGGTCATCCGGCTCCCCCGCTCGGACGGCCGTAGCTTTACGACATCGCGGCAGGTGAAGCTCTTCCTGCAATTTTGATTCGTTCTAACTTCATACCTGGAATGATTAAATAGGGACCTCGGCGAACCTCCATTCCTTGCCTATTTTGTTTTCTCCACGGCGGAGAATTGCAGATGAAAGTAAACAATAACGCACGCACACATGCCTATATACGTACAGTGGTGGAAAAAAGTTCTTCCCCATAAGACTTTAATGGCAGTAAATAATGTCGGAAAGGTAGGCAACACACATTGCACCTTTAGGTGATCGGGTGATTCTGTCTGTCTCAAGGAGCAACTCGTCTTTCATGCAATAGCCAACAGACACAGGAAATGTAGGAAAGTCACGTGACTTATCAGGTGGAATGTTGTTCGTCATAAAATCGCCTTTTCTCAAGCCAGGTCGCAGAACCGACAAGAGTTATAGCCTATGTCCGAAAATGATTCCCCTAAAACCGTTGAACAAAACGCTAAAATAATTCTTGCCTTAATTACAAAGGCTACTATACTATATGTGCCGCGGTAGCTCGGTCGTTAGGGAGTTTGATTACCATGCGAGAGATCTGAGTTCGATCTCCGACTGGGGAGAATTGGAATTTTGTCCACCTGTTCAAGTGGCTCCGGCGCCCACCCAGCGTCGTATAAAGTGGGTACCTGTAGGAAACTTGGGGGGGGGGGGGTAAAGGCGGCCAGGGGCGTGGTGCTGATCACATTATCCCCACCTTCGGCCGTAACAAGAAAGTGTGGGACCCTAACTCCGCACCCCCTACACGCCTTCATGGCTTGCTGTAAAGCACAAGGTAGCACTTTGCTTTTTCATTTATTATACGTCCCGATTTTGTCGGAACAGAACTTTCTAATTTCTACGTGGACTTTCTTCCAAGTTCCGTAGGGATGTGAATAGGCTCCAGATTTTCTTGACACAATTCATCCATGTTATATTTCGTTTTAAAAACCACGGCCGATATCCTGTGTGTGTGGGGGGGGAGGCTATAATTCAAACATGTGAGGTGATACTTTTCTCACTACTCCATTCTCCGATTCTTCGTATCAGAAATAAATCTTAATTCCACACACTAAAAATGTAGCATTTCCTTCATCTTAGCATGCAAATATCTAGCAGCAAAGTAATGTGTAAGCACATAGTGGTTCGGATACCACTTTAAACTGTAGGTGCATTCCCGATTAGTCTTACTGTGCATAAAGTGGACTTAAGACAACAAATCAACCAACCAACACAATCCCGTTATCGTCCAGATTATCGAAACCAGAAGCTTCGTCGCGAATAACATAAGCAGGAAGACAATGTGAAATTACCGAACAGAAACAGAACCTAGAAAGACTAGATTAGATTAAATCGACGATACAGCACGCGTTCTGAAATGAAGAAGAATACGAAAGTTGAAGGACTTCGATACACACACACACTTTTCCTCCCCTCAATGGTAAGATATCTTTCTTGCAGAGAAACCTTTACGTAGGTCACGATGAGAAAGTGTTTTACATGCGATGACGGGACCAAAACACAGGTCTAGTTTGATATGAAAGCTGTGTTCCTCCTTATTTCGTACGTCATTGATTACAGGAACACGGGCCTCGCCTGCTCACCCTAGTTTCGTAGAGCAGACGCCTGTTTGCCACCCTTTGGTTCAGTGACCTTCGCTCGTAGTTAGCAAGACTGAATGACTCACCAGATACCTGTTGCCTGTGAGCTTATACAAGAATAGATATTTCGTTAGCGTCTGTAAGTATTGTTTCATCTTCAGTTATTATCAGTTAACGTTCGAATTGTTTCCTAATTGTTACGTTATTTATAAATTAGTTCTCGAGAGTGAGCTTTCTATCTTTGTATGGGGGGGGGGGGGTATACAGCCTGCATGTATTATTTTTTTCCTGAAACAAGAAGAAATTCCAAGACAAAAAAAGAGTCGTAGAAGAGTAGTTAACAAAAAAGAAAGAAGAAAACGAAAATGTAAATGTTTAAATAAATTATTGTATAGATCGAGTGAATAATATTTTCTCACGCGGCCTCCTCGATTGCGTAATGATAACGTCGTCACCTTATAATCAAGGGATCCAGGTTCGATACACGGTGGATGCACGTAGTAGTTCGTATGTCATTTTAAACTGAAGGTCCAGTCCAGATTAGCTTATCTGTGCAGAAAAACTAAAAAAGAAATTGTCACAGTGTAAGAAAATATCATGTTCAACCACATACAAAAGGGAATAATTTATTCCATGTTGGAGTTCACATTTATAGCATCTAACTAACACAATTATGGATCGCAACGTATTTTCTCAGATCCATTTTAATTACACGTGCATGATAAAATAACAGAAGTTGAGGAAAGAGAAAGCCAAGCGAAACACAGATGCCTTCTCCAAAATTTCAAATCTCGTTACGTAAGGTTCTGGGTTGAAGTCCCGGGCACGCATGACTCTCTTGTTCTTGCCCTTTTATCTGCTCTACTGTATTTCATCATAAATCGTCGTTATGGTTTACCTACAGGGGAGAAATAATGACAATAATTGCCAATACAAACAGAACAACAACTCAATTAGGAAGATGTCAAGAAAGAAACAATACTTTACAGTGTCTCAGTCTCTCGGTTACTCGAATTGAAAATTGCTCTCCCGTTTTCGGTCTCGGCTAGTTAAATATAGAAATCGAAAACGTATGTGAAGATACATATATTTCATATATCCCGGTTTTATAGGAGATTTCGTGAGAGATGAAATAAGTACTCTTCGATCATGTTTATTTTTATTAGTTTTGTTACGTAACATCACTTTTCTTCCTAGTCGCGGACGAGTGACCATTACATGAAATTAATGACGAAATACTCAAACACCTGTGACAAGGATGGTACTCAAATCCGGGAACTTTGGTGACGAGATCGAAGGTTGACCACTTAATGAGCTTTCCCACCGAGTCTGCTTAATGTTGCTTGTGTCAGGTAATTCGAAATAACTGTCAATATCCCACATTCATTATCATTTGTTTCATAATTTATCTTATTGATGTTATTAACCTGAAGTCGAAGAAATAGTTGAAAGGCAATAATGCAAGATTGAATGTCTATGATGTTACTTCGTGCCGAATAATATGACGTGATATTATGATATGAATATATTAATAATATACTATGCCTACTCATTCCATTGATTGATCCCAATTGCGCACACAAAATATGGTATAATTTCCACTCCTAACCAACCTCCGTGGCGGAGTGGTTAGCACAGCGCGCTACGACAGCATGGGTCCCTGGTTCGAATCTCGGCTTGGCCATGGGTGTTCTTGGTGAGGGTCCGTTAATCAATGTCATCATATCATCACTCATTACTCATCTTCATCGTCGCTATTTGCAAAAAGTGAAAGAATAGCGACACTAAATAACAAAAATCCAATCAAATGGAACATCTTCACCGATTTAATTCTATACCGTACCAAATTCCCAGTTTATTACTGCTTCTCCAGTTTATTACTGCTTCTTGCTTCATTTTACTGCATCTCAATTGTTTTCCGATTCGAAAAAAATTGGAATGTTGAGCAGTTGATTGTGCATTGTTTCGTTGTTTGGATTGTTTAATTAACGTCGCATTAATTAGTTTTAGACCAATCGTGACAGAGGGAATCGAGAGCACAAAGGAAGGGGAAAAGACAAGTTAGAGACCACGGCTCCCTTTAAAGGTAGCATTCCGTGAATACGACTGAAGTGACTGAAGAATATATTTGGATAAAATTTGTTTCGCTTTTTCCTTTTATTTCTGTTTCAGTTATTTTACTTCACTTTTCTTCTACCACTCGTGTTAATCGTGTCGGTGAGGAAGAATTATAAACTCGTGAAATGGACGATGGGACAAAAAATATATATGCCTCTCCCACGGTTCGAAACTGTGACCACAAAATATTGTCTTATTTTTAAAATTTACGTCAAATATGGTTTCACTCGTCTCTTTCTCAAGGCGTTCCATTGGCTCTTCGATGGCGTAGTGGTAACGTCTTCGACATGTAATCAAAGGCTTCCGAATTCAATACCAGATAGAGGAACATTTGGTTCGGATCCCACTTTAATCTGTAGGTCCAGTGCATAAACTGGACTTAAACCATTAGCTTGTGGCATGTGGCCTGTGATGAGAACCATAATTTCAGTGAACCTTCTTGACAATGACTAGTATCACTCGAAAAATATTTTCTTACGAGTAGATCTTGTTAAGAAACCAGTTCCTGAAATGTTCTTCTTGAGGCCACGTAGCACCCAGCTGTTGTTTGTTGTTGCTGGGGCATGAGTCATGTGATTCATGCTATCAATGCTCAATCCTTCCCGAGAACTCAGATCCACCAGACAAACTTAAGCGAATAATTTGTTATTTGGGTTGCATAAACAACAGGCTTTAAGACGTTACGAAATTCTAGGTCCCGTGGCCCAGGTAATTCTTTCTCCGACTGTACATACCTACGAATTTTAGTTGTAAGTCCACTTTATGCACGGTAAGGCCAATCGGGAATGGACCTACAGTTTAAAGTAGAATCAGAATCACTTGCGCCTCCAGCGGGCATCGAACCCGGATTCCCTTGATTACAAGGTGATGATGTTGCCACTACGACGGGGAGACCCACATAATACATACATACACACATACTGTAGTTTGCAAATTGCCACATGTCGTGACGACATATGGGGGTGGTACAGGTAAACCCAACCCGTTCAATATCTCAGCCACATACGGAGGTGATGTCACCAGCACCAAGCTCCGGTCGCCTTTACCTCCTCCTCCCCCACAAGATACGCATTTATCAAAAGCTGGGTGAATCGCAGAGTTGCTCCAGGCAGGGACATCGTTGGTGAAATTCAAATTACCTACCCAAAGAATCGAAATAGTGTCTTCCGCTTGGCATTTAAACGTCCCACTGACTAACGTTTGGAAAGGCGTATTCGAGCCACTGTCTGCAGGTTCCTTGATTTGGGAGCTACCTATCACAGACCTGGTGAATTGTTTGACAACTCTTGGCTTTATAGAAGATGGTATATTACTGACACGGAAGTAATTATAGTAGTAGTAATTATACTCATTCTGTTTGAGACAAATGCTAAAATTATACAAATGTAAAATACCATCACCTATTTTTTCGGATCAAAAACTAGTATTCCGAATCTCGAGAGAGATGCAGCAAAAGGTCTGTTTTTTATGTGTTCACAGTCCCTTACATAAAGGAGGAAAATAAATTACAAGTTATTGCTTGAAAATAAAATCTTAAGAAATATACTTGGACCAGGCGAAAGAAAGAAGTTACATGAAACTGAATCACATAATTACATACATTCACCTCCTGATATTATTAGAATACTGTAATTAAATCAAGACTTTCGTGAGCAGATCATGTAGAGAACTGAGGGAGTGGATAGAAAAGTTTACAGAATTCTTGTTGGGAAATCTAATGATAAGAGACCTACCTGTAAGGAGGCCAAAACGAAGATCGAACAACTATACAGTATTTAGATGAACCTGAAGGAAATTTGTAGAATGGTCAGGAGGATTGATCTTGCCCCGAATAGGACAGATGGAAAACTATGATCTTCAAGTTTAAGAACAACAGAGTTTGTTGGTAAATGTATATTGTCTTCCAGTTATTTTCGAAAAAATAATAATATCAGGCAAATATTGTAATCACTATAAACAAAAAAAAAAAAAAGGTTCGCACATATACTTAGGTAAGATACGATCTTTGAACACTGACTACAGCTGCCTCGGTGGTCGGGTCATACTTCTCGGTTCGAATCCTGACCTGGGTATTTCTTTGTGATTGTTCCTCTATCAATTCAATGTAATAATCATTCATGTGCATCGTGGTGTCTGGGGTTGAACAAAAAAAAAAAAAAAAAAAAAAAAAAAAAAAGGTGCAAGTTGGCCCATTACATACTTTGTCGGAAACCCATGAAACCCAAAACAACGGCTAACAAAGACGGCGCGAAGTCATTATGAACTATCATACAGATATGAATATTAACAACTTACTTCAAGTTCAGATTTGCATCAGAAGAGAGGGGAGGGGGAAGGACAATCGCATTTTGTATGTCGACAGTCATCATCAGTCAGTGTTTATAGCAAATACTGGCCATTGAAGTCTGCCTGCCCAGCATCAGAGAGCACTGGCAGTCGACTGATTTGGAGAGGCGGCGGGGAGTGAGGAGAGGGAGGGGGTCAATGGAGTGAGGAAAGGTGCACCAAAGTGTGCAGCGTCCATCAGGATGTTTCACACTCAACCGAGCGCGGATCTCTGTATTCTCCAATTACGCTCACAGCAACTTCCGCGCCCGGGTTTCAATTGTGAGACGAGGGCCGGAAGGTTGGTGGGGGGTCCGGGGGTTGGAGCGGGAGGGGTGGAGAGAGCAGAGCTCACGGAGTCAAAGCCGGAGCAGGCAATTTCGCCGTACACATGTTTCCGATAAATTTACATTAGAGCCAAACTAATGGGAAATATAATGTGTTAAACGAACTACACCGGGACATTTCTTACGAAACGTCGATGGAAAGGCATCGGAAGGGAAACGGACTAGTGAACGCATGCGCAGAAATATACTCCACATCTCCCCTTCACTCATCAGAGATGGTTTCCGGTCTTTTTATTCCAAGTTCAGGTGGCAGAGAGTGCAGTTCAAATACAATAGTCACTTTAAACATTTTAAAAAAAAATAAATGTAATTCAATCTTAAGAAAATATAATAATCGTTGGAAAAATAAGATCAGTTTTTCTTTCCTGATTCTGAGTCGTTTACGCGTGGCATTCCTGTCACATCAATCTAAAGGAACTAATAATAATATGTTCCAGATGCTGTTATTGATATGAATTAATATGATTCGGACATCATACAAAACTCCAGATCCATTTCCAGTTATCTACTGTAGAAGATGGGATAATAACGCAGTCTATATACTCACTGAATGAACTGCAGTTAATATTTTGTTTGTTTTTGACATCGTTCTCTGGTGGGTCTGCCTTCTCGAGCAAATGAGCAGGAAACGCTCGATTTATTCTCGATCTCCGATGCTTGACGTCACAAACGCACTAAGGGTAAGTTTAAAGCTATCTTCTGATATAGCTTCTTTATTCAGGAATTGGCACCTACGTTGTTAAGAAAAATGCCAAAGTAAATATAGAAAGTAAAGTATTGTAAAGAATAGGGAGGGATTGTGATAAAAATACACGTCATCGAAAACAAATCAGTTATACAGGGTGTCCCAAAAGTCTCTTAACAGCCGTCCTAGAGACGTGTAGTGCAGAGATTGACATGATTTGAGTATATAGTAATACTGTAGGGGTAGGGGGAACATGATTGCTGTGGGTGACCATGGCGGCGGCCATCTTGGTATCCGTCATATTGGATGGAGGTCAATTTTTTTAAATGGGAAGGTATATGTGTGGCACATACTTTTAGGCTAGAATTGCACCAGAAACAAGAATATGAAGCCAGTTTTCAGATATCTTTAATCTGTGAAAAGTTACTGATGCAATGTTGAATAAATGATGACGTATGATAAAGTATGGAAATTGTGATAACTGATATCATATCTCTTTTGTTGCAAGTGTAAGTGACAAAGAACATGATGTTATCCAATGAGGAACGAATTGAGATCATCCTCATTTCCGCCGAAAGGAGTTCACGGGTCATTGCCAATGACTTCAATCAAAGACATCCGCTTAGGCCGCCAGTGTCGCATGTAAGTGTGGCCAATGTGATGAAGCGGTTTAAAGAAACGGGTGCAGTGCACGATAGACGTCGATCGGGAAGACCAAAAACAGCCACGGATGAAGAAACAACAACGGCATTTCTGGCATCATTCGTGAAAAAAAGTATTCACCCAAAAAAAGTATTCGACGACTATCCGCCCAATGTGGTGTTAGCAAGAGTTCGATTAGCAGGATCATGCCAGAACACAAGTGGCATCCCTACAAGATGCAAACGCAACATCATCTCAATGAAGATGATCTTCATAGGAGGGTGGAATTTTGTGAGTGGTGTGTCGTGCAACTTGAACGTGACCCTGACTTGTGGCGAAACATTCTGCATAGCGATGAGGCACTTTTTTATACCAATGGTGAGGTCAACCGTCAAAACTTGCGGTATTGGTCCTCTGAGAACCCGCACTGGGTAAACCCGGGGAACGTGGTTGGGCCAGCAAAAGTTATGGTGTGGTGTGGAATTTGGAATACTCAAAACATAGGTCCATTTTTCATTGAGGGGACATTGAATGCAGAGACCTACCTGCAGTTGCTACGCGATCTTGTCTTACCTTCTGTTCTAATATTGCCTGTAGTGCTCCCATCATGCGCGATAACATTCCCTTCTCTTGCAATTTCCCGCGAGGAATGTCCCTATGAATTTTATCGAATGCTTTTTCAAAATCTACAAAAATGCACATAATTTTCCCAGTTTCCGTTTTATTTTCTCCTCTATAAGTGTTTGTAATGTGAATATATTGTCTAGCGTGACAAAATCTCACTGAGTAGTAGCACGTTTGGTGCGTTAATGGATCATTTGTTGACCGTTGCGTAACCTGGCATAGAATACAGCGTATGGTTATGAAACGCCCCACTCGGTTGACCCGCGTGAAGGGGCGTAAGGATACTTACTTTCCGAACACCTCTCTTATGATTTTCTTTCTTTCCTTCTTTTACCCTGATTCTTTCTTTCCTTTTTTACCCTGACAGACAGCTGTCCCACGAGACCTGCCGGTGCAGTGGGTCACGCTTGCATTCCCGCCTGAAGTACACCTCCCCTCCCACTTTCATATTCGGGTCCTACATTTCGCATTTGCCTTCTTGCTTTCTTCTCCATTCCCTCCCAGACCGGGTGTGATTCGACAATATTCCGCAATTACCATGCCACGATGCCGTTTTTGCGTTACGCCACGAATGGAAATTATGAGCAATAATTCGAAATGGGGTTGGAGGAAAACAAAGAGTGCACATTTCTCTTTGGACCACGAACAAGAAACCCTGTGTTTTATTTATTCGGCCAAAAGAGCGGGATATTGCGAAAAAGTACCGGGAGGGGAAACAATGAGATTCGTTACCAAGTGACCATACGGTGGAGACGTGCGAAGCATGCGAATAATGGACGAAAGAGTTCCCTGCAGAGTAAAGCTCCCTGGAGATTGTGGCCCCCCACGTCCCCCCAGCGAACACGACCGGCCCCCCATTTTTAACGAGGAAGGTCTGCAACAATATAGGAGGAACACACGAGAAGAAACGTAAAATATGAGACTTGACCTCGAAGGCGGTGTCAGGTGCTCCGACAACCGGGGAAGACCCAAGATCTCGATCTCATTGGAATATGCGATTTTTCAAAATCTTCCCGCCCGGGGCGCTGACGGAAGGAATGAATTCGGATACATATCAGATTTATAGGCGCCCCCTGGAAATATCTGCTCGTTTGTTTTACCAAGCAATGCTAACGCTGATTTATATCTTGTGATAGTCTAATATTGGCAGTAAATCACACGACCCCAAAAAAGTAAAAAAAGGTCCTCTAAGCGAGCAAGAATTATTCTTACCAGAAATCGCGAAAACACACACACACACACACACACACACACACACACACACACACACACACACACACACACACACACACACACACACACACACACACCATCACACCATCACACACACAGACACACGAATGCACACACACGCTCCTCACGCTCACGCAGAAAATGAGAGTGAAGACAAAAGCTTCGGCAAGTAGGAAGGGCATCTGAAAGTATAATCGCATTCGAAATACAGGAAAGGAGGAAGATAATTTGCATTTACAACTTAATTACCGCTAAAAATTCAAGCAAGAAGACGAGCTGTGAGGACAGAAGCGAAGGAACTTTCCGGTTATGCAAATGGAGTAGCAATAACTATTATATGGTGGCCATTGGCGATATTATTCAGAAATGCCATTAGTAGATTCGGCCTTAATACACAAAATGCGTAGCCTCCGTCGCACTCTTACGGAGACACGCTTGTGATTTAGTATTTAAAAGACTGGAGAGTGCATGCATTGAGTGTCCGTGTAAGATAAAAGTTGCAAAATGATACGAGGGTATTTCAAAATGTGAGGGCAGTGCTACAGCTCATCATGTAAAAAACTTTCCGTTGGTCCCTGTATCTCGCAGCAGTATCTCAAAAGCAGCGCATCTGCCTTAAGCAAGGAAGGGTCGGGATTAACTTATTTCACGATGTGTCTTGTTACATTGTTTCTAAATGGACCAGATATAGTCTATAAACATTTTACAGTGCGAAACTTCGTCCTAGATCAGTGATAAAGAGCAAGATTGATCATATTGCGGTCAAAAGCCATGGAACTTTTGCTGTGATTAAGTTGCACACATCAGAAAAGGTGAGGAAGAAATCCCCTATAGCAACGCTGACTCAGTCATTCTACACGTTAACGCCGGGATCAAGAAAATGTTGACACAAGCCTTCGAAACTAGGAGTGATGGAACGTCTTAAAGTAAGGGAGCTGAAACTATCGATGCTTTTTCATTTAAATTGTGTGGGTAATAATAATATAAACTAAGTCAATTGAGTTATGTGGAGTTTTCAGTTTGTCGAATAACAACGATAGTGTAAATCTTGTCAAAATTATGGAATTATCATAATTATCGTTATACTAATTATTGAATATTGCATATTTCTGTACTAATACGATATGTCACGTATATTTCACTCGTTGATCAATATTCTACATGGACGAGTAGAATAGAATATCAAGGATCACTGAATAAACGAAAAAAAGAACAGGATTCTTTTCGGAATGCTGATTCATGAACATTCCACTCTCAGCATTAGTCTATCTTGACATATAGGTTTCCATGAACAAAGAAAGTGTGAATACTGAAATAAATTATAAAGAGCTGTTATGAGTTGGAGACGCTTCTCACGTGAATGTTTCTTGTTCATGTCCTTTTTCTACAACGTTTGGCTAATTGCGACAATGAGGATGAAATATGACCAATAAATTAATGAAGGTCATCATCATGTGGGAACGCTGATGCCCAGGACTCGAACGAAGAACTTTCGGCAAAAAGAAGGGTGTCGATCGCTCATTGAGTTCTATACAAGAGGAAGCACTATTTTCTAATTTATACTTTACAGAGTGGCTGGAGCATCGGGACACCTCAGCACAGATTCTCTCGAAAATTATTTCGATTCTAAACAATATTTACGATGTCACAAATCTGCGTTGATAAAGAAAATCAAATTCACTTCAATGCTCTAGAAGGAATTTTAAACACGCGTGGTATTCAGAATTTGTAAAATCGGAAATATTTTCAGAAACGAGAGGATTTTCAAAACAGTTTTAGCAAAGTCATGCCTAAGGCACCAGAACATATCAATTTCCACGACATGAATATTGTGGATGCTATTTCATTAAAGATAGATCAGAAATATATTGGTGAACGATTGATTGATTTACTTTATTTTACTTCGCTCTTTGTGCCACTTTTGGCTAATTTGCGAAGATGGGAATGAGTAATGACATGATCAAATTGATGAATGGACACTCACAAACATCCATGCCCAGGTCAAGAGTCGAACCCGGGACCCCTGGCGACGTAGCGCGAATGTTCTAACCACTCCGCCGTGGGGGATGGCATATTGGTGAATTAAGGAACAAATAAAAGTTGCAGAAGCAGACATAATTTGAAGGAGACTTTCAGGATTGCACTTTCGTCACCCTAAACTGTAAAAACAAAATGGTACATCAACTATAAAGTAAGCACTTCACCTTAGTACTGGTTTTCTTTCTGTTTTGTAACAGGAAACATTTTGTAATTGAACCGAAGGAATGGAACAACAAGAATGCATACACGGTGATCGTGACAAGAAGGAGCACGCAAGGATTCGAACACAGGAGACCAGGTTCAGCAAGGCTAACCGCGAAAGCCAACTGCTCCGCCAGCTAAACGGAAGAGAACGAAGCGAAAAACACACACCCATGCCGAAACACGCTCCAGCCGCGGTTTTTATAACCTAGAACAATGCAAACAAAGAACGGAGTTTCTGATGGCACCCATATAGAGACTTCACAACGAACGGGAGCAGAAGCCCTCGCAGACAGAAGCCGGCGTGTTTGCGTTGCGGTGGCCCTCATTTTAGGGTCATGTGTACCCAAGGTGTTACAGCAGGGTCGATACACGGAGAGAATGTGATGATGGTCCTTTGCGACTTTGTCGGGTCCTTACTGGCATGTGAAGGGCAGACCGGTGGCTCTGCAGAAAAAATAATAACACTTACTAGGTACTGCAATCCGAAAATAAATTTACGCCAAAAAAACGCCTCACAACATTTCTCCAGATCCTCCTTCACTTTCCCTAACGACAGAGCAAGCAAAGTTTGATACAAGTCTGCTTTATGCAGGGAGCAGGTCATTCAGGCTAAACGGGAACACGGAAATGTATGTCGTCTCATTGAGACTCAAACACGCGATTTCTTGATAGCAAGTCGCCGGGCTCCGTAGTGCTCCTACTCAACGGCATGAGAGAAAATAATCAAAACTTGTCCGTCTACGTGAAGGAGTGGCGAGCGTAATGCGTTGTGAAGCCAAGCAGTGAAGTCAGACATTGAGGTATCATTGTGCGTGTCTCATAACCCGTATCATCCATTCATCATTCACCCTAATCGTTGCGGTTAACCAATATGGAAGAAAGCAAAGCAGAAATAAAATAGTAGTAGTAGTAGTAGTAGTGGATTGGTGGTGATGGTCAGTAGTAGCAGTAATTAATACGAGACTGGATTCAAAGTATTTCTTATTGCACCAGAGTGATGCAATAGATTCTAATATACCTATGGCCGACTCTACCATATCGCCACAGATTTTAAAATTCGGCTAGCAACAGTGAAAAATTTATAATGACATATTTATTATGATGATTTAATGATACACGTGATACAGAAAATACACAAACATTAAAAAGCACACACTGTACTCGTTGTAATACAATTAAAAAAAAAAGGTAAGGTAAAAAATATATTTTATATATATTATAAAATTTTAAAAAAGTAATGGAAATTGCCATAAACGAACTCAAAATGTTTTATATAATGTACTTTTTTTAGCACTGAATTAAAAAATTCAGGCGCCAGGTGGACATTTTCAGGCGCCATGGCGACCGGGCGCCTTGTGTTGTTCTACCCAGTGGGGTGGGATCCTTTTCATTCCGTCCACCGTTCGTGTTGATACAGTTCTTTAAAAAAATGTTCACAAGCACTCATTAGGCTGTTAAAAACATATCTAGCAAAGAAAAGAGGCGGATAGTGATCGAAATGCATACTCAATTTGTCAACGTTTTAATTAAGCCCACTTTAAGCCCAAGATAAACTCATCTGGACTGGAGCTAAAGTTTAAAGAGTGATTCGAACGTTCGCTTAATGAGGCTCCACTAGGAATCGATCCAGGACCCGTTGATTACAAGGCGATAGTTACAACCACACTGACGTCCACAGAAATAGGCCAATCGGATTCGAACCACCGCGTAACGTGCTTCTACCAGGAATCGAACGCTGGACCCCTTCATTACGCGAGAAGCTTACATTCGTCCTAGTTAAAAGGATGGAGGAAACACGGCCAGACTATTTCACGGACCCAGAACTTTGGCTCCGGAGGGAGGTAATTCGACGAAGCACCGGCCAAAATATATGTGCACTCGCGCTACTGAAATTATGCAGTCCTCCACGGCTCTGCACGAGGATTTATTTCAATTAAAACGTCAGACTGATGACATTTGCTTGTCTGTCGCAATGCGAGAATGGGAGCTCTTTCGTTGACGCCACTGTCGCTATGAATGTCTAGCATTGGAGGATTTGACAGAAATGAAGGTGTGATATGCTCTTCAATAAAGTGCACAGCTCGCGTACCACCACGCCCAAAAAGGGAACGGAATTGAAAGAGCTCTATTTTTTTTAAACCCCTAACTCACCTCGCGCAAGATGAGACAATATTTTTTCTCTTCCGTGACGTAATCACCACTACCAGGGCAGTATGCACAAAGTGCACGGTAGGAATGCATTGTACCATAAAACAGATTAAACGTGGAGCCTTCTGACGAGACTAAAAACTCGCAAATGCCAACCGTCACGTTGTTTGAATAAAACGTAATGGGTAAAAGTTACAATCTTTAATTGTATTACTAATTATTACTGTTTTTATTGCTATTAACCGTCATGCTTCGTTGTGGTGGTCATTATAACAAATGACATGTGGCAAATGATTTACATCGATTCCATTTCTCTAAGTATCGGTATATTTTTATTAATGTATACATCTGTCCGGAACGCCAATGCGAGTTGATATTTCTTTACAGAGTGCAGGATATTAGTTACAACTAGTGAGCAGTATTACGGTAACTGTACATACTTATATAGGGTATATACAAGTATGTATCTCGTACTAGTACCTTTCCTGATAGCATAGTGGGTTTGTTTGCTTTCAAGGATTCTCCAGTGGTTTGCTTTGATTTATTGATTGATTTGGTTTATTTTACTTCGCCTGTCTGACAATTTTGGTTAATCTCGAATATGAAAATGAGTGATGATATGATGAAATTGATGAAGGGCCCAAGCTGGCATGCATAAACAACCCCGTAAGCTTCAGAGGTAAAGTAAAAGATTTACTGTTAATGGAATGGCAGAGTCGCGGAACATACTGGAGGTATCTACCCACTATAAGAAAATTTGTATTTTTATTATTACTTATTATTTTGTTCTTTGTATTTGTAGTTAAACAGTTTAGGTATTTAAATAATTTTGTGTATATCTTACAAGTATATATGTACCAGAAATAAGTCTTGAAGCTTTCCTGGTGACGCACAATGAATAAATTCTCGCCGGCTATCAACCAGGTCAAATCTGGAAAAGTTTCCAAGCTTTCGAGAGCTAATGTCAATTTCATCTTCAGGGTAGAAGTGCAGCGATGTCACGTCACATAATTGTACATTGTATATGTCGGTTTTATATTTTTAGAGTTTCAGTCGTTTAAGACTATGCCTCAGTGTTTGTATCGTCATTCGTCATTTTGTCATTCTTCTTCTTGTCGGCTTTTTCTTTATTTCTCAATTATCATACCCTACAACTGTCGTAGGGATTTAGGTGTGGTCTGAAGCGTCAACCCGATTGATATGTATCTGCATGCGACTGTTTCCGGTGTCGATGGCGGACCAATCGGGAGCCGTGCCTGCTGCGTTCCCGCTGCCGGCTGACTATCGCTAGCCAGCCTGGATCCAGTTCGAGCCCTGTGTCGCGATTCATATTCTACGTATATGTATCATCTTACATGTAGCTTACTGCTCCATATGCAGTTTATCATATATGTAATACTAGCTGGTTACTCGGCGTTACCCCGGTATTTATTTATCCCAATCTTGTATTAGACAGGAAAATAATGAATTCTAACTAGAGTGTAAAATGTAACTAATTTTAAATGTGATCGTGAATGTCACCAATTAGCTTAGCGACTCCGAAAACTATGGATTCGAAACTAATCTGGGTCATTTGTGGCATGTCATTTCTCACCCCCTCTCATCCTCCATGCCGATAGGTGATGAACTTGAAGTTGAACGGCATTGGGAGCGACTCCGAAAACTATGGATTCCAAACTAATATCAGGAGTTTTCATATCAGCCTGAATGGTAGACAACCCGAGAAACACTATCGCTGTGCGGGATTGCATAGAGTCACGGATGTCTGTTTGTGCGGAATTTAATATCGGTAGTTTGCGATTATTTTTACATGTCAACCCTTCCCAGCCCACCCCTAGGGGGTGCCAGAGGTGTCTTACCCTCAAAGTATTCTTTGCAGATCGCAAGTGATATGTGTACCAAATTTGGTTGAAACTGCTCCAGGCGTTCAAGAGTTATGCCGGAACAAACATACATACACACCCACACATACATCCATTTATATATATATATATATATATATATATATATATATATATATATATATATATAAGATTACATTGACAAGAGTTAGGTGGCAGAACAGCCTATAGCCTGAACCTCGCCAGGTTAATAAAAAATATTATCTATTATTATTAATTTGTTAAATATATTATAGACACACCCGCAAACTTTTCCAAAATATAAGTTTTAACCTGAACGTGCAGCCGTAGAGTAAACGGAAATTTGCCTTAGAAGATGAATTATTCCTGCTGTTCTGTGTGCGCACAGGGGGCATGTTAGCAAATCAAATCGTCGAAAACTACCGGACGCTGGCAAAATCTGAACGTGACCCCTGACTGTTACATGACTTGTAGCACAAGGGGTTTCGCGCCAGTAAAAGAAGCCAAGGAGACCGCCAGCTTCGTAGCAGCGTTTTGTAATGTGGAGAAAGGGATGGAAAAGGAGAAGGGGAGCCTCTTAAAAGCAAGACTGCTATCGTTTGTGTAAATCTCCCTTCCTTGAGAGCTCATAAAGAGATGACGCAAACACGATAACTCCCATTTGCCACTGCATTATTATATCCGGGAGAATTTGGTGGCGTTGGAGGAGGCGGACCGTGCAGAAAATATCGATCTCGGAACGGACGGGGAGAAAATTTCAACCGGGAGACTGCGGGTGGTCTCTGAAGGAAATAAAGAAAAGGTGTCTTTGTGACAAAACGTCAATGTCTGCGGGTGCGAACGTTATTTGTATTTTTCACATTTCACGCCCCCGTATCTGATTTTGGAGCAAACGCAACGATGACAATGATTAGATGAATTGTATCACGTGTGTATGCTGCCGAGTTTCAGTGTTATATATCGAGCTCATTATCGAATTTATCACGTGTGATAGGACTGACGAATATGCAACTTTCTAATATTAGTAATTGGGTTGCCTGTCATGGGTTATATAAAAATTCTAATAAAACACAAATGTATATTAATTGGACTACGTCAGCGTTTGGCACGTAGAAATTTGGCTAATATACCAACTGAAAAAATTAAATGGTGTATGTATACCCTTTACCGGGTCTGTAAAAAAACAAATGACTTGATCTAATCATATTACTATATGTAAGAAAGCCTATCTATTTTTAAAAAAATATTCCGCCTATTATTAAACAACGGCTTGTACAAGCCTTAGTCCTCTCACATTTTGTCTATTGTGATACGGCAATTCCATGAAAAGGTTAATCTGATAGGCATAATACAAACTCATGTGTTCAGGTGAAGGGAATGCACAAATTGGAGCTAAATATACCAATATCGCCTTCCAGTTAGGCAACACACACAGCGCTTTGCAGGGAAGCGAGAATTTCTGGATACAAATGCCCCATTTTTACTGCCGGTGTAAATTCAAACACAATAAAAATCCTGTCACGTGGTTAATACGATCGAAAAATGTGCGGGGTTTTCATAGTGAACTAGAATAAATAATTAAAAACGGAGGAAAATTACTGCGACCATACGAAGTTGTAGCCAGAAGCCTACAAATGTATAAAGCCCAGACCGGCACTGGGGCAGGAATTTGAACCACTGCTGCAAATCGCTTGAAATCAGAAACTGCAGTGAAGGTCACGATTAATTCAAAGGTTCTCTCACTCATTTTCTGAAAGGAAATTCCTGAGTCTGCCACGTACCTTCAAATACATTTCCAAATCATTCTGTAAAGTTCTAACTTGTTTTAACTCAGTCCAGAGCATCCCCCTCCCCACTGGAAATAAGGAAACGATGACTTCGGTTTAAAAGTATTTTTGTTATACTTACATACATCTGTTATTTGAATTTATGGCTTACATATTTCTGAAATATCCATATTCACTCAAAACATAAGCAAATATAATGTTAATCGATGTATCCAGATTTATACATATTTTAATGGCGTTTCATTAAATTTCTAGAGGATTAGTTAGCACAGCGCGCTACGATGCCAGAGGTCCCGGTTTCGAATCCCGGGCATGGGTGGTATTTGCGAGTGTCCTTTGACAGGGTGGCTACAAACAAGCAGAAATAAAATTCCCTGACTTTTCAAGGTTTTCCAGGACAAAATTTACATTTTTCCCTGATAATTACAAACTAAACTAAATCGATGTTTTTGCAAATAGAAATAATAAACTCACACAGATCCAGGTATGGTTTTGTTAAGTACCAATATTATCTTCTATGAAATTGACTTAATTTCTGAATTCTCTATGATTTGAATTCAAACTGCAAAATAGTGAATTTGGAAAATTATTAGAATTCACAAGCTATGGAGGGATTACGGAATTTTGTCATATGCAGTAAGTTTAAAATAAAATACTTGCTTATTTTTAAAGTTACGACTAAATGAGATAAGAGGGAAGAGTGATTGATTAAGAAATACAATTTGTAATTTATCAGTCTCCTTATATATTCTCGGTATTATATGCTGATATTTCCTCTGAGGTTTGGAACCCTCTGCTTGCAAGAACCATGAGTGCGGACTCATTTTTCAACGCATAAAGCTACTTCTCTCTTCTCTGTAAAGCAAACAACTTAACTCTTGCATATAAGTGAAACAATTGAATCGAACAAAATAAAGTGTCATGTCATATTTCCTTACATTATCAATGAAATTTCTGCTTTAGTACAGTACAGGGTGTCTACACCGAAATGCCCTATTTTTTGAGGCAGTTTAAAAATAGTAAATCTTTCTCGTTTCAGGTCTGACTTGTCCGTTGTGTGCAGAAGGTCTTAAAGTTGCTGCCTAAATTTTTTCAACGTGTGGCGCGCATTGGTGTTGGTGTAGTTGTCCATCGAAACCAAAATCTCGTCAGTGCAGGAGAAGGCACAAACTGTGCTTTGGTACACGGAGTTTAAATCCATTGTGATGGTGCAAAGGCAGTTCCGTTGTGTTTACAAGAAAGCAGCACCAGACGCCAAGAGGATAAAATCATGGCACAGACAGTTTCTGGACACTGGCAGCATTCTGAAGCGGATGGAGGGGGTCGGCGTGTCTCCGAATAAGAAGTTGAGAATGTTCGCTAAGCGTTCCAGCGAAGTCCACGCAAATCAATTCGTCACGCTTCACGGGAACTTAAGATGCCACGTGCAACTGTTCATAAGGTCCTCAGAAAGCGGTTGCATCTGTATGCATAAAAGGTACAGATTCTGCAGGCTATGAAGCCTGATGGCAAGCAACGACGATATGACTTTGCATGTGACATGCTTAACCGAATCGACCGGAATCCTGCCTTCTTGTCAAGTGTAATGTTTTCTGATGAGGCCACATTCCATGTCTCTGGTACTGTGAATAAGCATAACGTTAGAATTTGGGGGTCAGAGAATCCACACACTGTCAGGGAAATGGTGCGAGATAGCCCGAAAGTGAACGTTTGGTGTAGCCTCATCTGCGACAAGATCATTTGACCGTTCTTCTTTGCTGAGGAGACTGTCACAGGAACGACGTACCTAGACACGCTGGAGTTGTTTTGTTTTTCCCAGGTTGAAGACCGGCAACCAAACCTTTGGTTTCAGCAAGATGGTGCTCCACCTCACTGGTCGCTGGATGTTCGGAAAACTCTGAATGAAACATTTCCAGGACGCTGGATTGGACGAGATGAACCCGTGCATTGGCCTCCACGTTCTCCGGACATCACACTATTAGATTATTTTCTCTGGGGTTACGTGAAGGACAGGGTGTTCGCCACTTCAGTGCGGGACCTTGAAGATCTCCGTAATCGGATTGTGGAAGTGATTGGTATCATCCCTCCGGACATGCTGCAGCGGACCTGGATGGAAGTTGAATATAGACTAGACATTCTTCGTGTCACCGCAGGGTCTCACGTGGGAGTGTTTTGATTTGTTGCTGCAATTTTTTTAAAAAACTTAACTTGACACACAACTTATTTTTGTGAAAAAAAAATTAATTAATTTCATTTCATTTTGTATATGGAGCAAATTGAAAATAGGGCATTTCGGTGTAGACACCCTGTATATCCAAGTGAAGTACTGCGAAACTGACAACATGCAGTTGTACCATTAATGCTGACGAAAAGGGTATGTAGGTATTAGAAATTTAACGCAAGGAATTTATAGAATTGCATTGTATAGGTACCTGAGATAGCTAACCAACACATTAAAACAGGAACACTCTAATAATAAAAGCTTCTGAAAGTTCATATACGAAGGGCATCCTAAAAAAAGCTCCAATGGTGCCTATACGCAGCACTAGTAGTCGGAGAGCGACACACACACATGCAGGCAGGAAGAAGTGGTATGTAGCTGTAATCTGGTACAGTTGCAATGCAGCCGTTTTAGGACAGTTCTAGGTTAAAGATTGCAGCTCTCATACAGTCTCCCACCGACTGCAATGTAGCCTACATTGCACGCTCAGAATTTGACACAGAGCCACCAGCAATCATGTGAGGTGTGCAGACCGGACGTCGTGAGTGATAGTATGGTCAGACGATGGTGCAGACAATTCACGGAAGGCCAATCGAATGTGCACAACCTCATACAGCTGAGTACACACGGGCCCTTTGCATCACTTCAGGTGAGAGATCTTTGGATTGGATTGATTTGTTGTTTTAAGTCCACTTTATGCACAGTAAGGCTAATTGGGACTGGACCTACAGTTTAAAGTGGGATCCGAACCACTATGTGCCTCCACCGGGAATCGAACCCGGGACCCATTGATTACAAGGCGACGACGCTACCACTGCGCCATCAGGCAGGCCGTGAGAGATCTTGGACTACTCCCTGTACAGCCCTGGCCTTGCATGTACCGACTTTCATCTCTTTGTTTCACTGAAGAGGTTTCTGGCAGGACAAGGATTTAACAGCTACACTGCGGTAGAGATAGTTCCAGTCTTTGCTGTCATACACATATGCCATGGGCATACAAATTTCAGTGCCATTCTACGACAAATGCCAGAACAACGGTGGTGATTATGCCGAAAATTAGGCTAGGACTTACTGTTACTAATGCAATAAATTACAACTGATATTCTTGTTTTATTTATGCCTAATCGGTAGGGACCTTGATATTTTGTTATTTTTTTAAAAAATTGGTGTATTTTATTTTTTATTTTTTACTATACGGTGTTATTTTCCCCAAAATTCACATTTTCATTTTAGCGCATTTTCTGGCAAATATCTGAAATTATACCTTCATGGTGTTTTTAAACTACTCTTTCAAATTGTAAGTCACATGGCTTACGCCTCTTCGTGAGAGTTTGATATCTTGAAAGTTATTTTGAAAAAGTTATTTTCCATACCCCCTTTTTAATTTTAAGGTTAATTTTAAGGTAAGGATTTTAGATAATGGAACTTTCCCCGTATATACTGAAGGGTGCATAATGACCATAAGTCGCGACGCACCCAAAAATTTTAAATCAATCAATCTCACGTATCAGATACCGGTATATTATGGCACCAAAAATTGGCATTATCTTTTTTTGACTTGTTAGTGTTCCGTTTCCCAAAGTTAGCGTTTTTGTTTTAAAACATTTATCTGCCAAATGTTCCGAAACGTAATACTCCATTGTGCTTTTAAACTATTATTTTAAATTGTAGGTCACATGGTCTACGTATTTTTGTGACAGTTTGATCTGTTGGAACAGATTTTTGAGGAAGTAAAAGTAAAGTGCTCCCCTGCACTTTTCCATGAAGGTGTATAGTAGGGTATGGAGTTAGGGCCCCACACTTTCTTGATCATGGGTGAAGGTAGGGGTGATGTGATCAGCACCACGACTACATTTATCCGTCAAAGTTTCCTCAAGGTACCAGCTTCATATGATGCTGGGTGGGCGCCGGAGCAGTTTGAATAGGTGGAAAACATCCCGGTTCTCCACTGAAGGGGATCGACCCCAGGTCTCTCGCATAGTAGTCAGATGCCCTAACGACTGAGTTCCATTATTACTCGCTCGACAAATGCGGATGGTGCGCACTTAGCTTGGTAATTCAAAACATATCTCGTGCGACAAATACGAAGATGTGGCCCCCGTGTGACGGTAGATACGCACTCGATCTCCTGTTAGAACCTTGCCACTTTGCTCTGTGATGCAAATGGTTTTGATAGAAGTTGAAAAAATCGTGGGAACTACAGGATTTGATGTGGCTGTCGGAATTATTCCATGTACGTATAACTCTATAGTTTATTCTTGAGTAAAATGTTGGAAAACTTGCATGTTCTATGTACACAAACATGGCCTAGAAAAGACAAGAATGTTGGATTTCATGGAATTTTTCGTTGTTTTAGGACATTTCTTTTTTAAAAAATCGCTAAAAACGCCAACAATTCGCATCTTATGCCAAATTCGCATTATTTCGATATCTCGAAAGGGCGAAAAATGTGTCCAGACATCACTGCACATTCCTAAACATAACTTCGCAGCAATTACCATTTTTCACAGTTTTGGCGTTTGCAAAAAATCAATGTCCCTACTAATTGGAAATTACTTTCTGGCCACCCCTTGTATAAATCAGTAGATGGAAAGTGAAAATTTAGCAGGGCTGGCAGAGAAAAGTCAATTCTTGAAGAAAGTGATTTGCTTTTATGATTGAATGATTCGAATAAATATATTAAAATATTTACGTAATTATTATTAGCATTTTATTTCATACTATTGGACATTAACTTTACTCAGTGAGAGATTAAGGACCATCTCTCATTAGTTTAAACAGACAGGACATAGAATGGCGTTAATTTCATTGCAATACTAGTGATGCAGTAAATTTGAGGTTGGGAGCATGCACTTGCCAATTTTTATAACGTTCACCAATCCAGATTTATGTTTAACTTTTTCGCGATAGTATTCAATTTAAACCCATTTGGTTGGAATCTTCTTAATATCTAAGAATAGTGCAATGTCATTGTAAATGTATGGTAACTTGTGCGGAACCAATAATACGTCAGGATGATGAAAGAAAAACCTTCGTAAGCACTGCTACATTAAATAAGGTGAAGTGAGCCAGAAGAGTAATAAAATTCCAGCAGTATATTTGCAGTCTAAAGCTCTTGTTTATGCAATCAATTTTTCTTGGATGTTGCAGTTCATGCAATTTCTGTCGCATGTTGTACTGAGATACTTTGTCGGGTGGCGATATTCGACAAAAATCTTATGTATCAATAGAACCAATTTGTTTCCATGTTCCTTCAATTTGCCCAACAAAATGGCTTACTACGACGTCCGATAATTCAATGCATTTTCCATATTTAGAGGCTTAACCTTTACTCCCCCGATGATACCATATGGTATCATACGAAATGAATGTGCTGTTTGGACCTTCATACCCTTATGTTTGGGTGGAAACTCTGACACAGCTCTGGGGCAAGCGTGGGAAATTCATACTGATGACCAACCACCCCTCCCCCCCCCCCCGCAACTTATCCATGCCACATTTCCGAGCAGAGTTTCACATTTTGGCTCATTATTCAACTTGTATGGCACCCAGGAACATGAAACATGTTTCAATCTCTTTGGAAACGTCAATTCTTTGAAGAGAATACTAAGGTTTGCGCCTTCTCCAACAAAATAGCTGGAGAAGAGGGGGCAAACTGCAGATTTTTATGGGTTTTTTTCCATTGAAATTCGGTGGTCGCGCCCCCAAACCTTCCTCGGTTTGGCGTTCTGAATTGTACACGGTTCTATGCTCTGATGTTTTAGCTGAAAAACAAAACTTATTCGAAGTATATTGCTCCCATAGTGCCCGAGTTATAACAATTTTCCTCCAAAAATGCAAATTACCTATTTTTCGTAAAAAAAATATATAAATTAAAAATCACATTTTGGCTTATTATTCAACTTGTATGGCACCCGAGAACATGAAACATATTACGTTCTCTTGAGAAATGTCCATTCTTTGAAAAGAACACTAAAGTTTGCGCCTTCTTCCCAAATAGCGGGAGAAGAGGGGAAAACTCCCGATTTTTTTTTCATTAAAATCTGGAGGTCGCGC
Organism: Lepisma saccharinum; assembly: GCF_977018435.1. Taxonomy (NCBI): domain Eukaryota; kingdom Metazoa; phylum Arthropoda; class Insecta; order Zygentoma; family Lepismatidae; genus Lepisma; species Lepisma saccharinum. The sequence continues at coordinate 134,970,315 of NC_139229.1, forward strand.
CCCCCAAACCCCTTCCTCGGTTCGGCGTTCTGAATTGTACATGGTTCCATGCTCTGATGTTTTAGCTGCAAAACAAAACTTATCCGAAGTAGATGGCACCCATAGTGGCACAGTTATAACAATTTTCCTCCAAAAATGCAAATTACATATCTTTCGTAAAAAACATAGTTTCACATTTTGGCTTATTATTCAACTTGTATGGCACCCAAAACCATGAAACATGTTTCATTGTCTTTCGAAACGTCCGTTCTTTGAAGAGAATACTAAGGTTTGCTCTTTCTCCGTAAAATAGCGGGAAAAGAGGGAACAAACTTCCGATTTTTGTTTTTTTTAATGAAATTCGGGGGTCGCGCCCCCCAAACCCGTCTTCCTCGGTCCGGCGTTCTGAATTGTACACAGTTCTATGCTCTGATGTTTTAGCTGCAAAACAAAACTTATTCGAAGTATATTGCTCCCATAGTGCCAGAGTTATAACAATTTTCCTCCAAAAATGCAAATTACCTATTTTTCGTAAAACAAAATCACATTTTGGCTTATTATTCAACTTGTATGGCACCCAAGAACATGAAATATGTTTCATTCTCTTGAGAAATGTCCATTCTTTGAGAAGAATACTAAAGTTTGTGCCTTCTCCCCAAAATAGCGGAAGAAGAGGGGGCAAACTCCAGATTTTTTTGTTTTTTCCATTGAAATTCGGGGGACGTGCCTCCCCAAGCGCCTCTTCCTCGGTCCGGTGTTCTGAATTGTACACGGTTGCATGCGCTGATATTCTAGCTGCAAAACAAAAGTTGTCCGAAATAGATTGCTCTCATAGTGCCAGAGTTATAACAATTTTCCTCCAAAGAGTGTTCGAATTTAAAATTCCCGCCGAGAAGCAGGCGAGAGAAATTTATTTCTCTCTCTCTCTCTCTCTCTCTCTCTCTCTCTCTCTCTCTCTCTCTCTCTCTCTCTCTCTCTCTCTCTCTTTCTCTCTCTCTCTCTCCTGCCATCACTGGTTTCTGGTGCCGTGGTTGTGTTGCGCATAAAATGGGCCTAAAAGTTGTGGCCGAAACTTACGAACGAGATTTCCTGTTCCCGTGCAGAGTTCCATAACGATATCATTAAATAATAAAAAAAATAAAAATAAAAAAATAAAATACATAATAAAAAAATGAAGTCAATGAAGATGAAATTCCCCGACATTTCCCTGACTTATTTTGACACCTCAAATTCCCTGACTTTTCCCGGTTTTCCAGGTTTTCCAGGTCTGTCGCCACCCTGCTTGATCAATGTCATCACCAGGGCCCGGATTTTGATGACCTGAAAATATCAATAAAATGACCTAAAAAATTACTTAAAATTTTGGTCTTTATTTCACAGTATGACAATTAGTAGGGTATAGCTCTTATTAATGCTCTTAGAACTGAAATTTCAGGGTGTATGTAATGTTAATTATTAACATTTGTAAAAATCTTAACTTATTCAAAATTGTTGCAATAGGTAATGTCGAGAGGCACGTTGCTTTGTTCCTACATTCACGTGGCGATTGAACTTTTATTTTCATTGTTACAGACATCGAAACGATAAATGTCAGTTCTTGGCTAAAATTGAGTGAGTGAAACGTAATATAATTATTACTTTTTTTTTACAATTACGCCAAAAAAGGCCAGAAAAGCAGTAAAACACGAAAAATAACAAAAAATGACGTGAAGCTTGAAAAAACGATAGAAAAATGACGTAAAACTTTGAAAAAATGACCTAAAACTTCGAAAAACCACTGTGATATTCCAAAATATGAAAAATTACATACGCTTAAAATTGCTTCTAGAGCATTGACGTGAATTTTCGTGCAGTTTGCTTCCACTGTTATCTAGATATTATCAAAAATTTAATAGACTTAGGTAATCGCAAAACATTTCAGAACATCTAGATAACAGCGAAAGCAAATTACACGAAAATTTACGTTAGTGCTCTAGATGGAATTCTAAGCGTATGTAATTTTTCATATTTTGGAATATCACAGCGGTTTTTCGAATGGAGAGGAAAAATTGAAAAAATTCGGCCTTACGGCTGCCAAAGGTCCAGTCGATCCTTGAGAGCAATGCATACTACACAAGGGAAAAAAGATGACATGTCATTAAATTGCAGGCCCTGGTCATCATTCCCCCTCCTATCGCGATTATCCAGTGGTTGAAAATCGACGCTAAATTTATTTATTTATTTATTGATAGAGCTCAACAGGCAGAGCCCAATTATAGTGCTCTAATTACATAATATTACTACAATTGATTCAGTGTTCCAGTCATAGTATTTTTAAAATTGTATAAATTCACTGCAAAAATATCAATTGTGTTATTTACACATGAAATTGTGTTGAAAGAGTTGCACGCTCTCCACACCGGAGAGGTAGAAAGAATTGAAGTTTTCGCTCTCTGGCAATGAAAGAATTTGTGCTTGGGGCGTGTTTTGGAACTGGGAACATTAAACGATACGGCTGACAATAAGTTGGAATCGTCTATTATACCGTTAAATACTTTATACAGAAAGAGCAGGTCATTTACTTGTCGTCGGAGTGCTAGTTTGCTGAAGTTGGTCTCCGAGACTAGATTATCGTATGAATCGAATTTTGGATATCCTCCACAGGCTTTGAATTTGAGATATCTAAGAAACTTTGTCTGAATACGTTCTAGTTTATGAATTAAGTCTATTTGAGTGGGATTCCAGATTACTACCGCATATTCTAGTTTTGACCGTACGAGGGAATAGTAAAGTATTTTCACTGGTTCTATTTTCGTGAAGTCGTGGCTTCACCGGATGATAAAACCTAAGTTTCTGAAAGCGTCGTTATTAAATTTGAGTTTGGTGTCGAAGGTCACTCCGAGGTCTTTAATTTCATTTTTGCGCGTGATTTGTACATTTTTAATACGGTATGGAAACACACAAGGAGCTTTGCGTTTTGTAAGTGACTACGCTGCATTTTGTTGGGTTAAGATCCAACTTGTTATTTTTACACCAAGAAACCACTCTGTCTACATCTTCCTGTTGTTTCAAGCAGTTTTCAGAGGTAGTTATTTCGTGGAAAAGCTTAAGATCGTCGGCGAAAAGCAACTTTTGAGAATTTTGTATGCAATTTGGTAAGTCGTTGATAAGTAATAAAAACAAAAGCGGTCCAAGATTGGACCCTTGGGGAACACCAGGATGTGGCGTGAAGGGACGGCTTTTGATTTTCCCGTATATTACAGTTTGCGTTCGATCGGCTAAATATGAAGCGAAAAAATTTAAAGTATTGGGTGAAATATTGAATGATGCAATTTTCTGTAGTAATATATCATGGTCAATTTTGTCAAATGCCTTAGTAAAATCGGTGTATATTGCATCGACTTGTCCTGTGTTATCTAAAAACATTGCATGCGTAATGGGTAAAGTTAGCTAAGTTTGTTACGGTAGACCTCTTTGGAGTAAATCCATGCTGATAAGGAGAGATAACTGGATCGACGTGTGCTAACATCCGCTTGTAAATGATTTGTTCAAATATTTTAGCAAGACTAGAAAGGATTGCTATCGGTCTATAACTTTCTAAGCTTGATCTTTGGCGAGACTTGGGGATAGGACTGACTGGCGATGTTTTCCATCTTGAAGGAAAAGTATTGGTATCGAGGGAAAGGCTAAAAATTTGCAGCAAGGCATATTTCAAAATATCGCAACATCCTTTTACTATATATGGTGGTATGTTGTCGGGGCCGGTCGTTGATTTGGATTTCAAATTCTTAATGGCAGCTTCTACTTCGCTTACGCTGATGTTGCGCAAAGTGAATATACCAAGTTGTTCGTTAGAAATTGCTATTTTCAGATTATTTACGTCATATTTAGAACTTTCGGCTGCGTACACAGAATGAAAGTAAGTTGCAAAGGCATTCGCGATATCATTTTCGTCTGTCAATATGTCTGCGCCGACTTTAATAGCTTGGCAGTTTTGATGGGACTTTTGATATAGGACCAGAATCGGCACTTACCTGGTCTTCAGACTGTTTTATGTAATTAGTGTGAGCTACAGTTATGTCTTTCTTAACCTGTGCGCGGAGCAGAAGGAATTTTTCCTTATGGTATTCTTTGTAATACTTTTCTTCCATTTTAACCTGTGGTAAGATTTAGCATTAATTTTTTTCACTATACCAGGCGTAAACCAGCACGGATATGTTGAGTTCTGTAACTTTTTAAGGGGAACGCACTCATGAAATATGTCATAAATTAATCCTTAGAAAATATCAACAGCTTCATTTACGTTATCGGCGCTATTTATTAGCGTCCAATCCGTTTGTGATACCAATCTGTAGAGTTTTGAATAGTCGGCTTTCTTAAAGTTGTAAGTGGAAAAGTTTTGTTTTGACTTTATATTTGATTTTACGGAAAGTCATTGGATCTCAGTTATTATTGATGTGTGTCTTCCGGTAGGAGAGGGTGCAACTCTCCGCTTACATCTACATTACTAACATTCGTTAATATAAGGTCAAGTAACCTATTGTTTACATTTTGAATATTGTTTGCGGTCCTGAGAGCATGGTAAGACATAAAAAGTTGTAGATCTTCACACACTGGCGTAAGACTTAATAAATCTGCGTCTACACTTGTAATCTGTGGTAAACTAAAGTCAGCACAGAATAGTATTTTGTCTCCTTGTTTAGTATGGGTTTCAACAAAGTCGTAAAATTTGTCATATAATGCCTTAGTTGATTTGGGGGGGGGGGGGGGGGTGGAAGTACACAACACCAATATAGAAAATCAATCAACATAAACAAATTCCTATGCTTATTTTAGTCATAGGTCAATTTCCATTAGTTTTCTAGCTTTTCCAGGTAAGTGTAAACCCTGGTGCAGGCAAATTTACGAAAAATTCAAAACACACACAAAAAGTGTTGCAGCGAGATAAAAAGCTCCCCAGTTGGCAACACTGAATTAGCTCAATCTGTCCCGGATGCAGGCCGTTGAATTCCGAAAGCGCACAATGCCGAATAAAGACACAATCTGCTCTGGACATAAATGCGCTACAGAAATTAAAAGTGTTTCTTTTTGTCATTACGCTGCTTTGAAGAGTGGAGGAAAGGAGATGCGGCGAGGGATTCCAAAAATTACCCCAGAAGAACACAAAAGAAATGAAATGTAATTAAGGCTTAATTGCCCATCGCTGTTTGTTCCAAGGTACTTCCGCGCCGCAGCAACGAAAGGGAGGCTCTCGTGGACGATTTTCAACGCTATCTTCAAATCGGGGAGTTATCAAGAGTTTTCGTAGTTAACAGCAGTCGTTACTTTTAATTGCTCGTACTGACACGCGGCCAGCGTTGCGGAGGTAATCTGCATTTCTCCCAGTAATACTTATAGCGAAACCAGGGAAGGGATTTTTCCATAAAATCACTCAAATGAAAAATCTGTGTTTATGGACCCCTCAAATCGGACGAGAGGGATATCCCGGGCTTATTTCGAAAAGCACAATAAAAATCACAGTCTGGCAGCTTTATAACAAATGAAAAATTAGCATTCAAGTTACTTTGAACGTACTGTTCCTTTTGTCGAAAGAAAGTAACTAGAATGAAAAAGAAGCATATTCCTTTTAGGTAGTAACCTGAAATGCTTGCTACACCTACCCTTGTGGTCGTGGTTCTTACTCCATTTTTCTCGGATTTCCTCAGTTCTTTTCATGTGTGCCGCCTAGGTGGAAGAGACCGTGCGTCTCTTCACAGAAGGTTCGATTCCATGCTTGGGCATCGTTGCTTCTTGGCGAGTGTCCCTTCATTAATTTCATCTAGTCACTAACACTATCGTCGTCCACTCTGTTGTAGCAACTGTCCGGTACTTTCCACTCTCTTGACGTAACTGTCTCTTACTTTACAATTTTTAACGGAATTCCCATTCTGCTGAAACTATTGCCTGTCATATCTATTCTGTTGGAGAAACTGTACTCTATCCGGGGAATTTCTGCAGCAAGGCCGGGCATAAAGGCAGAGAAAGGAGTGGGCAGAGTGAATCAGTACACGTTGCTGCAAAAGTTGGTACCTCCAAACACCTGCCCCCTCCACGCAATCCCGTTCCCTCTCACGTGTTCATTGGTCGAGCTCTCTGGAGTCGCTACTTGCGCAGATACTTGCTTCCGTTAGGTCGCTCCAGAGATTCCCAGGACAGAGTATATCTGCTGTGCTAGCACTGCGTCTTACTCTCCAAATGGTTGACGCTACACTACCATACTTTCATCTTCGTGTTTATTGAAAGTAAGGCCTCTTTACCGAAGATTACTGCTTCAATGGTTAGAGTTACCGTAATGTACTTTAACTTAAAAGTATTTTTCTCATTTACGATCTGCAAAAAATATGATGAATAATTATTTATAGACTCCCATGTATTCCTTATGGACAAACAACTTCAAGTTACGGCTCATCAAATGGAAGTTTTGACTTTTCCTAACACAAGCAAAATTATCAACTTGTCCTGTTTTCGCTAATGTGTTTTTCTACACCATCGGAAGTTTGGTATTCCCAAGAGAATAAGTAAAACAATACTCCCGTAAGCGTAATGCTAAGTTTTCTCCCCCCCCTACAATCATCCGGCGCACAGACGTCTCCTCCTCCAGCTCGCCTCGGGGAAAGGTCGGTGGGGGAAGAGCAAGTTCGGGACTTCGCGTCTGGCTGACGTGGAAACTGATCCTCGTGCCCTTACCGCAGAATACTACTAGTATGTGGAAAATGTGAATGAAACTATCACAAGTCTCTATCAACTCGTACTTCAACACTTCCAGGGAAGTGTCTATTTTACTCTTGAGACACACGTGCACGGGCAAAATACCCAATGACTGAGAAAATAAAACAGTTCCTGGAAAACATAAACTGAACAAAAACCAGCTAAAGAGGGAACCACTGCACAGTAGAACAATATGCCGACTTATAAAGAGCAAACACGGAAAGTACGAAGGAAAGGGCTTGAAAATTCCGGACTTTTCACCGGGAGGCAAAATCCTCAAGATTAATCATTGCGTTCAGAATGAACAGAATGCCTCCTTTGTTTGCTTAATCGCATGAAAAGGGGAGGTTCCCAACCGCCGGTACTCGCATTGTTCCACTTCATTTCAAAGGTTAACGTTTTATTAACTTGCTCCGTATTTTGCAGGAGCCGACTCCTATTAACGGACAGGGATGATCATTATTCACGGGCGCCGCCGCTCCGAAAAGGGAAAGAAAATATCCAGAAGTAATAAACCGAGATTGCTTCGCGGCCGAACATTTCCGATGGCTTCCAAAAAGTTTTATTGTATATTAAGATTCCAATTAAAACTTGCCAAGTTACTTCATCATAAGTTCTCGCAATTTACACTTTCAATCTCCCCGTATTCACTCCTTTCTCTCCCTCGTCGAAAGGAAAAGTGCGAAAGGGACAGTAGACGGAAGGATAAAAAGGAAGGGAAAGTGTCTCAATGCATCTTGGACGAATAGTAACTCGAGAAGCCTTCTGGGTGTCGGTGCTCCTGTTCTTTAAAGTCGCCTAGAAAACAAAGTCGTTAAAATACGAATAAGGCAAGGAACATGAATGTAACATTTAAACCGAATACTAACAATGTGTAGTTCAGGGTGCATACAAAGTACATTTACTGCAGTAATTTAGATCTGAAACTGATATTCACCAATGGAACAGAGGCCTCCCCGGTGGCGTACTGGTGACGTCATCGTCTTGTAATCAAGGGTTCCGGGGTTCGATACCCGGTGTAGGCCCATAGTGGTTCGGATCGCAAATTAAACTCCCCATTAGCCTATCTGTGCAAACAATGGACTTTAAACGACAACTCAACCAACCAATGATCCACTTAATATACCAAATGAAAACTGTCATCAGCTGTGAGTTTATATATACGTTTTATATATATTATGTTCCTGTCAACCACGAGAGCTGCTTTCAAAGCGCGTGGGAAAGATGCTAACGGTGATCAAACACCGTTACCAAAGGAGACGACAGTCTTGCGGCTATCGGTTTGACAACAGCGCGCTTATTTTCCACTTAATACAATCCAATGTACGTCTGAGCGTTGTTTACATACGTACTGATTTTCCAGTGAAAAAATATCGGGAGGTTTGACACTTTTACAAAATTATATTTAACTTTTTCATTCAAGTCCCCTATTAATATTTATTTAAAGCACACAGAGTGGTGGTTAGTCTGTCTGCACAATGTGATCCGTATCGAAAAATAAGAATCTGGAATTATATGCAGTTATTCAGAAGTAATGGTGCAAAAGTAAAGACGGTTTATTCAAACCTGAACTCAAATACCATGAACATCCTGCCATGAACTGACAGAAATCTCCAAGTCTCAATGTGAGCAGCACTGATATTAGTACACAACAATCCAGTTCTGCCAAATCGCGTCCCAGCATATGCTCAGATATCAAGTTCACTTGGCATGTTGTTTCAGATCGTTCATGTGCAGGGGCTTTGGAGACAAATACAGTGTCTCCTTGATGTATCCGAAGAAGACACAGGGTGCCGCATTTAGTCTGAAAGTCTTGCTCTGTCACGATAGTCGAATTCCGAAACGCTACATGCCTTTCTCCTGCTCATATGTAGCGACAGTCCATACCAGCATCACTAGCGGCGGTTACACGGGAGAACTTCTTCATTTCTTTCCGTGACTGGTCGGTTACCGATTTTACCATTCTCGTTAGTCCATTATGAATAACAATTCAAAATAAAGATTGAAAATTTAAGTTGGGTAAAGTTTGTTTTGACCCCATGTTTATGCTCAAGTAGGTCAATCTGGACCGGGCCTACAGTTTCAAGTGGGATCCGATCCAGTGCGCAATGTGATTCCGTCATTCGAACACGGAGCACCTTAATTACAAGGTGAGGAGAATATCAATGTCGGTGAAATAAAAATCGACAATATTCCTACCTAAACAGAAGTACTATCTTCATCACACTTCTTATTAGTTAAAAAGAAGGGGGGGGGGCTTTTTCAGAGCAAGCTCAATTACAAGATAAACTTACCGCAAAGGCCCCTGCAATACCAATCTATTCTGAGGACACAATGCAAGGGGGGAGGGGGAGGGGAGGGGAGGGGAAAAACTGAGGAAAAAACGAGAGTGGAACGTGGTAAAAGTTTTGAGTTTCGGGTGCGGCACTCGAGGTTCCACAACAAGCTGATGAGTGGCTGCACTCCAAGAGAGACTCGCTCCCCCTACCACATGAAGGACCCTTTACCGCCAACTGTTAGACATTGACTCAAGCGGGCAACGAACAAAACCCATTATTCCTCGACCGCGGTGCGAAAAATTCAACCTGCGAGATCCGCATAACAAAGGGCATGCACGCATGCATCAACGCGGCCGCTGCAAGTGCTCCTTTGTCTTTGGGGCGGAGTGATCTATCAATTAACACAAAGAAGACAAATTAAACAATCTCGGATCTGCCTATTTCGTTAAACTCTTCCGTCAATTCTGGCGGTTGGATGTCCACGAGAGGTAACAGATTGCTACGTGTCTCCCATAGTTATAAAGTATCCGCTGGCATTATGCGTACACTAAAAGGGCCAATCGAAATGAGCGTTACAGCCAAGATACGTGTGATGTTTTAGTGTCTCTACATCAACACTTGAATATTGTTCATGTTACTATTGTATTTTGTATCTGGTTATTTTGCACCGATTTTCTACCTTTCTCTAGATTAATTGCGACGAGGGTCACAGGAAGATTTCGTACCGAACCAACAGGCGACAAGTGCCTCTTGGAAACCAGCCTTCAGAAAACCTTTCGAACCGAAGCGACACGGCGAGCTGCATATGCCGCTTGTCGCATGCGTGTCGCACGGACTGAGCAGTTTTGGCGTGTATTGTGCTGCTGCGGTCTGTTGCTCGCGCATGCGCGATGAATGGTTTCTTGTAGACTGAAGGCACTCGTGTCGCTTGTCAGTACAGTGTGAAACCACCTTCTTGTCTGCCCACTGTGTTTGGTCTGAAAGATATTCTCCAATAATTTCTAGAAATATCCGGAGCAGATAGTAACTGGGTGATTTCATCTCAGATCATACAGGTGCTGTACACTCACCATCCTTTTCAGATGATTTGTTACAGTGTTACAAGTTCATAAAGAAAGACACTGTTTGATATTTAAAAAAATACGGAAGAGAAATAATGAAATTTTCGAACCACTATAAATCAAAAACCTTAATGGTAGAGACTTAAGGTTTCTTTTATTTGGAAGCTTGTTCAAAGCACTTCCAAAACCTTATTAAATAATATATTTATGAAATCCTCTTCAACTCTAATACAAAAATGTGAAAATTTGCTCAAAGTTCTATTTTTTTTATTAATAATATTTTCTTTAAGTGGGGAACCAGAGGACGTGAGTTTTGCTGTGATAATAGAATATGGAAGGCTGGGATAATAGAATATGGAAGTTCAAGTAACTATTTGCAATGCCATTTATGCACTAACTTTTAACGTTATGTACAAAATTCTTTGTATAAAATTTTAAAAAATCCACTTTGACCTTTTTTTAGAAAACATTTTCTCATAAACATCCAACTCAAAATTTTTGAAAATTCGAAGGTGACACATTTATTACCTGTATGATTTGAGATGAAATGGCCCAACTATCAGCTATCAAGTAACAGCAGATTTACCAAAATTCTCAAATTATAATTATCTCTTCCTTTGTAGCATTCCATGCTTGGCTTCAGAGTGATAAGCAGGTCTTTTAAAACCAAAGCCATTTCATTCGGTACTTCAGTAGGGTGTCAAACATAATAGTAGTAAGTGTTTTCCTTCATTTTAGAAGCTTTGTCATTGTCCTTCTTCCAAAATTCCAGAAATTCAACCTTTTACTTAGGTCTTGGTATCCTTGGAGTCTAGTCAGGGATAAGAGAGTTACGAAAGAATGGAACACAGTTTGCAGGCGGCTACACACAAAAAGAACAACGGAACTTCATTTTTATAGTTTCCATACCTCCAGCAGTTTCAATCACCAAACATCTAGTTGTGTATAATTATTCTTTCACAAGTACCCTGTGTGACTTCGTCATTAAAAAAAATCAAGTTCACATATTAATATCTGAATTAATTATATGGCTCATTTTTTAAAATTTTAAGTAATATTTTAATCATGTTAAGGTAATTTCTAGTCACAGGTATACTATAAGCTACTATATGATTATATGTATTCTTGCCTGCAGTACACAACTGCACAACTTACGTACGGATAAAAAGTTACGTCAAAAGGCCACACTGATGTATTAAGAGTTGCAGAATAACTCTTGCTAATCAAAGTCGCCATCTGCGCATAAGTTACTTGACCAACATGCAGCTCAAAAATATCCGATTCATACATTCCATTAACTCGCTCATGTGATGTATTGATATTAAGTACTAACACTTATCGCGCGACCAGATCGGCAAAAGCCTTTGAAATTCACAGAACAATCACGTTTTTCTCTGAACATTAACAACCACAACCAGCATGTAAATAAATTGCAATGCGTTATTTGTAATGGTGAGACAGTTCCTCAACGCGTTCTCGTAATATCAACTATGAAGCACGCAAGAAAAGAAGGTCATGCTAAACGCTGGAGAATGTCATCCGTTGACATTCTAACGGACAGAAAATAATGGTTTCTCAAATAAACGACCTTAAACGACAGTTTGTTGCTTGTAAGGCATTGGTGAAATCATGCCGCTCTTATCGTTCACTGTATGGTGTCATTTTAATGGAACTGGTCATTTTTCGTTTACTTTACTGTTTGTATGCTTATTGCACTTATTTATAAGTGCAGAATTTCTACAGCCAAGTTAACCGCAAAAGAGTGAGAGAAACAATGACAAAATAAAAATAATACTATGCCCAGGGTATGAAGTCTGGATGCATGGTTTCGTAGAATATTAATCCAATGAGATCAAAGAGTAATACAAAATGCTACGAGTAATTACTTGTTTGCCTGAGTTTATTTTTAACTCCATGCGCAGAAAGACTAATCGGGACTGGACCTACAGTTTAAAGAGGGATCCGAACCAATATGTGCTCCACCGGGAACAGAACCCGGGGCCCTTCATTACAAGGCGACGACGTTATTCCAAACTTCGTTGTTTTGTTCGTGATACTTGTTATTAGTTTGTGCTTACTACCTACGTTCTTCCAAATACGATCCTTCCTTCAAGCAGCCCATGAGTGTAAAGGCATAAAGGTTTTGCCATACCCACCTTAACATTTCTTATATTCTGGCTATAATTTCTTCGTAGTTGTAAAAGCTGATAACTTAAGTTCAACTGAAAAACATCTCTGATGGACTTATGTATGCTGGTGCAGAAATTGTCAAGAGCTTGTTTTGAGTGTTCTTTTAATTCTTGCTCTTATTGGCTCAAATAAGGTGTACGAACATGGTGATGGACAATTTGCACGGTAATACTCATGGATCACACTGTACGAGTCTTGGTTGTTCCTTTTAGTATGTCCCTTCATTAATTTTCTCTAATCATCATTCATCCTAAACAGGCAGAGATACGTAAAGTAAATACAGAAGGTCCTTTATTTCAACTAACAGTCAGGATTCCACCTTTCGGTGTGTGGCTACAAGTTGATTATGGAGACAAAAATGATAGCACTATGAACACACAGAAATTTACAAGAACAATGAAAGAACCATTAGAGAAATGGTTCTTCAGAGAGATACAGTAGCAATAATAATAATAATAACTCACCCTATTATTACAGAAAGCACGATCTAGAGTTGGCTTGGCCGTCACTTACCTATAACAGAAGAAAATAAAGAAATGTGTTAATTTATTGCCTAGAGCGACCAAAAAACGAAAAAGTGAAAGAATCCTTTATGCTAAGTACATTAGAGAGAGCGCAAACGAGCTACATTCAAAATTGCCTTCTCCCGTTGGAATCTCGTCTACAAAGCGGAAGTAGCCCATCGTGGCTTCCTGTATATCTGGGCTGCATCCCGCGGGCTGTGGAGGAAGGGATAGAGGAGCGGTGGCCTCCAGGGATGGAGGGAACAATTGAGGCTCCAACTCATCTCGCCATTTCCTCGCTATTGTTGGCTGCTCGATTGTGCCTTTTCAGCCCCACTTTTCAAGTTCGTACCTACCCGGTATTGAACATCATTCGTCAAATTCAAAACGCACGCATGCGCTATTGTAAATTGTTGCGCCCTGCATCTGCAAGTCTTTTTAAGTCACGTGTACCGCTCAAAATTATATTTTGGAATTCAAGCATTAGATTCTGTCGTATCTAGCATAGTGGTTGTCAGGATTAAAGGTTGCTGGGTAAAAGTAATAATGTAAAGAAAAATTGAACAGTACTTGAATGTTGGTTGAAATGTGTTGACTAAAGATTATCAAAGATTTTTTTCTAAAAATTCCAATAAATCATAGTTCAAAAAATACATAATTACAGTAAAACTTGATTACACGTATATTACTCCTATAGAACATCCTTCGAAAATTGTTACAAGATTTCTACATGATAAAAGAGTTCAACCCGTTTTCCTCCTCGAGTATTTAACATACAATTTCAACTTCAACTACCGGTAATACTCAATACATCGAACTCGAATGTTTGTCCATAAGACGTTTAAACTTTATTGTGTCCTGTTTTTGTTTGTTCAAAACCTATTTTTAGTGCACTACTGCGAAAACATTGATTTTTCCAGACAAAAGGGTACATTTCCCTAACATTTCCATGATTTTTCCAGAAAAAATAAATTCCTGAATTTCCCAGACTGGTAGACATCATCGTAAGATATTCTGGTGATGATCGTATCTTACGTTGTTCAATGTCATGATGACTACCGCATTGTTCGCTCCTGAAAATCAAACTAGTTCGTAGTTACGGACACTTCTGGGTTGGAACGTCATCGAGTTTCTAGGGAAACGGTAAAATTCAGAAGTGTCCGTGACTATACCTGCTGTGACTTTTATGCTTCGCTGTCTGTCGACCTCAGTGCTTCGTCTGACCGAGTTTCTACCGTAGCCATATAGGGGTTACCAAATTGTATCTTTCTTCACGCAACATCTCTTGGTGGAGACCCTTAGTAGCCCCTTGTGAAAATGCTCCACGTTCTATGGATTTACTGCAGTGTGAAGGATCATTAACTGATTAAGTCAGAACCTTACACTGTTTGACTTTAAAATATAATTTTCTTTTCAACCTGAGCGCTTAGTACACCTATGAAGATTAACTGTGAGAGTACTGTATATTCAGTTAGGTGCCGCAGCCCTTTACTCCATGACAACCCTGAACCGAGTCCTCCACCAACCCAACTAACCTCTCGCACAGCACACTGAAAACTACGAAATCATATTTATCAGGTTTTCTAACACTCTGGTGTTGGAAAAAGCCGAGTAAGGAGAATATTCAGCCCGAAACTACAGCTTGCTGAAGACGAATAACATTCGTTCGTGTTAACTCTGCCTACAATTTTTTACCCTTCTTCTCCAACGAGCAAACTGCTCTCAACTTCGTCTTCTGCTCAATTTTATCGAGAAAGCCATGAAAGAAAGACTGCATTTTACCTCGAATCGAAAACAAAATCCGGTAACAGACCACTGCAATTTCACTCTCAGTAAGACGTATGGAGAATAAAACATCTCGTATGGGATCAGCGGGACAGATAAACCCACCCACTCCACTCTTTGCATGCATCTTACTAAATGCTCGACTATACTCGCGTCCTACATGCTTCCATACGCAATCGTTATAGGGTACATCAATCACTGTTCAACTCCTGGTTTTGAAATTTCCAGGACCATTACTTCAGAAGCAATAAAAACGTCTCTTTATGGGTTTTCACTGTCATCGTAGTGGATACAAACAGACCTATAGAAATGATCTATTGCCTCCTAAGATGGCTGCGAGGGACACACAGTCACCTATTAAAGTCTATCTTTCTAACTATTCTATAGTAGGCTACACTCAATGTGGCGTTTTTTGTTACAAGATTGGTGAAAATACTGGTGAAAACCTTTACATCGAGACGAAACTGCGAAAATAACACTGTCAAAAAAAATGTAGGGTTCAATGTTGCCTTTAAATGAAGCGCAAACAATGCAACGTAGGTTGTTTACCATTCTGGGTGAATCTTAAAATAGTTGCTTCGAAATTGACTTCAAATGGCTCGCATTCAACATGTCTCACCCTTCAAGGCACAACACAATTATTGTTTTCAGTACTAGACTTATGGGAAGAGAGACATTAGAAATTCGTTCGAACCATTTGCCAAAGCAGTTTTTCCAATCTTCTTGAGACACCTCCATAATATGGTTTTTGAACGCATCAACGGTGTCTTCCGCCGACGAAAATCGTTGTCCACGCAATTTATTCTTGACATTCGGGAACAAGAAGAAGTCATTGGGTGCCAAATCAGGACTGTAAGGCGGATGACCCATCATTTCGATTTTTTGACTGTTCATAAAGTCTGTTGTTAGACGAGATGTGTGACACCTGGCATTGTCTTGATGAAGAATGATCCGACGGCGTTTGTTTGTTTTCCGTATTTGACCGAAGACCTCTGGCAAACAAATTGTTGTGTACCATTCAGAGTTGACCGTTCTACGTTCCTCTAAAGGCACAGTTGCCACATGACCAGTTTTTCCGAAAAAACAGCCGACCATTTGTTTCGATGTGCTTCGAGCGCGAACAACTTTTGTTGGATTGGGTTCATCTTGAAACACCCATACAGTCGACTGCTGTTTACGTTCCGGCTCATATGCATATATCCATGATTCGTCACCTGTTACAATCTTATATAAGTCTTTTGAAGCACCACGATTGTATTTATTGAGCATTTGTTTGCACCAATTGACGCGAGCGTCTTTTTGAGTTTTTGTCAAATTGTGTGGGATCCAACGAGAACATACCTTTCTCACAGCTAAATGATCATGTAATATTTTATATATGCTGGTGGAACTAATGCCTATGGTTGTCTCAATCTCACAGTATGTCACATGACGATCTTGCAATATTAGGTTTTGCACAGCATCAATGTTTTCTTGAACAACAACTGATTTTGGACGACCTTCGCGAATCTCGTCGGTGAGCGAATGGCGGCCACGATTAAATTCGTTATACCAGCGTTTCACAGTGGCAAAGGATGGGGCTTCATCGCCAAATGTGGAAGTAAGTTGATCGATACACTCTTGTCTTGATAATCCACGTCGAAAATCGTAAAAAATCATCGCACGAAAATGTTCACGAGTTAATTCCATTTTATTGTTGTCGCGCAATCTCCAAGGCAACATAAACAACACAAATGAAGCTATTGACAAAACATTTGAAGTACGTTATGGTCAATAATGCCAGACGATTCCGTGCAAACGTCAAATCGCGCCTAACTTCAATCAGTGATGCCAAGGCTCAAAATATAAATAGTGACCCTCGTAAACAAGGCCTAAACCTAATGAGCTGTGTAGCCTCTTGGATAACAACATAATTTTTTTCACCAGGCCAGGAATTAGGAAGTGCTATAGCACCTGGAAAAGGGCACAAAAAAATGCTGTAAAAAATATCTAAAAAACGTAACAAACAATCTAACATATCTTGGCCTTAAAGGGATAAAAAGGTACCTTGAAGGTACAAAGGGGATCCCATCACGTTGTCCGCTCCGGGCTTCCATATATATAAATCGGGTCTACTTACTCTATTGCCAACAGAGCAAGGGTTCTACTCCCACTTGAGGCATATTACCGAGCGCGTTAAGGAATCGACTTTCGATCTCTCCGCCATGGTTTCTGAGTTGGAATCCCAAACTTGGCACGAGTGTTCTTAGTTCAATTTCATCTAATCATCAGTCATCTTCATCGTTGCGATGGGGATCGTTCTCATCCTCATCCTCATCGTTGAACGTAAAATAACAACAACAAAAAATACAACTGTTCAAGGAGCACATTAAATTGGAGAACCGTTCTGCGAGCTCCCTGCTAGCAACATAATGTGTTCACAATTAAAGTTGCCTACAACCGACATCTCTTTTCCAAAAGCTACCTTGTTACAGGCGCAAACTTTTTTCGAGCGTTGCACGATGGGGCAACCATCTTTATTACCTGCCGCTACCTAACATTTGGAAACAATAAGACGAATTAAGAGCACCTACCCTTCAGCAAAACAAAAAGGTAACCGTGTAGCAGACGTCGGTGAACAACCGTCGCCTAAAATGAAGATGCTATCAGACGATCACATTTAAAAACATCAAACCTGAGACGCTGCATTAATGGGTCCTGTTGTATCCACGTTCAAACGGAAGCTCGAGACGTACAATTCTTCACTCCTAACGAGCTGCGTTATCTGCCTCGACCTCTCCCATCCCCCATTCATTTAAATTATGCAGGTCCTCACGAGACATACGGCTTTAATTAAAGAATCCCGTTCTGATGGCATTAAGAAATCTTTCCCTGAAACAAGCAAGTTCGGAGCTGCTTTTGTTTCCAGGGCATTATCACGAAATTGGACGTAACTTTCTGTCGGAAAAGATGAATCAGCGCTCCTGGAGTACTTGCAATTAAGCATCCCTTTTCTTGCTCTTTTTTCCTCGCCAACAGCATGCATCAAGTGCTTCGGAGCAAGTCTTACAGCTATTTCACGTCGTTTAAAAACAGTAAGTCAGCCGGAATCTAAAAATACAATAACAATAAAGCCCCTTATATTAAGAGAAGAAAAACTTGTCGAAAATAATGTGCTTGGAAGAATATTTCGTCTTGGAAAAACGTTGAGGAGGCACATGACTGTATGATGATAGATTAACTGTAAAATATAGGTGTAATTTAAGATTGTCTATTTTTCGTACATGAATATTTGTAAGCTTCTTAAAGAGATGACGAATAGGGGAAAGTGGGGCACTTTGCAACATGGGCACGTTGCAACAGTGCTTTTTCTGTTATGTAGGATGGCTCTACTGCGTTGCGCTTACTGTCGTTCCAACACACGTTGGTAGGTGTCTCTGATGAACCGTTCGTTACGCCAGTTTTTCAGATGTTGTCAGAGTGGAGGAAGAAAGAAGAATTTTGAGGACGGTGAGTAATTTTTAAGAATCTCTTACAATTTTTAATACGCAATTCCTATAAATGACCACAGCATGCGACATGTGGTCAATTGAAAGCATGTTTATTGAAGGTGTGGAAAGTGATATTGCTTTTTATGTTATGCAATTTTTATGGAGGCAAGAATAGCTTTCGTAATCAAACATGTCGGTGAGGCAAATTGCAACAGATGTTGCAACTTACCCCACAATGTTGCAAACTGCCCCATGACAGACCAGCGCTTTAATAAGATATTGAATGTAATTGTTCACTGTCCCGAATGTGATAAATCGAAATATGGTTTATTGTTTACTAATTTTACAATCTTTTCAAGTATAAGAAAAATGTGATCGCATATATTTAGTCCTATATTCAGTAACCAACACATATTTTGAATTTTCACTTATTTATTCTTATACAAAATTACACGCACGTCAGTACGGCAAGAAAACACTATATTTCACTTAGTAGTGCTAGATAAATACGTAAATTGTGAATGAATTTTTGTTTATAATCATGTGCATGTAATTTCTACTAGCAGCACGAAACATTAATATTGTTATGCTTTCTGATATGGTCTATTTCGTCTTGCAGATTTATTTCTAAAAAATTGTTCCTTATGTTGCCGCCGAAACTATTGTTGTCGAATTGCTGTATAATCGTTGCCGTATTATTATTATTATTATTTATATTGTTTCAGGTAGCCTGCAAGATGAGGAACTACAAGAGGTGTCACAACTGTCATGAAACCAAATAAGGTTGTAGCTCGAAAAGGAACAAAACAGGTTGGCATAATGAGCAGTGCAGAAAGAGGTGAACTTGTGACAGTTGCAGTGGCAGTTAGTGCTCAAGGGACTTTTATACCTCCAATGCTAATATTTCCACGTAAGAACTTTCGGGACCATTTCATTCGAGATGGCCCAACAGACTGCATTGGAGCAGCTACTGGTTCAGGTTGGATGATTGAGGAAACGTTTGTGCAATTCATTTCTCAGGTGAATCCTAACGAAAACTCCCCTGTGCTTCTTTTCATCGATAATCACTCTTCCCATCTCAGCTGTGAAGCTTTAGATGAATGCAAAAATAATAATATTACCCTTTTGTCATTTCCTCCACACTGTTCGCATCGACTACAACCGTTAGATGTCAGTGTTTTTGGTCCATTTAAGAATGCGTGTGGCCGAGCAATTGATTCTTGGCATAAGAATTATCCAGGAAAAACTCTTACAATCTACGACATACCACAGATAGTTAAAACAGCATTTTTGAATACATTAACCCCTACCAACATAACATCAGGTTTTGTTCAAACAGGAATATTTTCCTTCAATTCTGAGGTATTCCAAGAAAGCGACTTTGCGTCGTGTTTCGTTTCAGATCGACCAAATCCAGCAGGACAGGTAGATAGTAGGCCTCTCGTATCTGATAGTGATGACATAGTCCTAACTGCCAGGTGCGATGCAGTCAGTGCCAACTAAATCATCTTCAGGTGATGTTCAAAATGAACATTTGCCTTCGCAAATTGAAATACCGGGTCCAAGTGGCACACAAATGTCTTCAGTAGTGAGTAGACCTAAAGTTTCCTTCTCTCCTGAAAATGTTCGTCCATACCCAAAGGCTGAACCCAGGAAAACGACGAATCGTAAACGTAAACGAAGTGCCATTCTAACAGACACACCTGAAAAAAAGGCTTTGGAAGATGCAAAAAACAGTAGTGAAAAGGAAAAGGGCAAGGAGAAAATTATGTGCAAGAAAACATTATTCCAAAGTTCTTGCAAAGAATATCACTGTTTAGTGTGTGGAGAATCCTACAAAGAGGAAGAAGACTGTGTGCAGTGCAAACAATGCAAAATGTGGTCCCATTGGCTGTGCGCGGAGAGAAATCCTTATTATGTGTTCATTGATTGCAAATAGTGTCATTCAGACAACGTATAATCCCTGTTGCAACGTACCCCAAACACTGTTGCAACTTACCCCATGCATGGGGCACATAGCAACACTCGGACCTGCTTTAAATTAACAGACTTTTCTTATTTGAGGTTCAAAATTAAAATTTCATATTTGTTTCTTAAGTAGCCAAAAGATGTACCATTTCATAGCATATTTGTAACTTGTTCCAATTGTAACAGTTTTTGAATAAAAAAAATTAAACTGAAAAGTGTTGCAAAGTCCCCCACCTTCCCCTACTTGTTAATGCCTACAAAATCCTATTTAGAAAACGAAATACCTTTATCGACACTGTTCGTTACATACTTCAATGTGTACGGTGCTGTAAATATCTCGTAAGTACCACTTTTAACACTTCTACATTAACGATATCGCCTTATGCCATACTTAAAACATACCTTACCCCCTTTATTTACAAGTTCAGACAACGTATATGATATTCCCAAATATGACGTTATATCGATTTCTAAAGAAATGCATGAATGTAGCAGAAAATACAAAAATGAAAGCCAAATTTCACTGATTTGCTCTTGATTTCTTAAACATGTGTTTTACATTGTAAATCCGAAGAACATTTCCATATGTAACTTACCTAGGTATTTAATCTGAAATAAGTTTGTACATACAATGAATATAGCTTTCCAAGCTGAAAGTAATAATCTACGAAGCACGGAGTATAATAAGGCGTCATGTTGTTTGCCTCTTATAATTCATCCTCATCGTCGCATCCATCTACAGAGGCATAACCGATAAAAACTGAATTAAAACTTCCCTGACGGCAATTTCCCATTCCAGCTCACTTCAGGGAATAAACTTTACTTCATTCAATAATGAATTATTATAACGTCTAACAACTGCGGGAACTCGGTTACGCACACAAATAAACTTTTTGCTCTTATCGCATTTTCATTTCAAGAAAAGGGAAAAAAATGTGATATGTTCAAAAGTAAACTGGGAACTCAAATGTGCTTAACAGTCTATCTGTTGTGAAAGTGAGGATGTATGAATGAGATATTCCCTAATAATTTTCTGAACCTAGGCGAATTCCCTTATTTCCTGTTAATTATAATATTGTAGTAGTTTTAGAATAGTTCTCATTCAGTGATTACATATTCATTTTTAGCAACTAACGTAAGATGAGTGCTTGAGATATTACGTACAAAAAATGAAGGAAAAGGTGCAAGATCATGAAAAATGAATGGGGAGCTATGAATTGAAGTCGACTAAAATTTTACGTGGATTCCCAGGAAGTTAGACAATAGTATTTCACTTATTTATGGGCACTGGATGTTACTAATATCAAACATGTAAGATAAACTTAAAGTTCCTCTTGCTCATTGCATCGTGACACGAAGACACATGAGGTATATGGAGGTAGGGCCCACGCATTCTCGATTTCGGACATTTTATGGAGGTGATGTGTTCGGTACCATGCTTCGGAGAAATGAGGCGGTGAGTTGAAGAGGTGCACGATGAAAATATTACTTCCGTCATCTCGCAACTTCTACCAAGCCCTCCCCCGCTCCGTTTCCCTCCAGTATTATATTCATCACATGCCAAACCACTTGGAACACCACCGCTATGTTAGGAGGCGAAACCGTTATACCTCGCATGTAAAAACTGTGCAACGCGCGTTGTGGATCGCCTTGTTCTTTGAGAGTCAGCAAAGAATGACTGAATCTCAGGGCAGGAGGAGCTGCAACAAATCGTACCGACCGTTTTATAAGGTAAACAGTCACGAACTAAAAAGAGAGGATCTAATTTCGTTTCCCCACAGGGGTCCCTCTAAGATTATCCTATGCCAAACATTCACCACAGGCAGCCAAGAGTAAGAAGCTATGCAAAAACTGCCTTGCATGCAAGTACACCGGCCAACAACTTCTTGAATCTATGCATCATCCAGGAAGAGTAATTTTCGACTAACTGACCAGTTTCAATAACAAGCAATTCTTCAGAATTGGGATGTTCTGGCCCATCTTGTTTCAAAAGTTCAATGGCGCCCTACCACCATTAAGTTCGGGGTGATAAATTTAGTCATAGCTTTACCACCTACGTTGTGATCTTTCTTGTTATCAGAAGTAAAGAGAAGTAAAACAAATTAGCATCTTCAATTATACATAAACTATTTATAGAGAACATGAAATTCATAAGCTAACCATGTACACCGTATATTATATGATCTGATACTTAAAATTCTCATGCCAATGTTCCTTGCGTAGTAGTTAGTAATAGCAACCTTGGGAGCCGGATATTATAAGCTCGAATCCTGCATAAGACATTGTGTCTGTCTCTTCATCTATTTCATCACGATCATCCCGATTGACCTATGACAGACTTCGGCATCTAGCATGCAGTTGTGGAGGCCAGCGACAGCTCCGTGCGGTGCAAGATTTCCGACTGCACGCTGTGCCTCAGGACCAATAAGCAACACAGCAGGAGTCACTTGCGTTAAGAGGTGAAATATACTGCGGGAAAGGCGATGCCATCTTCCATGTCATCTGCCATGATTACATGACTACCTTTTTTACGAGTCATACGCTCAGAGGTTTTTCACTGCAAAAACACGACCGACCAAGCCTCCTGCCTCGCTCACTTCCTGCTTTCCGCCTCTCTTGCTACGATACAATACAGCTGTTCGCTCTGTAGTCCACACGTGCATACGAGAGCGCTCTTTCACAATTACGTAGAGTAGACTGGGCCTGATCTGGAGACGTAAAAATGTGACGTGTAACAACCAAAATGACTACAATACTTAAAACTCACTACGAAGTATACTTAATGTAATGGAGCCCGGTGAGAATTTCATAATTTACTGGGATCAAGGGTTACTTATGTCTTCTGTTTCTCAGCAAGCAAAAATCATGCATCGCTAAAACTAACGATATGCTAAAAACAGCTGTGAAGAGTGCTTGTGGGCTGTGAATATGCAACCCGTAAAATAGGAACAGTAACAAATGTTATCTTATACGATAGGGAGTAGACAGTGAATTATTCATGCTCTTTGCTACCGCATACGCAGTAAAATGCTGCAAGAAAACAGACTAGTGCAGCTGAGCAAAATGACATGTTCTGTCCATGCCATCTGCTGTGACAGTGTTCCACTGAATTACCACTTCGTTGCTTTGAATATTAATTTTTTATGAGCACGAATATTACGTTGTGTACTCCCAGAAATATGAGTATGTGATAGCAAACCTAACCACAAGCAAAGAATTTGGTAAAGCCATGTACTGCGGAGCTTCCTGCTGGAAATTGTGTTTATGTTTAAATGATGTAAGTGAGCGGACGCACGTCACCCTCCATCTTTACATATTGATGTCCAAATGTAGAGAAAATGATGCACCGTTTTTGTGGATGCTTGACTTAATTTGACTTTTGTTATTTAGCGTCAGTTTTCTGTCATTTTTGCCTAACCGCGACGATGAGAATGAGTGATGATATGATGAAAGGGACACTCACAAAGAAAATCCATGCTCAGGCCAGGATTCGAATCCGAGAAGCCTTGGGTCGTATCGCGCTGTGCTAACCACTCCGCCACGGAGGTCGGCTGACATATCCCACAGGTTCGAGTCCTGACGTGGTCGTTCTCTTGTGGGTGTCCCGTCATCGATTTATTTTAATCATCGTTAATACTGATCGCGGCGGTTAACTTAAAGAGAGAGAAAAGTAACATAAAAACAGGAACAAAAATCTCGTGGTAGAGAGAAGACCAATGACAAGAGCTTCAGGAGGTTAGTTCTTGACCCATTTTGAGCATGGATTTAAAAATCGATCTATACTAAACAAAACGAGTTACGATTCGTGATTCTACCGTTATTATTTTCGGAGACATTACATTTTTGTTTAGTTTAGCACTTTTAGTTTCAAATTTCGCGCCGAAACCAGCCATGGTGTTGAGGCTAACAGGACTGATATGCCTTGGGCGTCTAAGGGCTAGACAAACTACTGACAACAGGACGGTGATTCGGAAACTTCAGCAGTTGGGAACATCAATTCCCGTCGCTGGCTCGACGTGTCCGCCAACGGCTCCTCGTCAATGGACGAAATCGGAAGACGCGAAACTGGGCTAATATTTCAACCTTGCAAGCAACTCCCGGTTCTGCAAGCCTGTGCGTTCCTCTTTATGGAGACCGAATTCTTTCCTCCTCCTCCCTTCCCGGTTCCCCCCGGAGAGTAAAAACTAGCTACGGAGTGCCAACGGCCCCTTCCTAAAAGCTCAACCTCGAGGATATCTTATTGATTTTCCTTTGATTCATGGCTTCATATTAGAGAAAACAAACAGAGAGATCCCGCGTCGAAAACAAGAGCATCATTTCGAACCATCACAGCAGGACTGATATCGCAGGGGGCTATTCTCCTGAACAAACACTTTTAAGTAGAAGAACGAAAGGGTCGCACCAACGGAGAACAAGTATAAAAAAAATGGATACATGAATGTTGCTAACGGCCCTCCGACAAAAAAGAATTGCAAGTTTTGTTCCCGGAGGCAAGACAAACACAAAATCGGCAGTAAATTTTTCCTGTCGGCCCATTACTCGAGTGTGTCAGAATTAAATTCATGTGTTCCGAGTGTTTTTTCGGCTTCGCGTTCGTCTAATCTGTCACTTTCGAGACTGATGCATGTGTCCCGAGGGCCGGGTTTTCATTCCGTTCCCAGTCAGAGGGGCAAACGGCACTTTCCCTCAGTTTTAATCGTCTTGCTATAGGGTACGTGAGGAAAGTCAGTCTAAGTCACGTGCTTGTAAACAAGTGGGGCTGACAATATGTCGATCTGCTTTAGCTCTGGAACCCAATTCATGGTTAATTTTTAGGTGTTTCATTTATGGAGAGATGCCAATCGTGACTCACACCTGTGTTGAACTTTTTTAATTTTGCCTGACTTCTTTTGCCATTTTGGGCTAATCGTGACGATGAAGATGAGGAAGGACTAGATCAAATTGATGAGACTATCCAAGAACACCCAGACCGTGACTCGAATCCGGAACCTCCGTTGGGAAGTTCGAACGCTTGATAACAGAAACAAAATCAACAACAAGAACCTGTATGCAAACGTACATTGTCGCAAGTTTGGGTGAGACCTGATATGCCTTCTCCGGGAGGAGTGGTCACACGTTCAAAGCTCGGGTCAAGGTATGGACATATCATCGGGTAAGTTTCATCATCTTTCCATCGCAGCGAGTAGCCCAAGAGGTGGAAAAAGCGACGTAAAATGTACAAATAGAAATAATAAAAAAAATCCTACAGAGTCAAACTGTTACGAAACAAGATTCGGTATACGTATACACCCGCCCCCAATTCAAAATCGTGCGATGTGATAAATTACTTTTGTACGGCTGCATTAAATTGCCTTTTGTAGCTACTGGCAGCGGAGAAAATAAGCACTCGACTCCCCGAGGATTGCTCTCCTCATAATTTTGATTTATTGCACAAGAGGGGCTTCTCGGGAAGGAAGGGGCATCAATTGTATTGCAATACACGATTTCTTGCTACGGTACACGCTAAACTACCACTCGTGTCAATAATTCAATATCAACAATCTGGTTCGTTTCCAGCGTGCCGAATATAATGCTGTTACAGTTGCGGATCAATTCAAAAATTACGTATATCACATAATAGATCCGTTTGTTTTTTAAACCTTGTGTTTAAACCTTGAATTGCCAACAGAAAATTTTAACTTTCATTCACGCACTTACAAACACACATGGTCTCATATATAATGAATACTGTAGGTGGCACAAAGGTGGGCGAAGGCTCTTTATTCGGACAATATTGCAATCGATTTCAATCAATTAAAATGACCTTACTAAACCGGTGTTTGCATTTTAAACATCTAAACCAAATGAATGTTTCAAAGTACGAGGGTGGATCATTAAGTATCGAACGTTTTTTTTTTTGTTTTTTTTAATTGGTAAGATAACATAAATTATACACAATGAAACCACATCTTTTAGCTACTTTTCGACGTAGGAGCCAAGTCTTTCAACACATTTTCCTCATCATCCTGGCACTAGTTTCAATATACCCTGTTCATAGAACTCCGTCATTTGGGAATACAGCCATCTACTTTTTGCTCAGATTGCGTCACTTTGAATTTCTTCTTTGCTGGGGACTCGGTATGTTTCCACTCCATAGAGGCCCGCTTTGTTTCGGGAGTGTAGTGGTATGCCCAGGACTCATCACAAGTTACGTTTTCTTCCAGAAAGGTATGTCCTGCGGCATAACGCACTAAGTGGTCCAAGTATGTCATCATTCGATTTCCTTTTTGGTCATCTATGAGGTTCTTCGGTACCCAACGAGCGCTAACTTTACGAAAATTCAGTTTGTAATTCACAATATCGCATACCGTACCGTAAGAAATGTTGAACCGCTCTGACAAGGTTCTCAGATGGATCCGCCAGTCGTTGAGAATTGCCTGCTCAATGGCTGTAACAGTCCGTTCCGTTACAGCTGTTACTGATCGCAACAACGGAACGTGACGAGTCAACAAGGTTCACACGGCCTCCTTGAAAGAATGTGCACGACCTGGAGATGTTGCTACGGTCCAAACAGTCTTCCCCATACACGCCCAACATTTCCCTCTGAATTTACTAGGGTTTTGTCCTTTCGCCAACAAATGACGACAATAACATGCGCGCCATCTTTGCTAAGTAGTTTACGCTTCTGCCGCAGGAGTTATACCTAATCGAACAAATGACGTCTCTAGCGCGAACTTCAAACTATACGTCTGTAAAATTTTAACATCCCAGCCACAATAACATCGCGGGAAAATCTTGTTGTGCTATACTTAATGATCTACCCTCGTATAATGGCAAAATGGTTACTAGAAAGGTCAGTAGACTACCTTGAAACTAAAAGGGAGAACCCCCAGAAGAAGACCGCCTCCAACCGCATACTTTCATAGGTACTCACTTATGTTCTGTGCCTTCAAAAACAATAAACCAGAACGTCATTTCTTCTAAATTTCGGTTCCCTCTTTATTATGTATATTTTTTCTTCTCTTTTGGATCTTTCATTTCCATAACGTTTATATCGATATTTAAGATTACACGAATATTGATTAGAGCTATCAGTACCCTCGTTGTTCTGGTTTCCAGAACAATCGAGGTATACATATTATAAAATAAGTTTATTATATTACAGCCAGTAAGATTTGATTTGATTTGCGTTTTGTTATTTAGCGTCGCTTTTCTGCAACTTTTAGCTAATCGCGACGATGAGGATGAATGATAATATGAAGAAATTGATGAAGGGACACTCACAAAGAACACCCATGCCCAGGCTGGGATTCCAACCCGGGACCCCTAGAGTCGTAGCGCGCTGTGCTGCTAACCACTCCTCCACGGGGATAGTCAAGAGTCACTAAGAGAAATAGAGCTAAGATAATTTGAATACCAACAGAATAACCGAAGTGAAAAAAGGCGTTACATTAAAATAGAAAAGTGTAAAATGCAGGGAACAGGCCAGAACTTCATGTTCTCATATTCTAGCACTTAATTCAAAGAATAAATGATTTCAAGAGTTTTCCAAATTACAAAATGGCATTCTTTGTGGAAAGTTACACAACGTAAACTTTATGAACAAAATTTTCCCCCTTTCAACGATTCATCTTGAAAATGGTATAAGTTAATATTAAATAACTAGGAATTATAGTGTAAGTAAAGGAAAATAGTTGCACTGGATAATTCCTGATATACTAAGGATATAATAATCGGTAATTGTTATGTCATTATAATTATGTCTACTATTCACATTTATGTCAACGGCCTGACTTCCACTGCAAAAAATTCTGGCGTCACTGATGGATACTTCCAGGACTCTTTGACTTTTACAAAGTAGAAATTCTCAAGCAAGGAAGCGCCAATATTTCGGCTGGATATGTCACCAAGATTCCCAAATAATAACAACACTCCATTCCGTTGGCATTAAGATATACCATATGGCACATTCTTTGCACCATTAGACCAGTCTTGTTCCACAGATCCCATCCAAAACACACTGCATAAAGCCCACGCCGTTTCGCAGTCTTTTGCAACTGTTTTCTGCATTCCCCGGCGAGCAAAATCACCCGAAGTTTCGCCTTGAATCTCAAATTGAAGCAATTTTAAATGCCGAGGAATATTCATTATGCTAATGCTGCTTTTAACTTAGCCATGCTTCGTAATTTCTATCTCTATCTCTCCTTCCCTTTCCGAGGGCCAATTGCAACTTAGTTTATTTTTCTTCTTGGCAGGGACCATAACTATTGGCAATTAACTTAATTGTGCATCCCTGCCTCACAGTAACTGTCTTCTATCGTAGAATTAAGACATAACTTCAGAACGAACAGTGAACTCTACGCAAGAAGGGAAAAAGTAAATTCTGAGCTAGCAAAAAATATTTAAGTCCAGATGCAATGTAATCTCATGGAAATTAAAGCACTAAATTTGACCACAAACATTTAGTGCTGAAATATTCAATAATAGAATGTCGTGAAGCAGAAATGTGAAAGTACGGTAAGGGTTGGAATGAAAAAAAGGATGAATTTTAATAACACTAAAGTGGAAGAATAGTCTTCGCGACCAATACTTTCCGCACCTGTCGTTTCTGACCCTTTTGTATTGCAACAGAAAACAAATGGAACAATAATTGTTATTTTAATTATCTGATTATATCCTTCCACGCAAACTTTATATTCAATATACAAAATGTAAGACGTAGTGTACACATATTTTTTTTAACGGTTTACCTGCTTGCTGAAAAACATTTAAACAGAAAAAAATATTTGAGATAACCAATTTGAACTTGCATTTGTCTTGTATTACGTCGCCTTTCTGCCTCTAGACTAATCGAGACGATGAATGATGGTTAAGTGCAATTGATGAAAGGACCTTCGGTTGCTAGATCGAGACAAGTTCTAGGACACAGAGGCGGCTTGAAATAACAAAATAAGTTTAGTCGAACTTTAATATTATTTGTTTCGAATAATCGGAGTTTGTTACAACTACTAAACATCCGGTTACGGAATATAGAAATTTACATAGGCGAAATTCTACAGAACTCGAATATGAATATAAAGTGGAAGTAAATATTTGATTAAATGTACAAAAGAAAAACAGCAACGGAAGAGAAAGCATGTTTTTTTTAGATTGATGGTCTTTTAAGCTGTTTCTGAATCTTTTAGTCAAATTTATTGCAATCTTACACTGGTAACCGAATATTCTTATTGTGACTAATAAATTAAATTTACCCTATCTTTTCATTACAGTGAGCTAGAATTGGATTGACTCCGTTCGAACTGGGACAGAATTTGTCTAGCGATGGTAAGTGATCGATGCGAATTTCAAATCCTGGTGATGTTAGAAACAAACCAACGATGAAGAAAAACGCACTAAGTTAAGCAATCGGAAGTATCTCCATTGCTATTTATACTTCGTTTGCTTTTACTGTTAATGTCCACGTCCAAATTCAAGTCCTTATCTACTTCATACCGGGGTATAACATGCTCGGATGGCAACACTGCAACGAAATTTATCAGTGTTTCCTTCAACCATTAAAAAGTTATTGTGGACACAGGATTTTTCCCCAGACACTTTAGAGATGAACAGCACATAGTTGTCAACTGTAGTGTATACTGAGGCAGCAGGTATATGAAAACTGTAACTTCCAGCGGGGGAGGAGGAGAGGGGGCAATTTGTGGCAGAATAATTCAGCACACCAACATCCTATACTTTTGTCACATCCGCTGCATTGTTATTTTTTTTTTCATCGTTGCGCAGTAAGCGTTGAAACGTAAATTACGAAAAAAAATCTAATGTTATGAAGTCCAAAAATGAAAATTTATGTATTATTGTACTTGTAATTTATAAGTACTTGTACGTTACCTCAAATTAAGTCTGGTACAACAATTAACAACACGGGAAATGATTTGTGGGAAGAATAGTATTGAAATTCAGAAAGTACAATACGTAATTAAACTTCTTTTTCCCGTTTATGTTGAAGCCACTTGGTCCGTTCGATATGGCGTGTGACTGCCAAGCGGGAAACGCGGGTTCGATTCCAGGGTGGGGGAGAGGGGTTGATCTCAGTCGGGAATATTTTCGATATCCCTGCACCCTGCATAAAAGTGATCCTGTGGTTCGCCTAGCCTGTCATAAATGGGTTCCGGGAGGCAACCCTACGGATAAAGAAAGTCAAGGAGTGGTTCTTAGCAGAATCTCCATAATGGCCGAAATCAAGAATACACTGTGCCCCTGAGTGATGATGATGTTAGAGAGAGCATGCGCACAGAGAGTATGTTCGTTTCAACGAAAAATTTGGTGCAGATCAGTTGTTGTAGCTTGTAAACTGCTACGTCTTTTCTATCAACATACTTATTTCACGACAGAACAACATCGCTTTTTGTCAGCAGAAACCGTTTCGCGACGACGCCAAAGATCTAGGAAGCGTCCTTTTTGCTCTCTGCTGTTCAGAAGTCGCTGACGACTTAGAGACCTTTCATGCCTTCCAGTCAACTTACAAGGGTAACACTCAGAATTTTTGAAAATTTTCGATGCCTGTTGCTTAGAATCCATCACATTTTTAAAGGTTTTCTCATTGTTGTTGCGGTATTGATCTAGGTTCAAGTTGGTAGTTTATTGACCTCTTCACCGTCTATTCGACCGAATCAAATAATACTTCTTCATAAGAGTACCCTATGGAAAAAAAAACTATTTCAAAAAATAAATACGTAAAAAAACTAAATAAGATATCAAAGTAACCCCGGGTGTCACTAAAGTCACTCAGACGGAAGATGAAGAAACAAAGATCCACAAATGACACATGCATATCTTATCACGGATATGTAGACACCAGGCCCTCCGCCACGGAGACTAGTTGAAACATTTATCCACTGCTAACTAACTCTCGGACATTCCTAAACCCAGGAGCTTTATTTCTGCAGCAACATGGGTCTTCTAACTTTTCCTATCCTGGGCAAGATCATTGCACTACTGTCACCCTTTTCATTTTCCTTCAGGTCCATCTTAATACTGTTATTCCATCTTTGTCTATTATATCCTCTACAGAGAGGTCTCTTACCATAAGGTTTCCCAACACCTGTATACCTGTTATCCTCTCCCATGGCTACTCCACGGGCTGTCCACCCAAGTCTTCTTAATTTAATTATTTTTAAAATATTAGAGGATGAAAATAGATTATGCTGTTCAGTATTGCGTAACCTTCTCCACTCCCATGTTGCCTTATCTCTTTTAGGTTCAAATATTTTAATTAAGATTTTAAAAAACTCTCAATTTACGTTCCTCTTTCACATTTTCACATCACATAGAAAACTACAGGCAAAATTACCCCCTTGTATATTTTAACTTTTAGAACCTTTTATGTTAGCCGAGAGAATAAACCTTTATGGATAGAAAAGTAACACGCATTACCTGAATTAAGTGTGCTTTTCATTTCATCTTTAATATAGTTTTCATTTGTTAATATTACTCTTAGATATTTGAATTTAGAAACTCATTCAAATGAATTGCTATCTATAGTTAGGATTCGGCTATTGCCTGCAATACCCCTTCCTCCGTATACACACAACACACGCACACATAAATGAAAGTTCCAATTAATTCGAAAGCAAATCCCAATATTACAATAAAAAACGTGGTAGTTGAACACTATTCACATTGCAGTTCCCAGTATAGCTGCCAAAGCACTATTCCACTTTCTCTCTCTCGCTCTCTCTCTCTCTGAAACGGCAACCTGCTCCCAGCAAATAAAAGGGGCACCTCCCTTTCATTCGTGGCATTTTCTCCTCTTGTTTTATCTGATCGAGAGAGTAGCACAGGTATCGATCTCATTCCCTATTTCTCTCCCGGTCCATAGAATTGACTTCGTTAATGGTTTGGCCACACCTCATTTCTGATCGTACTATCTATCTTCCATTTGGACGAGAAGCGCAGAGGGGGAAAAAAGCTATAGGGGGACAGAGAAGGGGCCCGATGAGCAGATTGAGCATTATCAAAACAACGAAAATTTGCCAAACAATTCTCTCATTTGTTTGTTGCACAACGCTACTCCAATTCCGAGCGGTATTGTTAAAGCCAGAGGAGGAGAAATCACTGAACGAGAAATTCCACTGAAACATCATCAATTTTTGATTACTTATTTACCACCGTCGCTAAAACTACACAAAGCGTTGGTTTGGCGTTGCATCGGGTTCGATAAATTGAACTATAGTGCGCCGACGTTGGTGGAGTAAGCAGGTGGATGGTTTCGAACGGTACAAATGCAAATTCTGCCAAATGCATGTATGACGTCATCAGCTGGTATCCCACATATCTGTGTGTGTATATCCGTACATGGAAATGGAAATGAAAATACCAGAGTATAGAAATCGCGTTCAGTGACCGCGCTCGGAAGAGTATCCGACTATCACGCGGGAGACTCAGGGTGAGAGATTTCAAGTGTATTTTTTTAAAGCAATGTCCCTGCATGGAGTGGATCTGGGGTTCACCCAGCTTCTAATAAATTGATACCTGAGTGAGGGAAAGGTGGCCTGATTTTGGTGCTAATCATGTCACTCCGCAATTGGCAGAGATTATGAATGTGTGGAGTCCTAGTCCAACAAAACTCTCTTGTCTTTTCCCCAAAAACAGTATGCGGCAGTTTGGAAGGAGGGAGGGGGTCAATGAAAATGAACCACTTCGGCGAACCGGCTATCACAGATGCCAAAGCTGACCTTATCCATGTTGATAGTGTCAATGGACCCTACATATCATGTGGCCAGACGGGAGTGCATCGACAACAGTTTTCTTGCTTGCTTCTGTCCTGAAACAGACAACGGGAGTGCATGGGCAATAGCTTCCTTCCTTCCTTGCTTTGTCGTGAAACAGACGACGGAAGTGCATCATCAACTGTTTCCTTGGTTACTCCTGCCCTGAAGCAGACAACGAGAGTGCATCGACAACAGCTTCCTTGCTTCATTCTGCCCTGAAGCAGAAGACGAGAGTGCATCGGCAACAGATTGCTTCTGCGGCAGGAATCCGACATTTCAGCTTATTGCCGAAAAGTGAAAAGTACTGGATTCATAATAAACGAAAAGATATATGGGGCAAAAAGAAAAAAAAAAGGGTTACAGGATAATATCCACTTTTAACAATACAGCGTGCCAATCATTCGTAAGCTAACACGAGGTGGTAGTCTGCATAAGTCAATCAAAACCAACACAAATACAGTTGGATTTTGACCTTTCATAACAAACATGGCACCTTCAAGTTATCAACGCGCGAGATGCAAAAACGTAATGACAGACAGCGTTTGCGGCGGACAGCCGATGTTCCCTTTACTCCGATGTGAACACATAATCACTTCTGGCGTGTTTGTGATGGTAGCACACAACTGTGCTTCACTTTCCTTGGTTGGCTGTTGCACATCATGTTTCTCTACCGCTATGGTAAGGGTTGAGAAAAAAATCGGTAACAAAAATTAGGTGACGAAAGAACTACTGTTCAGTATGGTGACAGCGATTAGGTAACAAAACTAGGGAAAGGGGGGGAGGGAATTTACTTTTTCTTGGTAAATAAGGCTTAGTATTAAGACGTCATAGTGCGGGAACAAAAGGAGGGATGGGGCAACTGCCAGCTTGCCCCCATAATCGCTGCCACGGCTTTAATAGATTTTGAAAAATAGTTTGTAACGACAGTGCCAGTGACAATGAAGATTTCGATAATATGACGCATTTTTATAAAATTTGGTTAACGACTAACCTGCATGTTGTAATAAAAAAAAAGATGATCTGGATATTCGTCTGTTTTTTGACATATGTAAATACTTGCTGGAATCAAAAAATGTACGCAGACGTTAATTCAGCAACTATTGTGAAATTAACGTTGTTACATTATTTACCGTGCTTAATGTTATCTGTAGATAGATTGATTATTGGGTGCAAACATGTTGAAACTTCTTTCAAAAGTTGAAGATTAAAATATAAATTGTGATACTAACGTATTAGTTGGGAGCTATAGTGCTACATTATGTGTGAGAGATAAGTATGTAAATGAGATCCCAACACGAACGGATTATATAGTTTTTCTCTACGCATAAAAGGTAGAATAAATAAACTTTTTTGCAGTTTCTCGCCTATAAACTAAGAGAAGTCCGATTATAGTTACCAAATCCATAGAAGCTTTATAAAACCCCGTGTGCGTGTCTCTTTTCACATCGAGCTTCGCTAATCACTTTCTTTGCAGAAAAAGTGAAATATCTGAATAAAAAGTATCATCTTCCACATGTATGTCTCAAATCCTGTATTCCTTTTGCATGAAGACAAGAGTAGAACATTCGTCTGAATGTTAATGGCAACTGTATCTATTATTAGCATGTAATCGTAAATTTACATTATCAATTGTCTCTCTTTCTCACCTACTATACACGTGTTTGGAGAAACCTACTATTTCTTCACCAAACCGGAGCTTATAACAGACTTGCCATCAAATTAAATACAGGGTGTCCACAAATAAAGTATACAACTTCGGAGTGTAATAAAAAAAATGGCAATTAATAGGACACAGTTAATAGAAAAACTATTTCCTATATAGATAAAATGTCATTCGACCATCTTATATCGTCTTCAAGTGAAGGCGTTCTTTTTTACAGAAGGTGGGGTTGGAGTCTGTTTGTTTGTTTGAGTTGGTGTTTTAAGTCCACTTTATGCACAGTAAGGCTAATCGGGACTGGACATACAGTTTAAAGTGGGATCCGAACCACTTGTGCCTCCACCGGGTATCGAACCCGGGACCTCTTGATTACAAGGCAAGGACGCTACCACTGCGCCATAGGGGAGGCCCTGGTTAGAGTCTGCAACGGACCTGTGATTTTACTGAAAATCCACTGTGTTTACCAAATACTCCACATCGCCCTCGGAATTCAATACTACTTTTTGGTACATTTGAATTACTCTATTTCCTGACACGGGAGAGGGGGAACCAAACTGGCTCGGATTCTAAACGGGGATAACTACGCAACCTACGCAAAATTCACATAAAAATCCTACGGCTAGAAATTGAAAATTTGAGTTCGGAACACAGTCTCCTTGCTTTTTGTCGCTGCCCAATTCTGTCCATATCAGCTTTACTCCTTCAGCGGTACACAGAGAAAGCACAATGTGTCATCTGATACAAATATACTCCATACACTCCAGTAACTGAAATGCATTAAGGGGCACTTTCATCACTTGCTGTTCCATGAATCAACTGAGAAGATCGGACATGATGATTTCAGAGAAACCAAAATTACACATTTAACTGTGTCAGATGATGTCAGCATTTTCGAGTATTGTGGGTTGAATTAGGCTACGTACTTCACAACACCCCTCGGCCTCCGTGGCGGAGTGGTTAGAACATCGCGCTACGATGCCAGGGGTCCCCGGTTCGAATCCCGGCCTGTCCATTCTTCAATTTCATCATATCATCATTCATCCCCACCTTTGCAATTAGCCAACATTGCCACAAAAGCGAAGTAAAATAAACTAGATCAAACAATCAATTCACAACACCACACCTCTATTTTGTTTTACGAACATACGCAATGTAAAAATACCGAACCAAAGTGTGGTCTCCGTGCATCAAAGTGAACAAATATACGTGCTTTGTTTTGCGGTGCAACTGCTACACATGCTGGTCTCTGTGTATGCAGCTTCAACCCATTTTGTTGGCGGAATATGGCTTACTATAACGTGAGACATGCGACTTAATTCTTGGTTGTCTCTGCCACGTCCACCATCCGTTTTACATCAACGCCCGGCGGCAAAAAGCGGCGAAAAAGGGGAGAGGATAAAAAGTTCTTACGGCTATTTTATGAATGACGGTATTAACTGGAGACAAAGTACTGTTTCGTGCAACTCCAACTTAACTGGTGGATTACAGACACACTTGTCGCGGTCAGACATGTTTGCATAAAAGCGTGCTGGTGTTTGTGGAGCGGGATTTGTGCCAGCAGTCGGGATAAGGGAAGCGGGGAGAAAAGAGACGAAGGATGCGTCTCCACAGATATCGATTCCGAACTGCGAAGGGCAAGCTCGTCACGGCCAGGTCCCGTTCGGACCCCTTCGCCGTCCATCGGAACCGTTCGCGCACCGTGATGCCAGAGACAGAACAGGTAGATCTTACGGCTCATTCAGGTGTTCGGCCACCCCCATCTGCACACACACACATCCCCATCCTACCCCGTGCACACACGAGAGGATACGCGTGCGAGTATGTGCATCTCCCCATGTTCGCAGCGGCGTGCGTATCGATTGCCGTTCTGGGGGAATGGAGTCTCGCGAATATGCAAATTCCACGTTCGACGCGTTCAAGTCGAAGCGATGTCCGGCGTGTGCTAAAGACCCAAAAGCTCTGAAAAAACTGGGTGACTGGGACCCCGAAAAGATCCTCGGAACAAGCGCCATGCGTCCTGCAATTTCGGCGTACCTCGATCGCACGGCACCGTGCCGGGATGAACCGTGCCGTTGCGAACCGAGCTTAACCGATCCGAACCGAGTTCCCTTCCTGGTAGGACACTCTAGTCGGGAGAGCAATGCAGTGCTACGCTACGCTAGTGGGAGTGACCGACGTCGGGAGGGAAGTGGATCGTACACTGGGTACAACCGTATTTGGCTGGAGTACCTTACCCTCAGTACCATATTTAGCGGGTTTCGAAAAAACACGTGGATATGGTTCGACCAGGAAGCTAGCTATCTTTAGCCCGACAGCAACGTGCACCGGTTCAGCCCCAGGTGGAGAAGATAGGGTCACACCCAGAGGGTTATAAGGTCAGGTAAGGCAATTCAATCTATGGAATCAAGGTCCAGTGTTTGTTTCCGAGATGTCGAGACGCGCACGGGTGCGGACCGCACCGTGCTCCGTCCGTACCTGAATCCGCATGCATACCTTCTTCCTCCGTCCCCGAAATGTGCATCGGCAAAACGGTTGCCGAGGAAATCGACAAGACAACCCGGAACCGTGTGATCTCTGACACCATATGGTTCAGGAGCGTGGGGAGGAAAAGAGTCTGGAACGGCAATGTGTTCCCGCACGCACACGCTCCGGAACGTATCTCTTTTTGTCATCCTCGCTCCCCCGTGGTCACCTTAGTAAGTAGAGTGCCGAGAACGGTTGCACTATTTTTGTGGCTATCATCTTTGTTCTATTTCCGTGTGCCAGCGCTGTACCCTCTCAGCATCCTCCCTCCCCCTACTTCTTTCCCTATATTTAGACATTGGTAACTCGAGCCTCCACAAGCAACGGCACTGCCCTTCCGCCGTTCTAAACACTGCCTCCGCCTCTACACGAAATGTTTACCACTCGACAGTTCCTCTTTAACGGGAGTCGTTTCTCACCTTCCATCGGAGCCTGAATCTTTAGTAGGGGTATAAAATGGCACCTGGAACGGCTGGAAAAAAACTAATTCTCCTCCGCATCAACGAAAATAACAATGCCACGAGTGTTGTTGGGGGCTGGGGTTAAATTTTGTTCACTCCTACAAGGCCACGGGTGGGATTGCAAGAAACAGGACAGGGCGTCTTGTTTCTGAATTCGAAAGCAGGAAAGAAACTTTCATTAACTCCAGCGCTCGGAAATCCTCGCAAAACTTCTTGTTATCACTTCCGCAAACAGAAATAGTATTACTTTCATGCATGTACAATAGACAATCGGGCATGCGATCCTATCACTAACACAAGTACTACATTATCTAAACTTCACAACTGAAAAAATTGGAATTATTTCAAACAAGATATAATGATATTTGAAATCAAATAGCGAATTACAATAAAAAATAAGTGCCATAATATTAGTTTAGGATAACTCCCATGGCCAAGTGGTTACCGTATGGAGGTGTGATATGTTCCTCCGGTGTGTTCATTTCCTCACACATCCTGATAATCGCATTTACAAAAGCGAAGTAAAACAACCAAAACACAATACGACAGACAGATTTCGACTTAGTGAAGTTTGCAGCAAGCGACAAACAAAGTTTCGAAACAACGCAAGAAAAGGATCGAAAGTACTCTCTGTACGAACCTAACACTCACAGAACTGTTCCAAATGTGTCATATGCATAGCGTTACTTGGAAATGAAAGCAATAAAGCACCAGAAACTTATGATCCCAGCGCCGAGGATTAATACGTCTGACTCACGAGGTGGCACGACACAGCTGCTTATGCTGCATAATGTATCACGCGATTGAATCCATTATTTCCTTCTACCCCACGCTATTCCGTGGCCGGTATATGCTGAATTTTATATATAGTTCCGTAGTATAAAAATTCGATTTCATTTTCGATTCGGAATAATCGATCGGTAAGAAAATCTTTTCAAAAAAGAAAGAAAAAACTTCCTAAAAAAAATAAGTTTCCGTTCCTGCGGAGCGGAATTCAATTTCAGAGCTGCAACGAAACGAACCAAACAATTGCATAAGCGCAAAGACAAGGCCGTGGAAAAATCAGATTAGATTACGAGAGCGTCGAGTTGCAGCCGAGGGGCAATCTTTATGGCTCCGTGGCGAAGCACCGGGTATTTCGGGGCACGCATCTGGCAAAGCTGAGTGCTGGGGGTCGCCCTATAAGGAGGAACACGTCCCAAACGTCCGCAGAGGCGGTCGGGAGCAGAAAGACTCGCGAACACGCAAAAATAGAACAAGGGGGAAGCGGGAAGCTCCCTCCTGTTACATAAATACCACGTGCCAAAACAAAGGTAGGGGAGAGACGGGGAGGTAACAACTCCCTACGCCAGATATTCGGCGAAGGGAAAGATAAGGCGGAATTAGAAGGGGAGGAGGGGAAAAAACTGTTCATGTGGTAACCACGCACACACGCACAGCATGGTGCGTGAAGACCGGATTGCGGAAGTGGGGGCGGACGCCAGAGATGGAGGAGGGTTAAGAGCTGCGCCGGACCGGAGTCTTCAAGAGTTGCAAGCTACAAAATCAATACTTGGAAGTCCCGGAGTTTTCAACTCCTTCAACATCGTCTCCACTGGTCCTCCTTTTCCTGCCTCTCACAGACCGAAGACTCTCTCTCTCCCCTTCTAGCGCGCGCACTCACACACACACCCCTGCACACATACACACGCGCGCGCTTCAACACGCGAAATCCGGAAGTACGTCGGGGTCAGCGAGCAAGTGCCACGCCCCCTGTCCAAGGTTTGGTGGGTCGGCGGTGGTGATAGTGACGGGATGGCAATGCTCGGAGATTGTTCTGCTCTTATCCGCGCCGGCTCGTAGCACCCTAGGTGTGTTGAGTTCTCGGTTATACTTTTTTCCACACGTCATGCTCCACCCACTTAAGTGTTCTTCATGACCGGTTTAACGACGTGGAAACGCTACAGAGGCATCTTTACGGAGCCTGTTAGTTCGGTTCGTACGGCCCATTCTTTCGACACGACGACGTTCCTCCACATTCCGCGCACGTTGTACCGTACCGGCGACTATATCTGTGTGCACCTCGTATTTTGCAATGACTTCTTTGCGTAATTTGTGTTGTTCATTCTGTTACGCAGCACTTCAAGGCTGGTCACAGGACACGATATGAAGAAGATAGAAGCAGAAGACGGACATCCTCATCGACAGTACAGTGCTAGGCTTTAGCTGGTTGAATCCGGGCCAAATTGTTCGTGTAATGGAAGCATTTGGTCCCCTTCAACCAGCTGTAGTTGGCATTTTGAGCATCAACATCTCCAGCAGATATTTGTGTGATAAAAAAGGTGAATGTGAATCCTTAAAAGTGTGATTTGGAGCCGACGCGAAGGAACAAGACAAGTGTTTTACTGAGAGTGTGCTTTTAGGTATGTTACTGTACAAAATAACTACCCTTCTTCCCCCCAAGGAATTTGTCAATATTCACATGGTGAGTTCAATGTAGTATTTTTTCTGTTATGTACATGGAATTGTTCTGTATTTCTAACTTTGATTTCTTTCTGGAAAAATGTGAGTGAAATGTAACTAGCTGAAAAAGCTCTTTATGTTCAGATGCCATTTACCTTTCCGTGAAGACCATTAAGGTACTGTGCTAGCGAAGGGTGTGTGTATGGGAGGGGGGATATCCCCCATTCTCCCCAGGCAATTAGCCTCCTTTGCGCAATATTCTAGTGACGAAAGATTAATCCCCCGAGACGTGGCCACTTTATGTGTCTCGCGTAACGATGGGATGATGGGGAGGTGGGGGAAGGGGGAGGGGCGAGTACTAAAAGTGACTGCCCTTTACGTCGTAACCTAGATATCAACGATGCGGTGGAAATCAAAATCACGGTATCGAGGTGGATATGCGGAACTTGCTTCATGGTTTCAAGGTCTATTCTTAGCGATTCTATTCATAACATTTTTCGTTTTGTAATTCTCATACAAAACTTTAGGGTAATTACAGCATTTGCTTTATCAACGAGAGATTGCATAGAAATGAAAATATGCTAATATAAAGTAAGTTTGCCCCTTTTCACTGCTTCGAGACACAACTGTTGATGCATCGAGCTAACTATCGCATTCTAAATTTTCTTTTTTGAAAAATAATCGTTACTTTAAAGCGGAAAACTGTTAACTATGTAAGATTACTAATCCCTTCCATTAATCCAAGAACATTGTATAACTTATAGCATGCGAAAATTACTTCCCATTACAATGTACGTTTCCAGCAGACATAAAACTTATATAACGGACGATCCGAAGAAAAATTCACACGAATTTAATATATACAAATCACAAGTCTGCATACGAATATGACTTATAATGTTGTACTGATCCGGTAATCCTAACAACGGTGGTTTCTACGTGAATATCTACTGTTATTAGATTTTAACCTAACTTTTCCGGATTTCAAACTATTAGGTCAGGTCCATGCGTGTTCTTTTGCTTCATTTTTAGAATAATACCCCAAGTATTTTGACGAGGTGAAGTCTTGCAATGACGACCAAAGACGGTTTCTACATTTCACCGTAGACAATATTTCCTTAATTAAAGCATATCTTAGAAGATGTTTTCTGAAATCATGATATAAGTTGCGCAAACGAAACACGTTATCACAAGCCTTACGTACAACTCATATTAAGTTCCATTTACATATGGATAAATTTTATGCGTTATCAGACATCGGGACAACAGAAACATTCACATAAAAATAAAGTTCATGTTAAAAACACCCGACCCAACAAAACACCAAGAATGTTAAGTTCCTCCTAAAGCGTCTGCAGCGCATAACATAATTGTATCCAATTAATTCACAAATTTATCTCACAGTATTTAACTTTTACTAGGATAAAATTAATGGGTTCGAAATAAAAAAAGCTCCTATTATCTTTAAAAAACAAGTTCAACGATAACATGAATGATTTTTACCCGTGATCATAACACGGACACGAGCTGCGAAAACATCAGTTTTAATAACCGCTAAGTACATCGCAATAACCTAGGGTTAATTTCTGCTTCGTTTTCCGAGAAATCTGCCTCTGCTCTCGAGCAAGTTTCATTCATTTCCTGGCATAATCTATTCAATGATGACAGTCACGCACTTGCCACCGCTCAATGTCAACAAGAGAGAGAGACGAGTACGTCGCTCAGGCCGGTATGGCAGGAGAAGGCTCTCAGCCACGGTACACGGCGACCTTGGGATGTCCTGCATACCTAACCGACAGATCCATTTCGCAGTTTTGAAAGGGAAGCGGTGGGGGGAGAGAATTAGTTTTCTCGCAATGAGTCACTATTCGGACTGTTTTATTTTCAGTGCAGCCGCTCCCAGATCCGCCAAACCACTGGCCAATTTTACGAGGGTTGCAACAGCGTGGTCAGTTTTCAACTTTTATTTCCGTCCATACCGCCGATCTGTCTGAAGCTATTTTTAATCGTATTTCACACAGGCCTATTACGGCTGGGGCCATTCCATCTCTCTTGAATTTACGACTCGGGTGCAGTACACTTGGTTGTCCTTGATTTCCCTGGGTCCTCCATAGGTTCTCGACAAGGATACTCGATCTCAGTCTTTCCTTGTTTGTGGAATACTCATCGCGAACCAATACGGCGATCAAAAGCAGGATGCAATCTAATCTTCGAGACGTTGTACGAAACGCGTGTTATTTTCGTATGCATGTCAAGGAGGTTTTGCTCGTTTCTTGAGGCTTAAAACTGGACTTTACTGCCACTTTTCCAGAAAAGAATCAGTTAAGGGGCTGAGATAAGTTGCACTTTCATGTGCAACGCAACATTACCGTTCCCTCGAAAAGCATGATCGTTTCCACGGACTAATTTTAATCTCGAAACCTCGGCGCCCAACATTCTGATAACAGTGATTTTACGATTTCCGCCAAACCCGCAGGTCGAGTAAAAAAAAATCGCCGTGCAATTTGGATGCTGGCAAGCCAACGGAAGCCAAGAGTTAGAATTATTTTTCACGTATCTGGAGTTTTGGTAAGAACTGAAATATAGACCAGGATGTAAAATGTTACGTTATCTTGCCAAACTGGAAACATTACGTATGTCGTGTTATCGATAAGATCTTTCATGCGATCTCTTTCATTAGCTCCGGAATCATAAAAATTAGTTTATAACTGTAATATCGCTATACCCATCCGTCAACTAGAAATATACATATTGTGAAAAAAACAATAATTTTAACTCTCAAAAACTTTGAATTTTATAGTATTCATTGAAGACTTCACCTCTTTGGGTTTACCACTAAGTTTTGAATTACATCTATATCAAATTAGGTTTCGATCATGGTACATGGCAGGGGGAAAATATCACAATCCAAAAACTACTGCATGGGTTTGTATCTAAATAGAGGTAGAGTAATATTTGCAGGTGAACAACAAACGTAAACTTATTTCATACCATAACGATAAATTATCTCCAAGATTTAGTTATAGT
Organism: Lepisma saccharinum; assembly: GCF_977018435.1. Classification (NCBI taxonomy): domain Eukaryota; kingdom Metazoa; phylum Arthropoda; class Insecta; order Zygentoma; family Lepismatidae; genus Lepisma; species Lepisma saccharinum. The sequence continues at coordinate 135,013,135 of NC_139229.1, forward strand.
CATTTTTTTATCTCTAGTGACAAAAATATTCAAATCGGCATTCAGCAAGTCCGAATGTAACGAAGTAAGGTCTGAATTAAGATTTGTCGTTAACGATCAAAAAGTGCATCTATAGTCGAAACATGCTAATTAATTACAAGCTAAGACTGTTGTTCCAATACTAATTACTATCCCAAGTAGTCACCTAAATTATTTGATATTCCTTCTCTATTTTATCACTAAACGTTTTATTGTAGAGTCATATGACTGAAAAGATACTTGAATTCGAAGTACCACAGTAAAAAATGCGGAATATTAGTTTTTACTTTGTTTCGTGTTTTATTATTATTGTATCGTGATATTGATCCATATACATTGACTATTCTTACAATTGAAATTTTGCTATCGAGGTTCTTTCGTTTATTTTACATGATTTGAGCTATGCAATCTACAGTTTAATTATAAATGTTCATTCCTTAGATTTATAATTTTTCCCTATTGATTTTGGCATTCACAAAAAACAATCCTAACTGCTAATAAGATTACTAATATACGCACGCTCTCGTTTACATTTTTCTGATATACTTAGATTTGGTAGATTTTCCATACTCTTCTAACTCTGTGAAAATGTCCTGACTATGTCAATAGTTAAGATTGGATTTGCGACTTATATGTTTCCCGATTCCGAGAGGTAATGTCGTCTTAAATCTTGAATCGTATTTCCTCGGTTTTGGGTATATTCCTGAACACAGATAGTGGATACGTTACGGATACTTAGGTCCTCAACCTTGGTGACCTCAAGAAGAGGACAGGGGTGGGGGTAATCTTAGTGCGTGCCGGATTTTCCCCTCTGGGTGATAGGTTGCATTGGCCGTCCGGAGAGTCGGTCGTACGCAGAACAAGCAGAGTTGCAAATTTACGAGATAGATATACGTACGTGTGTATTTCATGAACACCAGAAACCCGGTACTTATGATTCCACACAACTACGCAATTTAGAGGATAAAAGGAATTATCATTGTAAATAATCGCAGCATCCTTAGCCGCGGTTCATGCGAGTCTGAGTTGGAGATACTCTTGTTTGACTGGCCAAGAGGTGTTGGTCTCCACGATTTCTCATGACAATCAAACACTCGATCAGTTAGGGCCGTCGTCACATATTTGTGGCTAATCGCGTCGATGAAAATGAAAGACGTTTACATTAAATGGATGCGGAGTAAGTCATGTCTCGAACCAGAATCCTTCAGTGGAGAGATCGTGATTCGAGCACTGAACACGCTAGGCCATCTAGAAATTGATTCTAATATTGTAATCAAAACGCCACACACATTTGCGGTGTAATAAACTCCAATAATAATAATAATAATAATGCGAAACAGTGACAAAACAATGCTTTCATGACCATTATTAACTTTCAATATATTCGAGTAAAAGTTGCATATTTGTAATATATACTTATATGCACAGCTAAAAATACATATTAATTAGATATAATAGAACATTATAACAAAACTCTATCTTCCATTGCCTAGATTATCAGAATACTCGTTTTTAACAGTGAGTATACTTGGCGAGATTATTACTGTCAGCCGAACCGAAGTTTCTCAATTATTTCAACAATGCTAGATACATTCCCAGGAAACTCCTAGTAATGTTATTCTTAATTTTGTCTGCAATTTTCATTTCCTAAATAAAGCAAACAGTTTCTGATATAAAAACAAACTATACTATTTTTAGCTGAAATTTGTTCAAATTATCTTTATTTATTTATACTTTATTTGTTAATTATGTAGGTCATTATATATTTTAATCGATTTGAATTAAAATGTTATAATGAGGAGAATGTGTGTGTAAAATAATTTCTAAGACATTTAAATACAATATTCAGTCATATAAAAATCCAAGATTTTGGGTACACTTTTATTGAAATGATCAATTCTGAAATTGTTCGTCGTCATTAAAGCGTTACTTTTCTTTCGACAATAAAAAATTATTGCTTTTCCATTTCAAACAAATGCTTAATTACTGTACAATCTTCTCCCAGTACATCCCCGCCATGGCGTTCAGAGGACACTGCCTTGCGGCCAAGGCTGTCACACTAAAATCAAGGTGCTGGGTTCGAATTCCGGAGAAGGCGCGCTTCAGAAATTAATGTTCAGTTCAATATTAAAATCTTAGACATCTAGCAAGGTGCTCGAAGTCCCCTAACATGTAGCAACCACTTTCACTTAATCGCTCTCCGGGTTGCAGAGAGTCCAGGATAAAGTTTATACTGAATCTGTCCGGTTATGTAACTGATTCAATCGTCGTGTGAGAACCAGAGTGACTGACGTAACTCCAATTTATGAAATTTACAAGAGAGAGGAAATAATATATTATTAGGAATATGCATGACTCTTAAAAAGAGTTAGTAAATTGGAGATACGTGACTCCAGTTTATTGCTAAGGATCAGAAGTGGATATATGTCGATCTGACTCCAATAGACCTCTTCAGAAGAGCTATGTTAAACAAAACCGAAAACCGTATTTTTGGAGTTACGTTCCTCTGGTTTTCATACGAGTATTGTTATTCCAAATTTTAATTCCAGTACAGAAGATTATGGTTTTCAGAGGTGCTCAACAAATTTTAACAGAGGTACAGAATAACTGCTACCTCGAAACGAAATTCAAGATACGTTTATCGACAAAGCGGACACACAGACACACACACACACACACAGAGAGAGAGAGAGAGAGATTGAGAGAGAGAGAGAGAGGGGGGGAGGGGGAGAGGGGGGCTATTAGATTGAGATATTTGGAGAGATATTTTTTTTTTAAAAAACATCCACTTTTGGTAACTAAAGCACAACTAATCAGTCTTCAAACGAAATAACTGTAATGCTTCGAAGAAACATTTCGAATCATGCTCTTCTTCACTTCAGTTCGTTGTAATTAAAAACATAACGCAGGGGACAAATCGTGCAGAAAATCTACTTGAAAATACGTTAAAAACGCATTGGACTATGTTCAAAAATTGTGCACGTGGGATACGTCAACTTCGTTCGGAACCGTACTGCAAAATCAAAGCATATGTTTCAGTTGGATAACATTTGCGTCGTTTAAATACTTGTTAAAACGCATCCGAAACATTCTCTTTAGTTTTCTTGTGTAACTTAAATGAAGCAATTCACATGAAGAAAGATCTGCAATACAGAATTCCACAGAAAACTTCTTCTCAAGCAACATGATATCAAACCATTACCTACTCGTATTCTAGCTTCACCGTTCCAATCAGAGTATCGGTTACTAATTTTATCATGGTTATATACATATCAAAGAGATAGCATGTGTAGGTTATTTCGTGATGCTGAGCATAATGTATATTTTGAAACTAGAATTTCATTTATAACTGCTAGATGAAATTACAAATACAGATATGTAAATGCGTATCTACCTCCTAAAACTCACATATCGACTCCATTGGTATTGCAGCCTCGCGGAATACAAACTGGGAAGCACGAAATATGGATGAGGCTATTTTCTGTTTTATAAAGGTAAATAATTGAAATTTATCCTAGCGATAACCATGAGAATATGGAGCAATTACTGATCGTCGCATGGTTTTTCTTCAGTGTTTATTCTCACATACTTACTTATTTACTTACTTAAAGTTACAGACAGTCTAAGACCATTTTACACTTACACTGAATTCAAAATTTAAGTTATTAAAAAAGTCATTCATTCCATTTAGACTATATAATCAATTATAAAAAATTGTCATTCATTCCTTTTAGGCTACACAATAAGTACCATTCGATGAGACACAGTGAACTACGATAAAGCAACGGACTTTAAATTATAGTTGCTACAGTAGTGAAGTCCTATTGCCTCTTAAAATAGCAATCAAAAAAAGTACAAAATATATTGTAATAAACATGTACCACACATCAAAATATTGCACTGCATATAACACAACAAACTATACGACGCACGCTTTTAGAAGCGATATCGGGCGGTGCCACGTGACGACCAGCCAATTGCAGGAGTGCAACGTCGTACAGTTAGGAGACTGCGGCGCGGAAGTTAAAAGCCGTGTTCTGTATTTTTCTTGCGCACAAGAAGTTTTCATAACACTCGCCACTTTAAGGTTCATCATAAGATGGGGCAAGACATTTTGAACCTGACTGTCCAAGACCCATGAATTTCCGTCGCCTACAGTCGGAGTTATCGCTCCTTGAAGAAACAAGGGAAACTTCACCTTTCATTTCCTTCCTTCCCGTCTTGACGCAGCTGAGTTGATGTGTCTACGGAAAACTGTGGGTGTTAAACTCGTCTCGATATAAACAAATGACCCTTCATTGTTCTGGGCGTTCTCGAACATTGAAAGTCTGGGTCAGTTTCAGTTCAAGGCCGGTGTAAAATTATTCGCTTATCGTTCACTCGTGCGCCATGAAGAACAGTTTGTGAAAAGATAAAATACAGCCCTTTCGTGCAATAGTGTGTGTTCGGTGTGTTCTTTTTATTTTAAGTAATGTCACTCTCGAAAGCTAGCACCAGTAGTACAGGCACCAAGGGTGCAAAATCTAATCATTAACCTCCAGGAGAGTGACTCTGAAATGAGTGAAATCAGTGAAACGGAGACCGAGGAAGACGACGAGAGCGGTGATGAATAAATACCTTCAAGCATCTTTCAGGTATGGGTTTCTCGTATATGTTACAGTGATATATTATAATCATGTGTAGAAATATTCACTATATTATTTCACTGTACTCGTATATACTGTGCATGCATTATCAAAATAATGGACACATCGCGAATTTTCTGTCCTTCCCTTGCGCTAGCAGTTAGTTTGGCAACAGCGCAGTAGCACTGGCTGGGTATTGGTCGAACTCGTGTTCCTTCTAAAAGCGTACGCCGTATAATATATATTACGTGTTATATCACGAGGAATTCATTGCTTGTGTATGGCATTTAGTATTCATTATGCTGATGGAAAAATCATTTGTGTATTTTTAAAATTACAAAAAACATATTTTGGAATAAACTGGATTTTAGGATAAACGAGTTTCAGTGTGTTTTGTGCTGCCCTTACTCTGCATCGCTTCGCTGCCGCTTTGGTAAATCGTGAGAATGAAAGGTGATTAAACTAAAGTAATAAGGAAACTTCAATGGAAAGGCCAGGACAAGAGCCCGAAACGTAGGCAACGCTAACCGAACCGAAATGAACTGTTGCATTTCGTAAAAGTTTGTAGTATTTCACAATTAATTCAAAAGATATGTATGTAAAAATTGTTACAAAAATCTCACTATCTGGACAGTAAGGGTAGGAAGCATCATTAAATAAATATATGTATGTCCTATTCAATAAAACCTCAATTAACAACAACTGTAAAAACGGAATGGAATGGACTTAAGTATTAGCTAAGCTATGAGACAGGTCATTAGGATATCATACATGTTATTTATTCGTACACAGAATCTTACATAAACCTACGCTTGACGGCAATATATGGCGATAAACATAAAAGTAGTGTATTAATTAGCGCTAATTAGAATTTTCCGTCTGAAATCGTAATTGAAGTTGCAGCTAAGGTAAGAGATAATCAATGCTCAAATTAGCTCGAAAGGTGGTGCAATAGGCATGTGTAAAGTATTAATCACTGGTGGTGCTACAACTTTGTGACAAGGTTTCTAATATACAGTAATATGGTGAACAGGACAGAACAGGAAGAGTTCACCCATAATCGCATCATTTGAGCATGTGGTAATTTATATAAATTTTAATAAAATTACGAACCTCACACTTAAGAGTGGCCGCGTTGGCTCAGTCGGTAACGCGTCTGACTACCATGCTCAAGGTCCCGGGTTCGATTCCCGGCCGGTTCAAATCCGGGAACTTTTCTAACGTTGGAAGCGGCCCCGGCGCCCACCCAGCGTCGAATAACATGGGTACCTGGGGGAAACCCTGGGGAGTAAAGGCGGTCAGGGGCGTGATGCTGATCACATCACCCCCACTCATAACCGGATCAAGAAAGTGAGGGGCGTTACCCCCACACCCCCTATACGCCTTCATGGCGTGGTGCTAAGCACAGGGGAGCACTTTACCTTTTTTCCCTTTTTTTTACACTTAGAGTGTGTTTAGAACTCGCTGAATTTCCAATCTCTCGCATGCAGAAGCTTCGCTGCTTCTAATCTGGTACTATATATACGTTAACATGTGTCATTATTTACAGCGTTGCTTATTCTGTACTATGTGAACTAATACCTGCATATTTATAAAGCTAAATTCTAGTTATTAATGCCATGTTTAAAAACACAGTTAATAAGAAAATGTGACAACCCGCGTTCTAATTAATCGGGTGTTTCTAACATGTGACGAATGGTGTTCAGCTAAATTGATACGTATTACTGGAATGGGCTAATTAATTAATTAATTCGTTTTAGGCGTAACAAAATATGGTTTAATTTGTATTTGAATTTTACTTAGTTTATGCCGATATCCTACCTCTTAAGATTAATCGCGACGGGGTCAATAGTGAAAGCCAGGTCTATATCAGGTATCGAATGAAGATGGCCAGGTTTCGTGACGCGATACTCCTCCCACTCTGCCATGGAACTCAATTTTTAAGTAGATGGTACACAATATGCAAAAATAAAGATATGTACCATTCACTGGGTTATAAAATTACGGCATAATCGAAATCATCTTGATCAGATAACAATCGTATATTTCCACTACAAGAACATGATTTGGTCAATACATATTACGGATTCGAGTCTAGCCTGGGTATGAATACCTCCGTGTCAGTGTGCCTTCATCAATTTCATCGTTGCAATTGGTCTCCCCAGTGGCGTAGTGGTAACGTCGTCGCCTTGTAATCAAGGGGTCCAGGGTTTGATACCCGGTGGAGACTCACATTGGCTCCGATCCCACTTTAAACTGTACGGTCAGTTCGCGATTAGCCTATCTGTGCATAAACTGGACATACAAACAGCAACTCGACAACAAAAGTAACTCATCGTTGCAATTAGCTTAAAGAGGCAGAAGAACGACGTAAAATAAGTACAGTGCAAACAGTAAAGGATCTACATGGTTACTTGATCAAACTTATTTATTCAAATTGTTAGGTAAAATAGGTTATTTCAGGTTTGATACTTCAGTAATATTTTCAACAATCGCGGAATTTATAACGCCTAAAAGGGGAAGTGACCACCTACAAAGATAAAGCAAACAGTAAACTATCCATCACCAACGGATATGCACAGAGTTAATTACTAGTGCTGCATGCAACACACATGCCAATCAAATAGGTCCCGGAGCAATGTATCGTGCTCCATACATGAACGTATCAAGCACTTAATTAGACTCGTGCCTTCATCTATCAATAAATCTACTGATAGCGGTACACGCCGGTATAGTTTCGGTACGTAAATGTTGCTCATTAATGTGAGGCAGTCTGAAATATGTATTTCTCCAAGTGGACCGAGCGTAATTTCATCTGGATGATAGTTATTGAGACCTTATTATTGGATATCGAATTCAACTTATGTATTCATTTATGAACCTCTCTTTACGAAATAAACAAAATCATCTGCAGGGATTACGTCGATCTCGATCTGTCTGATTGCTATCATTTCGGTTCTATCTTAATTATAATATGTAAAGAACTGGAGGAAGATTTGCAGAGGCCAAAACAGCAAGCAAGCGATATTTCAAGTGTGGACTGAAAAGTACATAAAAATTATCCAAGTTCCAAGCAAGGTCCATCTGATCATAAGACGCAATTATTGTCGAGATATCACTTACATCCGACTTGTTCACCAACTAACCAGAATTTCAGTGTCTACGAATTATCGAACGTGAAACTTTCGCGTGTATTTTCGTCAGTCCATGGTCGCATACGAACGAGAATAAGTCAATCGACACGAAAAGAAGGATATCACGAACATCGCGAGGCTGAATTTCAAGTCAGATGGCTGAATGACAGATGTGATTTCATATTTTCCAACGTGCATGCTTTCATTGACGCCTATTATTATTTATAAATGTGTTTACAAATCTTGTACTACACTACCTTCCAAATACAGTGCATTGTAAAGCATTTAGGGAAATGTTTTGCAGCACCGGCCACATTCAATTTTCTTAGTAAAATTGAATGCGGAAAAATGTTGATCAGTACCGACCTCTTTAACATTTCCAAATTTTAAGATCTAAATTACTATAATAATAATTATTATTATTTTGACCAGTAGTGGCGATTGGGTGCGAAAACTGGAGGCAGTATACTTTCTTTGCTGGACAAGGTTTAGCATTAAGATACCATACTAAGGGAGCAAAAGGGACAAAAAGTGGGGGGAAACTGCTCCTCCCCCTAATCGCCGCCCTTGTTGATGTGAGTGATAAGACTGTTACTTACGGAAATTAAGATCCCAAAATTTTAAAACAATAATTTGTTGTAGTAAGTTTAATGCAAAGTACTAAGGGAGTTAAATTAAAACTTACAAACAAATAAAAATTGTAGGACAGACTTCATGCAGCTCAAATTTACATGAGGTGTCAACGGTTATTTTAAAAAAAAGACCTTAAGGCTGTAACACTAATCAAGTGAGCTTCAAAGGGTAATTCTTTGTCATTTTAAAGATAGCACCTCTTCTACACACCTGCACCAGTGAAGAGGAGTGGATTCTTGTCCTCTGCCAGCGTAAAACTTACAGAAATTTCTCGCCAAATGAAAAATCTCTGTGAATGCTTACCACACCAGTAAGTTTACTAATGGAAGAGACAATGGACCGAGTTCGCAGGCAGATGGGTGGAAAAGCTCTTCGCAGTGGCTCATAAGTGACTGCACGTTGACCCCAAAGACTTATTCTTCTTAAGGTATACATACAGGCACTAACTCAAAGTTGAAAATATATGTAGATCAGCATACAGAAATCTACTAGATATGAAACAAAAACAATTTAAGGTTTTAATTTGACTCTTCCTTGTACAAGGCTATGTTTTACAAATGTTATAAATTCCTCGACCTGCGTATGTCTCTGACCTTTGTACTGGATGAACTGCACTCGACCTTCGTCAAATGATCCAGTACACATTATATATTTTGTAACCTCTTCACCAAGGTTCAATTCCTTCTAGGTACCTTGGAATGGTCTATATTCGTCTTTTAACTCATCTCAAAGGCATGACTACTTTTCTCGCTCGATTCTTAACATTTCCTCTCGTCCATTCAACTTACCTTCCTTTTTTTTCCATCAACAAGTATTTTTTTCCCCTCAAGGCGTTTCTCTGGTAAGAGGATCACAAGATCCTTTTGTTTGTTGTTTTCTCTTCGTTTTGATATTGAAAACCTTGCTTGTGGGTGAGATTTATACAAGATTTCTCGTGTCAGAAAACTGAACTATTGAAGAAGACGGGAACCCATACTGATGTGCATGCGTGAAGCGAGAATTGACGATTGCTTTATCGTACACTAATTCATTTCGGTCGACACTGTTTTCACCGTGGGTACTGCTCGAACCCCACCTGGTAACACTGGTGTTGACGTTATGCTGTGTATGGAATATATTGCAAAAAATAACTTCACCTAATAGACAATAGATAGAATATGTGTCAAAACAAACGTTTAGCTCACCAAATAACGCACACCACTTTCAATGCAAACAAGCCCTATGCACCCCAAAATTAGATAAAGTACAGCTATGGTATTTTTCCACAACTATCTAACTCTGTAAGCCAGCCGGCCGGAACTGTACAACATCCCTCTGGCATTATTGATGATTAACTACTGATGTACACACACATATTACATATTTTTAATGTGTCAATGCTGTTATAACATTATCGCAAGTTCTCATTATTAATTTATTTTTGGTACTTAAATCAATAAATATTAGTGTAGGATTTCAAACCATTCTACAAATCAAATTAACGTACCTTTTCAGGATATCCAGGTATTCTTTACTAACTTCCCAGGCCACTCTACATCCATTTTATGAATAATATTAAAGTCTTTCTTTGCATGCTACTAAAATTAATAAGGGTCATTCAATAATACTGAAAAATGAACAAAAATAAATTTAATGTCTCTGATTCTTACTGGTCAGTACAAACAATGTACTATGATTCACAAATACATTGATTGATTTAGTTTATTTTACTTTGCGTGTTGTGCCTCTTGGCTAATTTGCGAAGATGGGGATGAGTTATGAAATGATGAAATTGATGAATGGACATTCACAAACAACCATCGCAGCGCGATGTGCTAACCACTCGGCCACAGGGTCCGGCGATTCAGTAATACAGTTTGAGCTAGTGTGTGTAAAATATAATGTAATATGCATCTATGTATCAGTAACAGGAATTCAAAGTAGCCTAACATTTACGCAAGTTTGTCGTTCTCATAAATTTATGGGCCGAAGTATGATGAAATATGAGCGTCTTCCATTGGTCGAAAAACTATGGAAATATGAAATAACTAACGTCCGTTAGGAGTGAGCTTTAGGGGGAATGAACTCTTAAAATGTATATTTGTGTAGAATATCACTTGGACTTGTAAAGGTTTTTGTCCTTCCATCTATTTCATCGTATCACCACCCATCCTCATCCTCGCAATTAGTCAAAGGGGCAAAAAAGCGAAGAAAAATAAATGAATCCAATCAATCAATCAATCAAGCTTTAAATTAAATAACAGATATATGTACTATAAATGTTGTTCATAGTTTGTGTTATGTATTTGTAGTATTGGAGCACATACCATAGTTAAATAAATCTGGAAAAAAAAAAGAACTTGTCTCAATTTAGACTTTTATTGAAAATTATAGTTGTATATATTGTGGATATTTACTTGTGTTATTGTAAATAATTAAATATCTCACATTCACTGAGCTTGCTATATTGCAGTCTACAGACTGCATACACGGAGACTACCAAAGTTTCACGTACATGCAAGTTATGTGAAAATCATCAATGTATCAAAGAACTCTCACCTATTTATTAACTTTTCCTCAAAATATTGTTACCAGGTACTGAAATTATTACCAGGGTAAAATATTATCTTACTTGGCTTATTAAGAATAAGTAAATGGTATTGGCATTTTCATTTGGTGTTGCCTCATTACTTTCATGGGGGAGGGGGGTGAGGGGAATGACGGCATATAAAATTCATAAAGGCATGTTAACAAAGAAATTCGAAATATACTGTAGCTGATCAATTGATACGACGTTAAATGCTCATAGATAAACGTCCTAATGATAGAGCCTGAGTGTTACTAAGCAACTTTAAGTGGATTTCCTTACTACCGATTTTTCCGGGCACCAAAACTACAGAAAAATCAGTTACATACATACATGATGTACGCTTCACGGGGATTCGTTACAGACCTTTTTTTTCACTGGAAGAACGCCAGATCAGAGTTTTAAAAAAATCGGTTAACGAATTCGGAAAGTGGAAATGGGGACTTCCTCTATCCCTCCACCCCTATTGACGTGAAAGCTTCCTGATGTGATCGGTCTTCAACAAGCGACGAACAATTCCGTGATAATTGTTCAGAGGGAAATTGGACTTCTGATGGGATAAGAGGAAGCGGCAACTATCCTACAGAGTCAGCACTCGTCAATATCCAATTCCACAACTCAACGCAAAACTTGTTCCAGGAATCCGACGCGGGCAGAATAGAAGCTCAAAGTGAATTACCGGAGCTTCTCTTGTCTCAAAATAGCAGAACAAAGTTCAAGAGGTCACAATGTGACTGTTCCGCGGCGCTATGCTGAAAAATACATGATGGCGAAGTACAGAGTTAACGCTCCATCATTCCAGGTGGGACCTCCCATGTAGCAAAAAGGCCTGCAACTTAACATCCTGGCTACATTAACGCGATGTTGCCTACGTACCACGAACAGTAGGCTGCTGAAACGTGGATTATGTAGTGCAAACGAGCGACTTTTGAACGATTTGCATACCTATAAGTGCTCCCGTGCACTAAAATTTAGATATACGTTACACTTTGAAATCTGACGAGTTTCATTTCCATTCCTTCTGATTCGATTCTCGCTGTGCAGTAACCAGCAGCTGTGTATAAATCAGATATTAAGCAACGCCTACAAGTAAATGTGGCGGTGTAAGCGATAAATCTTAATTACTCCTACACGTAGTACACACTGGAAACTACACATTTGCAGGTTAACAATATTAGGGCGCCCTAACACCAGGGTGGATAAAAATCTTCATTTTTTAAATATTTAAAATATTTTTTGTTGATTTTTTATTTAAATCGGATTTTTTAAAATTTAAATCGATTTAAAAAAATGCCTAAAATTGCTTGTATGGTTTTTGGCACCATACATACAGATATATGTTGTTACAGAGTTACAGAAACACTTTTTCTAGTAAACGTCCCTGTAAAATATTTGAACAGTTTCATTAAACCAAATAAAAAATATATGTAAATATACATTATTCTGTTTCTGATACTGTACCTACTGTGGAAATGTTTGTTGAGTGTGTTAATGAAACTATAATAATTTCAGTAACTTTCCTTCCAGTGAAAATAAAACATTCTGGATGTACTCCATAATTGTAACTTAAAATATTTACTTCAATATTCTTGTAGTTTTCGTAGCTGAATTTTGGAGATTATTTTTATATGATAGTTTGGAAAATATCAAATACCATGTTTATTTACAGTTTAATGATAATGACACTACAGTTTAACGCGGATAGTATTTTGTATACTTTTCTACACAAAATGTTTGCTATTTTTGCCTATAGAAATTATTGAATTTTTAATCAAGATAAATGTGTTTACATTTCCTTTCGTATCAGCTTCACACCATCAGTATATTTTAATTCCTTTATTTTCCTATCTTAGAGCCTAGTAAACACCATTAAATGATTACGAGATTAATGTATTTTCACCAAAAGTGATTCTGATATGTACAAAATCCTTATGTACATAATTCAAAACAATCACCTGATTTAAATCGCGATTACGTTGCCTAACACACAGCCAGGGTAATCACATGTGGGGCTATAGGTTGCCCAGTCTCTTCTGTTAAACTCAAGCTTTCATAATTAGTACATATATTTTAACTTTACTTCTCAAACTTTTATTGCCTTTATTCTCCGTTCGGAGTTCATCTGCATAATAAGGCTTAAATGAGACTCTTTGTCTTTTAACCAACATGTCTTAAGTTTCCTTCTTAATACGGGGATTATCTCGCTTATATCGTGATGGGTGTAAACAGCCTAGAGTGCTCACACTTCTAAGAGATCTAATTACAATACATAAATGGGGTTAATTAATTTGCCAAACTGTAACATGATTTGTCTGTTAACAATGAAGACAGGAAACTTTGCGTAAGTCTTCCATAAGAGGTAATTCCCATTATCCCGAGATGGGATAAACAGTCTGTAGTACACACACACTGATTTTAATAAACGAAACAAAGATCGCAAGGTAAGGTTTGTAACGGTTAGTAACAGGTGGGCGATCACAGATCCAAAAACAATTAAGAAGTTGACAACGCAAACAGGACAGTCTTCACCACTTCAGTCCCTACAGGAGAGAGTGAAGTTATATCTCGAAGATTCCAGAAGTGCGTTGCCCAGGAGAGATTATTTGTGTGAAACTCTAACTTGTTTACTTTTATCTTCCTGCTTCAAGAACTTCCAATGCGACGAAAGAATCTTCGATCGCTTAGATTTCCTTTTTGGTGTGTGTACTCATACGTACATTTTCATAGACTCCTTTGCAAAACTACGAATAACTTTCAAATCACCCTGCAGAGAGTACATTTCACTATACCGTTACTGTAATATGTGTACATTCATATGGCTGCATAATTTCCCTTCTCTACCTCTTTGTTTTAGAATGAGCTGTTGTTAACCCCGCTGTACAAGAGTCTAATGGTTATCTCTCTCTCTCTCTCTCTCTCTAATAATTATATTTAATAATGAAAAGGTGTATACTCTGTGCTTACACTCTATTCAGGGAATCTCTGGAGCGAGCGAACAAAAGGAAGTCTCTGCGCAAGTAACGACGCGAGAGGGCTCGACCAATGAACGAGCGACGAGGAAAATGCGGCTGCAGGTACCAGCGCGTACTGTTTCGCTTCGCCGACTCGCTTCCGCCTCCTCCTCTACCGTGATGTACCGTCTTGTTCCAAAAATTGCCAGAATAGAGTACAGTAAGAAGGTACGTGGCGTTTAAGAGGCAATAACGGCAATGCTATGAGCACTACTAGGCTCTGATGGTTCCAAATAGCCTTTTCTAAGGTTTAAGTTGGTTTCCATCTGACAGGATGTTGTGTAGCTCCCAGTGACGATTGAACTGTGCAACCAAAAGAAATTTCCCAGCCGGCAACAATGGAACCAAGATGGACTGAATCATCGCGGTTAAAGATCTATTTTTGTTTAAGTATTTCAATTAATTAAATAAATTAGATTCCTTTTCGGGATGCGCCCAAGCCTTTTCACGGACTTGGTTACAAAACTACGAATAACTTTCCAATCATCCTGCACACAGTACATTTTATACACCGTGATTGTCATATGCGGACTTTCGTAACACCGATTTAACCTGGCTGGTAACCAGAGAAAACTTGTTCGAATCACGTCGCCAGGAAGGCTACAATTTCTAATTTCGATTACTTGAATTAAATGAAGAAGACTTTGGCAAGCATGCCATGTAGTACGGATGGAAGAGCATAGAAACGTTTACACGTCCCTTATTGGGAAAATTAATGGCTAGAGAGAGAAATACGAAGATGAAGACTGGATATGAAGACACCTCAAAGAAACTGATCTAGCTCAGAATAGGGACGCACGTAATACACCGTCGGGTTTAGGAATTCCTGAGATATTTCTTTTTTTAAAAAAAAAAATACATCATTTCCTGCATCTACTCGCTTCTTAGGAAAACAGCTAATCTTAAATTCAAGGATGCAAGAATGACGGAAGTGGGGAAAAGAAGGAAAATAACGATGCAGTACAACATGGCTCGCACAGCGTAAACTTGGAACAAGAGACGGCCTTCCTGCCGGATTCAGTCGGCAAAGTTCCCAACAGTTGCGGTGCATGTCGAGATAAAAGACCACCAGAACTATTACGTGGCTGACAGGAGAGGAGGCTATAAATATCGTCCTAGCTAACCCAACAATTATTAACTCCAAGAAAGGAGAGAAGTCTTCCCTTCGCAACTTCCCAAAACAATCACTTGAAGAGGGAAAAGAGAATGCACACATGGATGCAGAAGAAGCTAAGATTGAGAGATGGAAAAGGCTTTCAAACAGAATACAAAGAAACGCGATTGTTGGAAGCGGTCACACAAGTGATCTCCAACTCGCCTTGTTACAAAATCTAGCCCAACACAACAAATATTCTTCAATGGAGACTGAAAAGCGAGGATAGCCTAAACTGGATAAAAAATAAATTCGTTTACTTTTCCAGGTACATTTTAAAAACTTGCCAGACTACTTAATAATGATTTAACATACTAATAAATAAGTGTTATATTTTCGACTTTGAACTGCAATCAAATTAGTCAAGTTTGTTGAATATTGTTGAAAATAAATAAGAAAAATAAATGAATATTTTATGTGAACCATTACCAATAAAGAAAACAGTTGAAGAGAAAGATGAGATGTGTTTTCCTGCCAAATAAAATATAAACACCTGGAATGAATGAACCTCTTTCAGTCCTAAGTTGATTTTATATGGATTTTCCACATTTTGCAGGTGAGTGGAAACCCAGTATAGAAGTAAAAAATATATGAAAAGTATCCACAATAAAATAACCAATGAACCAATAGTAAATTTAAGCCTCGGTACGCCGTTCGGTCGAAACCTCATTACTGTTCAATGCGTTAGACTGTAAAGACAAAACATATAGATTAGAATTCAGTATTGGTGAAAGATGTATATCAGCCAGCTTCTCATGAATGGGTAACAGGGAAGTAAAGATGGCTGAGGAATGATGGTGGCCTCAACATCCTTAAAATACTCCACCAGGCGCCGTGTTGGAAATATAGTTACTTGTAGTCTCCAATCGTAATTCAGAAAGTCGGTTACTTAACAGTGGTCAACAGAACCCGGTTACTTAACAGTGGTCAACAGAACCCGGTTACTTAACAGTGGTCAACAGAACCTTTCGCAACGAATTCGCATTGATTGCGTTCTTCATCTCCGCAAAACACTTGGATAAAATACACGGGAAGCAAACTACGAATCTGAACCGACTAAACTACTTCCCTTATCCTACTAGGCTGTATTAAAATCACTCTTCCAACCGCGCTCCTGGCTGACGGTTGCTATGGAAAATAATTGTAAGATACATGTTTATTTTTTTCTCAGTTGTCTCATCGTAAAATGAAAGCTTTGCCTGTACTGTTAATAAAATATGTAGGTGTTAAAAAGGGTGCTTTAATATATACCCAACTGTTTAAAAACTTGTGACACAGTATTGCAGAACGTATTAACTGTGCGATTAACTTTAAAAACTAGCTGTTTTTAAAGTTCCGTCTCTAGCACCGCGCATCAAGAATTCCCACATAACGATAGCTCTCTTCCGATATGATAACTATAGAGCGGTGGTTATATTACAAGGTAGCCCTTCCTTAATGATCTGTGAATATCCTGTGGAGAAGTTTGTACGTCGAGAGAGCTACGAAGACAACGATTCTCAGTTCAAATCTTGGGTAAGGTTTATCCCATCCTCTCTGTCATTGGTTCGTCAACCGGATTCCGCTGACTCGGTGAATGAGCACGTTCAGCAGCGACCTCACCTTGCAACCACCGACGATCAGAGGTTCGAGTCCTGGTGTGAACGTTAATCTTGTTTTGCAAGTGTCTCTCTTCTTCTGTTCCATCTAATCATTTCGGATACTCATCATTGCGACTAACCAAAAAGTATCATCTTATCAATTATCGTAATGCTGTTCGGAACAGATCATGATATAAACTCGTAATTACAATAACATGTGATTTATGCGATTATAATTACAAATCAAATTATTCTACCAGACTGACCATTAAAGTGTGGAACGAATGGAGCTATGGAGACTAACGGAAAGGGAAGTAGCGACAAAGTTCAATCGGCGATATCCAAAGGGATCAGTAGACCTTAGTGCAGTTTCAAAATTGCTTTAAAAATTGTGAAACAAAACCGGTTCATGTATAAGCAGTGGCATGGCAGAACACCAGAAATTGAAGGCACCATAGGCTAAATGCAGTGCTTGCCAAGTTTCATGTCAGTCCTACGAAAGCAGAGACGCACAAGCACCGAAATCGGCCTCACTCCCTGTCTGTCTGTCCGTCCGTCTGTCTCTGTGTGTGCGTGCGCGTGTGTATGTAAAACAACTAGGAGCAAACACATAAGGTACAAGTCACTAATGTGTTATGCATACATTCGTGATGACATTGGGGTAATTCTCATGCACACACTTCAACCTATCCTAATGTATTTGAATGAAACCGTATAGTTAAATTACAAACGTGCAAAGATTCGGGCATTTCGTACCCGAAACGTCGCACTTGCTACAAGAAAGACCCCTTCCTCGGATAAGAGTTTCCAACAACTCCTTGTTTACCAAACGACGAAAGGCGCGAGACGAACTCATTTGCTATAATACCGTCCATTCTCCTTACAGCGTCTTATCAAACCTAGTGTTTAGTGGCACTGAGGAACTGAACAGGGCTGCACGAGTTAGTTGATTTGATTTTTTCCCCCTCCCTCGAAGGCTGAATCAGCTTCCTCCGAATTATAAGCCAAGAAAGCAAGCTCGTCACGTACCAGGCTAGGCCGAGATGGGATATCCTAGGAGATACGGGACGCGTCCCAAGGGGGCCCCTCAACAACATTGCCCCAGATGAAAAGACGGAGGCGGCGCGCATTCTAAAAACATAGAGCACGCCACAAGACGTGGGCCTGCGATAGAAAGGCTTCACCTACAACCACCGCCTCATGCCAGACGTATGACTGGCCGCACCGGTAAGATAGAAGAAAATAAAAGGAAGGCCTATTTACGAGCTACTTGGTGGGATTTCTTGCTCAAATATAGAAATGGTTCCGGGCAGCGTTCAAAAATTCTCTACGGGGACAATGGCGTAATTTCCCTCCTTCTGAAGTGCTTGACGCTTTTATTAGGAACAAAATTCAAGGATCAGAACAATGCTTCAGGGTTCCTAGATAATGTATACTTAAAAAATAATAATTAAACAAATAAAAAAAAAAGTGCCGCAAGAGCCCTTTGAGGGGAAGAGCCTGCCAAGTAGCTTTTCATTGGATGACGCCTGTTCAGCGAATCGAGTCCTACCGCCGTTGTTTTCTTGCTTCGGAGTCCCGAAATTTTGGAAATGCCACCGAGAATCCAACCTTGGATCGTTCACACGAACAGGCGAGAGCACTCATCATATGGCTACGCGAAGGCTCCACGATGACTACTTGCCATTTTACACAATTGTTGTGAGAACACGGTTAGTCTCATTTGCAACTCACGAGTTCTTCTCGAGGGCGTGCCGAAAAGGGGAGCTGAGGTTCTAACCTCCAAATCTGTCAATTTCTTGCCTACAAATGGAACAGGAGTGTTATGTAAATAGATGACTACAGTGTGTAGTACTAAAAACTTTCTTCAACTTCAAATTTGTTAGTGTTTTAAGCTCAGTTTATGCTCCGATAGGATAATAGGGACTGGGCCAACAATTTAAAGTGGGATCCGAACCACTGTGCATTGTGCCTCCAACAGGTATCGAACCCGCAAACCCTTAAATGACAGCGTTACCACTATACCATCGGAAAGACCCAAAGATACTCAAGCCCGTATATGGCTGAAGAAGTCCCCCACGTCTCGTGCAAATTAAGTGAAAACTAATTTGATTTTTCCCTACAAGTAATGGGGAAAGTGTGATCACGCTGTTGAAGTTTTTTCCAAACGTTACGCGAACTTTTGAGTTACAGTATTTCAAAATCCATCATTTACATATTTCTCTAGCATTGTAGCTTGTACAGAAATAAGTAGATAGAAACAGAATCACAATAAGGAGATGTACTGCAACCTACTATAGAAGGAATCGTTTTGCTAGTGCTGAAGTAATAATAATAACAATAAGGCTTAGTCTTTATGCACACCAACACAAGTAGACAGACAGACAGGTAGCGAGGAGAGAGAGTGTGTGTGTGACACCATTTACAACACAATTATGGCACCGTCAAAACCCCTCCAAAAAGGTTTCATTATTTTCCTGAGCCGCCACCCCATCGGACGATAACGATGGGTAAAATTAAACGAAAGCTGATGTGTGAAATAGCATATGGAGCAAACCCATATGGAGAAGCACATGAGAGGTCGTTGTGTGTACTACTCCGTCAAGCTCGGTACCATACTCCTTTTACTTGTACACCAGAGGCTCATTTCCGATTCATGTGGGGGCATATATATCTTCGTGATAAGGGTCCCACTTTTAACATGCATGTCTTCTTCTGATTCCTATCTTTGAATAAAGTAGACGTAGCACGTGAAGATTTAAACGACCGCCTATGAGTTAGAAAATGAACGTACGACGTGCAACCTACACGAGTTTTCACTAAAACTGCGAGAAATATGATATCTTGAGGCGGATTTTTTGGTGGAGAGCACGGCATAAAACAACAAAACACTACAGAAAACAACCACTGCGCTCCACCGGGATACGTGTAAATCCAGCGACGTCCGCACCACAAAAGCCTTTGCGGGGGGAAAAAGGCTCCTCTGCCTTCCATTCTCGCACAGAGTTCACACATTTATGAAAAACAATTGTTGTACCGGCGGTCCGCACGGCAAAGTTAATACCGCTAGTTTCGACCGAGCTTCCTTAAAGTGCAGCGGTTGGAGGGGAAGCATGCACAGTTTATATCCTCTCGCATGACAAAGCAATTTGCATATAAATGAAATGCCCAAGATCTCAGCGCTAAGCGGTTCAGTTTTCAGTTGCAGGAGACGTTAATACTCGGAGGGAAAATAACCACAATCAAGACTCAACTTTGGCCTGAAAATTAACGCGGCACGGAAAAGCGTCTTGAGGAGAAAGGGTCGTTTCAAAGACCAAGGATCACCCACATGTGAGATGGTTTCGATATTATGCGACGAATAAGGTGATAGGGGATTGGGGGGGGGACTCGTTCCCGTAAAGACTGCCTGTATGTTGGCAGCCATTTGCTAGAGTAAATAGCAAGGTTAGGATTTTTATGACCTCAAAATGACCAAAATATGCAAAACTAAAAAAATATATAACCAGCAAACGGATTTACGAGCAAATACGTATCTTTATATGATGCTAAAATCAATGTTACTTTGCAGATATTATCTCTGAAAATCGTTGTATATAAACTCGAAAAATGCTATTTTTATTTTCCATATTTTTACATATATTAGCTTTTAGTATGTATTTTAGTTATTTCGACATATATTTTTCATATTTTCAACTTTTTCAGACATATTCCATATTCATGCTTTTATCAAATATATTTGTCCTTGTTTTAAATACCAAAGGCTTTTTTTTTTCTTATACATCTTTGTTCTGTTCGTTTTGAACTCTGTTTCTTTCAAATCTTGACAATAGGCATTGCATCTTTTATTTTACATTTTTGTCAATAATAGAGAACCCACGTAAGCTGTCACGGTAAAATCCATCGTATATTTTCAAATATACTCCCATTCCTTCATGCGATATTGAACGTAGTTTCAGTCAAATCTGTCTTTAGGGTCAACTGGAGAAGATTTACTTCTCAGCAATTAAAAGAAAGTTTGGTAATCCATTATTTGGTAACACAAATTAACAGCACATATTTGTATTTTGCATCACAACTATTAAAGAAATATTAGCCTAATGATATCATGTAGCTACGAGAGCCACTTTTAATGAAAAATGTCACTTTTTACAATTTTAAGTCAATATTTAATTCCAAATTTTCATTAAAATAATTTAAAAAATATATACATATCAACACATTTTAGTACATATAATTCCGTTCCCTGTTTATAACCTATAACTGTATCACAACCTTATCGCATCAAAGACCAGTTCAATAATCGGTCCCGAGTGTTACACACGGGTTATTTAGAGTCAAGTCCATATTGTGCAAAAGGGGAGGAAAGTAGTGTTGAACAATTTCGAGGATGTAAAAGCAATGCAAGAACGCAGCTCCTGTATGAAACTTTATATATATATATATATATATATATAAATGAATAAAAAAGGTCAAATATGCCGAATATACCTAATATTTTAAAAATATGTTCCATCATATGAAGTAACAATGAACCTTAATTTGTTTTTATTACATGAATTTCTACATATATTTCTAGAAAATATAACCCATGCA
This sequence comes from Lepisma saccharinum, assembly GCF_977018435.1. Lineage (NCBI taxonomy): Eukaryota > Metazoa > Arthropoda > Insecta > Zygentoma > Lepismatidae > Lepisma > Lepisma saccharinum. The sequence goes on from NC_139229.1 coordinate 135,034,451, forward strand.
AAGAAAAAACATGTAAGGTCAGGAAAATCCTAGCCAAATAATTAGTGAATAGCCAAACATACATTTGTGAAGGGACCTCAATTCAAGGTTTAACCTTTATACATCCCTCTCAATATTCTTACAAGTGCACAAAATCAGTGGCTAGAATACGTTTAGGGGAAAAGAAAATACATAAACAGCAGTATTGATGCATTTAAGTTCATCATCCTTAAAAAAATATTAGGACCTAAAAGGGATGAGGAGACAGATGAGTGCAATAATTTAGAACTTCATAATATGCATTCATGTCCAGATATTATTAGAATAATTACATCGAGAAGGCTTAGATGGGCAGGCCATGTGGCACGAATGGGAGAGGAAAGAAGAGTTTACAGGATTCTTGTTGGGAAACCTGATGGTAAGAGACCACTAGAAAGGTCAAGACGAAGATGGAGAGATAACGTTGAGATGGACCTAAAGGAAATCCGTAAGGAAAATATCGGATTGATCTTGCCCATGATAGGGACAGATGGAAGGATTGTGTTGCTGCGGCCATAAACCTTCGGGTTTAAGAATACTAGAGAGTAATTAAGTTAGTAAGTGCATCTTTCAATTTGATGCACCTTATGATATTTACCATCATCTTGATGGATTATATCGTGAGGATTTTTTTATTAATTTTTAATTTTGTAGTTCACATTAAACTTAATTTATTCACATTTTGTGCCAAAGGGCATATCTGTGACTTCGAATTATTTGTGTGGAATCACAAGTCTAGAGAAATCTTGGTGGTAAACTGCTGCAAAAGGATGTAACTCTAGAATCTCTTGACGTCATCTGGTCTTCTACGCAGTCGGCGCTGTTTCCAAAACGTCTCTCTCTTCTTCCGGCAATCGAAGAATCGGGGCGTATTCAGTTACACGAAGTTACCAGACCATGGAAACTGTCCGTTTATGCCTCTCTTCTGGTATCTTGCAACAATGCTGTCTGACAAGTTCACGTAAACGTCTTGCAGGTTTAGAGAAAGGCACAGAAAGATTGTGTTCCTCAATAAGAAAAGTAAAGGGCATACAACATGTTACCGTAAGAGGATCCGTGGCTTGAAAAAAATAACAAAAAAAGCTGTACCGTATAAACAAATTCGTAGATCGAAATGCATAATAACGAAAGTTAGTATCCTGTGAAATTACTACAGAAATGCTGACCAGTAATACAAGATATCGACAGCTGAAGTGATAGACAGATTAATTGAATATGTTATTACAGCCCACAAAAATTAATCACATCAATAAAAAGTTGGACCTGCATACTACATAACCGTGATATGCTAGGTTAGTACTAATCAGTACATTGGAATATCTTCGGTTTATTGGTAATATATTTTTAACGATTTTTCATGAGGATATTTGTATCAAAATTATTATTTTAATTTTTGTACATGTGAGCATAATAAAAATAACAATTATTACTTACTATTTTACGTTATAAGTACCTAATCGCGAATTTCTCTCTATAAGGGAATAAGTAAATAAAATGTCCATATTTCACAGCTATAAGCATAGTATGTCACATCACTTTTCATTGTGCGCACGTCAACACACACACACACACAACGTTTCATTGCGGAAACTGCGAACAATGCAGCATCGACAAGGACTCGAACCTGAGGTTGCTTTTATTATCGTTCTGTATCGCTAGGTCCCTTACGGAACAAATTGTTGACAGTTCATAAAGTAACACTAAAAATACGCTACGAACAACAGCCAAAGGCATAATAAATTCATCCGAACTTTGCGAGGATGAACTCTGCGTCCAGCAGTTTTTCAGACGTGGGACATGATACTGAAAAGAAGGTTAAATTCTGCGGAAACTAATTTCTGCAATTAGTCCCTCCCCGACAACGCGAGAGCTAAATTTCCCACCGGATTCTGGGGACCAGGGATAAATGAGAAAACGCGGCCGCTTGTTACAATGTTAGTATTCACCTTGGTCACAAACACTTTAATTATTAAGTCAGAAGCCTGAAAGAGGTAAAGTAAACCCAATTTACTACGTCTGGCAGCCGGGAGTAATGCATGCCAGAGTACGCCCATGTGAGCATACAAATGTACATGCGAGTACACCGAGAGGCACGGTGCTTAAAATCTTCCACGGAGATATGGCTACCTCACTACTTTGGGGAAGATATTAATTATTCATAATATCAATGGTTTGCATGTAACCACAGTAGTATAGAGATTCACCAATGTCTAACGGATGCATCATTAAGTGAGGGTAATGAAAGAAAATGATTTCTATATATCTCTGTAGTGTGTGTGTGAGAGAGTGACGGGGGTGTTTACATATGAATAAAAGTAAAGTTATCCCCTGTGCACGGCTACTACATCTATTTTGGTTTTTTTATGTCGCTTGTCTACTTCTTGAGTTAATCGCGACGATGAGGATAAACGATCAACTGACGAAATCTACGACACGTTCATGTCGAACTCGGAATCGAACCTGGAACTTCTACTTCGTAGAGCGTCAGCTAATCTCACAGTCACAGAGGCGAACTTCACCAGGTCATGAAAGAATGTGAAAGTGGAGCTCCACACATTGTTGATTTATGGATTGTTATATTATGGGGTCATCAGCACATAGACTACTTACTTATGGGAATAAGACCTTTGACTAAAACTGATGACAGGGCCCTATCAAGAAAGTAAAATGTGCCTATTTAAAACTTCTTCACTCAATTTTTCAAACTAATACAGTCACAGATTCCTTAACTACAGCTAAGTCTCGGAAGATAAAATCTCCATACACTGAGTAAAAGCTGAGGATGCACGAGGAGCATTGAACACAAACACAGAACAACACGACACCACAGAGAATTATATTGGCAGTGGGTCCAGAGCCTCGTAGGTCTGCAAGTCTGCAGTTACCAGGGTTAACTAAGTGGAAGCGAGTTTAACATTTGGGTGCACTTACATGTCCTCCACACATTGTAAATGCATTTTAAGGCGCCACAATACGTACACTCGACACGGTTACTATTTTCGGCATTGCAAAGAAAATGCGTACCATATGAAGTTATTCGCGAATCTGTCACAAGAAAATAGTTGCTCCAATTTTCATATCTTCGAAAAGGGTATTAATCAGAGCGAAAAAAAAGCTAGGTTTACGTGGCAGGTCTGATTTACAATTTCGATCTCTCGACTCGATAAGGTGCGTTTAACGTTCATTGGGAAATATTTCTCCTTTCAGCCTGCATTCTCTTTTTTTTACCGGTGAAAAAAGTGCACTATCGGCCTCGCATTTATCACGTCCAGAAACTGTTTCATTACGTGAAATATGCCACGCCCCGATAATCACATCGTAATTTGTGATTCGGTGTCTGTGTCCCGTGCAGCAATGATTCATCCGGTACGAAACACAATTGCTGAACGGAAGAGGGGGGTGGGGGTCTGATGCTAGCCGTTGTGAGATAAAAAAAAATAGCAGTCATTCTTCCTACTGTACTGGACAGTGGAATGCTGCAACAGCGCTGATTGATTCCGACAATTGAATTTTATGACTGGCGAAGTTCAAAAAATATATTACCCAGTAAGATGGAGAAATTTTCAATTCAAGTTTCTACTGAAGAAAGATAAACTCAAACACAAACGATGAGGGGGGGGGGGGGTTCTCGATATTTTATTCAAAAATCAGCGTAACCATTTCACCAAATCAGAGCAAGTTCCTTTTTTGTGTGATATATTTATCAAGGTTCGTGTTTTCAATTTGGCATAAATATATCCTGAATGCACCAAAAATCATACGTTCAATGTTTAAAACTTTCCTGCAAAGTGTGTTATTTTAGCAACAGTAATACTGCATTCGTCGCAACTATAAAAAAATTTGTAACTAAAACTCTTATTCACACACTTCAGTTGTTGTTATTTTTTTTGAATTTATTCGCGTTTCTATTACTACCGATCAAACCCTAACTTGCGGAGCAACAACATAGTAGCATGTATGACACGTATTACACTTTGAACGCAGTGTGTGCCAGAATGCATATGATGACAGTTTGTGCTAAATGCGGAGGAATTCCAAAGTACAGAGCCCCTGCTTATTACGATAAATTTTCGCGTTATTTCAAGAAAACTACAACACAGGCTAATACTATGAATACAGAATTAGATTGAAACATTCTATTGATGTGATTATGCAGACCAGGAAATATGATAACAAGTCACTTTGGTAGTATCTTGGACGTTCTATGCGGAATCTCGTTTGGTGGTAGTATTTTTGTGATTTCTATCGACTTCCGATACAGAAATTTAGGCATTTTTTTTAAAAAAAAAAATTACATCGCTTTGCTACTTTTGACTAACTGTAATAATCAGGATGAGGGATGATTTGATGAAATTGATGAAGGCACATTCAAAAAGAACATCCATGTCGGAATTCGAACCCTGAAACTTCGATGGCGACATCGAGAGTTGACTATTGCGTTCGTCTACCCAGCGGTTTCAATCGACTTCTAACATAACTAATTTAATGCCATACTATGTTGAAACTAGGACTGTCTGAAAATAAACGAGTTTCGTACAATTTTTTGTCCCACATAAAAAAAAAAATTCTTGACTTCCACTTTCTCCGAATTGTGCGAAAATTGACAAATTTCGCGTTCGTTTCCCCATATATATTCAGAATAAGATCAGCATGATCGATCTCCGATTCCTGCCCTGTCCGTCAACCTGCATCAACGTCCGTACGAGATACATAAAGGGTGGAAAGTAGCCGGTGATCCCAGCCGTGCATTCAATTGGTTGAACGCAGTCTGGGCGCAGAACGCATCGAATTAAAAACAGGGAAGGCAACCTTTGACGAGGTTTCCCCGCACGTTTAAAACGCGCCCGTCCACCATCCCGCTCCCCTAAATGCAACCCCCTCCCCACCATATTCGTCTGCCTCCATTTGCGGAATGCTCACTGCAAAACCTGTCAAAGGCTGCAACCGCAAGCCGCGTTCTCTCTAGATACATGGCAGAACGTGTCTCGACTGGTTCAACCTCCGGGTATTATTGACAACGCCGTAGGAGCTTCCGCTGCACACGGCGACCCCGATTGAAGAACGAACGAGAAGAGAGAGCGCAGGGCTCCGCCGATCGCAGACAGCTGCAGATCCATGGAATGGGTAACCGCTCCGGAGCATAACCAACTCCCAGCTAACAGTTGCTATATTAACTTATCCATCGTTCGCACAGAGGAGCTCCGAGCCTTTGCAGTTCGCGTCTCCTTACGGTGGATATTGCTTGCTTCTGGGCGAGATTTCTGAAATGTCATTTTGGAGGCACAAATTTACTATCAAGTAATGTACACGTGAAGCCCTAACGAACATTTCTAGTTATGCACAATTTCATATCATTTTTACACAGGCAAATTACCTCACTGTCAAAAAATATGTAATGTATTTTATCTTTTATTATTAAATAAAGCACGAATGTTGGTTCTTAGCTGCTATCAAAATGACATTAACGGAACACTGAAAAAAAAAATAATACACAATATTCCCGCCAAAAATATTGCTTTAAGTCTAGGCTGGGTCTTTGGCCGACACAAACGCAGCTGTTTTTGAAATTTTTGTCCTTTCGAAAAACCGTGATATTTCCAAAATCTGAAATTTGGAATATCATAGCGATTTTTGAAAGGAGGGGAAATTTCAAAAACGGCTTCACAGGCGTCGGCCAAAGGTCCAGCCGTACCTTAAGCCTTGGAAGTTCCATAATGTACATGTCCAATCAATGTTTCTCGTTCCATTATCTTCCACATAAAGATTAGAACCAATTAAGTACAGCTATTCTATGAGGAGGGGACAATAAATCGGTCGCAAATGTTTATAAAAAAAGGTTAAGTTAGATGAGAACTTGAAAATATTTCACCAACAATTGCCATCAATATACATGCATTTACCCATCCTTGCAGTATCGAAACTTGTACATTGTGTGTTATTGTCTGTCAGTTCAATTCATCTCTTCCATTCTCTGCATATTTGATATCGTCGGAATTTAACAGGACGATCATACCGGTCACCGGAAACATTTGATAGTTGTCGAGATAAATTACTGACCCAATTGTGTATCGATTGCATGTGACATTTCTCACTTTTTTTTTTTTTTTTTTAAGCTTTGTAAAACATTTATTTTTCTTAAAATAACGCACAACCGGGTGCAGTTCTTTAGTTGGACTATCCGCAGCATAGATGGAAAGTCATTATACTGAGCTGCAGTATATAGCTAGTGTGTGCTACCTAATATATTGCCAAGCTGGGTTATTCTACGATCTACTGACGTGCTGTACTCTGTCCCGGAAATGTTCGAAGCAGGCGAAAGAAAGCAAGTTCCCTGCTCACGTAGGACTCGAGAAGGACCAATCAACGCGTGCGAGGGGAAGTGAGTCCATGGAGAAAAAAACGCGGCTGCAGCTACCACCAGTTTGTAGCATCGCATACAGCCTTGCGTCGCCCACTCGCATTCTCCCCTTCTCTACAGTTATGCGCGGCCTTGCGGTACTGATTCCCGAGACAGAGTTCACTGAGTGCCTGTGTAAAACTTTGAATAGTTACGTGTGTTAACAAGATGATAACGTAAGTGGGCCGCCATGTTGAAACAGTGTTAACATCGTCTCCTTGAAATCAAAGGGTCCCGGGTTTTTAAGGATATCTGTGCATAAAGTAAAACAACAATTCAATGATAACATAAGTGATTATTAATCATAACTTGACCTTGAAACGATGAATGTTTTATCGTAGCAAGCATTCGAAAATGAAACCTATTTTTTCTTCCCACATAATGACTGGCCGGGGCGGGGGGGGGGGGGCAACTTCGTGACTATATGCGACTCGTTGAACGTTGCAATGAAGTAACCTTAGACCAGGCAATTGCAGGCACGTTCACTTTCGCAAAATATGAAGACGCTAACGGCATCGTTGCTGAATGCCTTTCCTTGGTCCCTGACGAACGAGGCAATCGTCCCTGCAGATCCGAACCAACTTTGAGCACTTTGGAAAATATTTTCAGATGAAGAAAAGCAAAACTTTCTCCTCGGAACCTCTTTCCTTCAGTTCGAGACCGGGAAGATTCCGCAGCAAAATTTACCAGCGACGGTGGAAAACGATAAGACGATAAAACACCCGAATCTCCCAGCAATTCGGCAGGTAATTGAACAATTGCGGCATCCGAAAGCGCGCCACGGCGGAGGGGAAAGTTATGAAGCAATTTATTTAGACCGCGAGCCCAAGGAGACACTTGTTTTCGGGCCCCCGAATCCATCTACTCACCGAACTTCATTCAAAAGCAATGAGGCGCTCTTGCGTCAGATACGGCAAAAGCGAAGGCAGATAATTAACAAAGGTACGACGCATTATCAGTCGTAAATCTTCGAAAGCGTTTCCGCCTCTTACCTAGCTGGAATCGCTTGCGACGGAGCGAAGAACGGTACATGTTCCGTCGCTGCAGCTTGAAGACAAGGGAATATTACTTATCAAGCTAACGCAAAATATAAAATACTCGTCCGCCAATTTTGTCAAAACAAATTCGGAAACCTTTTCCTGGTTTTATAGGCATCTTAAAGAAAGTTTAACTTAATTATATAATGTATTTTTCTTACTCTAGGGTGATTCACAATACAATTTTTAAAGTGGAAATATGAGAGCAAGTTTCAAAACACGCAAATTTAAGAATTATTTATTTTTAAAACACCCACCAGACATGCAGTAAATTGCACAGTTATTACAATTATATTTAATTTGGCATGGCTTTTCCACGTTTCTGAGTGTTTTTGTGAATTGTTTTAAAATTCTTCCTTATTTTTTTTAGAAACAGGTGGGGACGTGCAATTTTCCTTATAACTATAACACCAAAAATGCAAGGAATTTGTTTATTTCTCACTCATTCTTATTTTTAATTTCTCTTGTCATTAAAACCAAACTCATCATTTTCCAAAACTAAAGCAATGTGAAAACTTTAACCATAGAAAGAACAATGATAACGCATGTAAAAACAACATCGATATTAAATTAATAACACCGAATTTAGCCCTAAACTGCCAAAAAAAACACCGAATTGAAATAAAAATAACCTCGAAATTTATGGAAAAATTGAACGAAAACTTCACGTCTCTAGTAACAGGTCGATTTCCTTGACTTCAATGTTTTCCAGAATTTCCAGGTCAGTGCGAAGGAACGCTAGAGAGAGAGAGAGAGAGAGAGAGAGAGAGAGAGAGAGAGAGAGAGAGAGAGAGAGAGAGAGAGAGAGAGAGAGAGAGAGAGAGAGAGATAGAGATAGAGATAGAGAGAGAGAGAGAGAGAGAGAGAGTTTTTTTTAAAGGTTGGCAGCATTGCAGAACGCTGCCATTTGTCATCAGAAGGCTGCAGGAGTTGACTGTGTACACGTCGAACCTGGTGGGTATTGTGGCTTTTACCGTGAAGTTATCGGTAAGTTTGTTTTTTGCCTGTTCACTGTAATATTGAACTCTCACATTTTAAGGATTATGATCTGGTAATGGTAATAATTTGTTTTAAGTATGGTAATAAGTGTTAGTACACACCATAACTTCGAACATCAGGCATATGTGAGAACGATCCCCCTGCATGCTGCTGTTCCTGGCCGATGAATTCTGAACCTTGTTTTATTCCTTTAAGAGTACGAAGTGCATGGAGAAGTAGAAAATCAGAAGTTCTCACATCTTCACCGTAGAAAAACTCACTTCTGGCTTCAAATTCCTGGACTTTGCAATAACCGAACGACAAGGTGACAAGTAAACCAGTGCCTCCAAGGAAATTTGTGCGACCCCCCTGATGATGCAACTCCATCAACGTCAGCACAAGAAAGTTTCTTCTGCACTGGGTGTGTGATGAACAGTGTGTGGAACCCATATCTGAAGATTGGGTTCCGTTCGTAAGTTGTGTTCAATGGTGGCACGAAGCATGCTCCTTTTATGAGGGAATGGGTATATTTAAATGTGACACCTGTTAATGCGTACTCTTGAAGGACCTTGTGCGCATTCTTAGAGGAGCTGTCCTCTAATAGTGCGCAATTACATTTTTTCATAAATGTTTAAAAATAATACAAGTTTATTATTACCTGGACCCTTGATCATATGTATTCATAAATCAATGTATCAATATGTGTTTTAGTGCAAACTGTTTGTCGTTATAATTATTTCTTTAGCTTCTGTGAGGTTGTAAACGTAAGTGCGTACTCTTAGAGGATTTCCCCCTATACTATGTATGTTTGTGATCACACTTCTGAGTTCTGGATTTTATCGCCAATTGGGTGATTCTTTTTCTTATCTCATTAATTCATCATTTGCCTTGATCGCATAAAATTAAATAAGAATCGAAAAGGTGACATAGAATAAGCAAAATACAGTCCATGGTATTGTATACTAAATTATGACACATAATGCAGAATTCTGCTGTACATGCTAACGATGAAGGGAATGTTTTTTTTGTTTTTTTTAAATGTATTGGTAGATTTTGTTTCGAAATGTCAATGCAAATTACAAATTAATCTTTTTAAAAAGTCCAGTTGTGTGTTTTATCAATTATTTTAAAAAAACGTTAATGATAAAGTATGGGGAACTGGACTGATGATATACAAATATGTGTGTAAACTACGTGGAACTACCTCTATAATCAAGCTAAAAAGGTAATAATCGAGATTATATATATTATTTCCAACACGTCCACCTGTATTTCAATTGATTTCGCACCTGTTTGTTGTCCTATATTTTACTAGTAAATTAAAATATAAAGTAAATATTTAAGTAAGCAGGCCATTAATTAATTGTAAACATTCACTTTATTTAATCGAGGAACTAACTTGATAGCGTCCCGATAAAATCAATAGGGTTGATGGCCACGCCGACGTGAACGCAATGCAATAAAAAGCGAGGAAAATCCAAGTTTCATTCTCGAGTCAACGTTGCACACATACGTTGCCAATACCTCCAGAACTGCTGACTTGTTCATCAGAGAGAGAGAAAAAAATCAATAGACGTGATCTCGTAAACGAAGCAAGCATAATGCAATAACCTAGAGAGATGCCCAACAGGCAACCAGGATCTTTGGTGGTGTGGATGTGTTCGATTTTTCATTGTTACACGAGACATTTCCGTCTGGTAACATTGTAAAGAAATTCAGAAACTGTGTAACAAGCCTTTGGAAAGAAATTCATCAATATACACTATGAACGGCTAGGCTAGAGTGATCAGTGATCGCATTAATATTATGAAATTCGCTATGGCTTCATTTCTGTAGCTGACAAAGCGCCTAGTTGAAGTTCCAATAATATGAGCTGTAATAATTTGTTGTAAGGTTTGTATCTTGAACATACGGCAGTTTCTTCTGGTTGTTCACATGATATGAACTTACTATTATATATGATAAACTTACTATTTATCTGTTACTTCTGGGGAGAACATTTAAAAGGATGTAGATCGGTTGGCTGATTTATCGTCGCTTATTGCTTTACCATTACGCTAAATACGAGGGAAGGACTGAAAGGTAAGAATGATAGAAAGAGATGGACAGTGAAATATTTAACGTCCGTGGCCAGTATTCGTTAGAAATGGTCGGGCAAAACCAGCAACAAACATACTTCCTCTGTCCCATAATTATTGTCCGGTACACTTTTGTTTGTTGTCCCATAATATTTGTCCGATAGGCAAATTGTGACATTGGTGTATACAGAAGAAGAAAATTAAACACGGGAATGAGTCATACAACGTTATTACTCAAGGATCAGTACAAATTTGCCGACCAAGTATCCAAAAGAACATAAATAAAAAGTCACCATTTTTGCATACCGGACTATAATTATGGAACAGAGGGAGTAGTTATATATTTCACAGAAATTATATAATTTTTGTTTGAGTTTGGTATTTTTTTTTCTCTTTGCTCGTAGTATTGGAGAATATCCTTTCCCACCACCTTGCCCACATGCAACTTAGGGTTAGGGATGCACGAATAAGCTTTCTTCTTTTGGAGATAAATTGGAAATAGGTGAACACGAGATCCACGATATTCCAAGTTTATACTAATGGTACTGCTTGGTTCCTAACCAATATTTGATAACCCGCTTACTGATGATAATTATTCCTGTATTTCTGTAATTGCCATTTAAGTTCATGTAGCAACTCCGACATAATCTGAAATTATCCTCGATAAAAATTTTCAGACCAAAAAAAACTTTGTATGGGCAAGCGTTGAAGCAAACAGAATAGTTTGCTGCACGCTTTGAGATAACCAGTAGTTGCATTAGAGTAAGTAACACACGATCTCTGTTAAGATATACTACTTTTATAATGTTAAAGTAACCACGTGTTAACTTTTGATAACCCTAATTCAGAATTACCACTACAGTCAATCTTGTAAAGCATATATATAAGAAAGGGAAACAGTCATACAAACACTAAGCAAGCCGATATGAAATAAATCTGCATGTGAGAGAGGGAGGAAATGGTCGAGGAAGACGGGAGATGAGGAGAGAAAACAGAAGACAAAATGTTCGCTAGCTAAAACAAAAGGATATGCCATAAACTGCATTCGAAGTGGTTAAAGTGCTCTCTCATAAAGAGGCTTTATCCCACCGAACGATGTGTACTCCACGAGAACAGCAATAAAATATTATGGTGCAAAAAAATCGGCCATATCTGGTGCAGAAACTTTATCCTGTGCCTTTAAAGCTTCAACGGCGAAACGATGAAGAAGCACACTTCAGGGAAGTATCTGGAAAGTTCACCCCCACCGTGCATGGAACAGATGCAATAAACAAGGAGCAAGAAGTGTTTTCGGTATATTTCTTGCATGACATTACGCACCGCTAGGTTAGGGTGTGTGGCCTTTTCTCTTTTACCTTGGTCGAATTCCCTAACACGAGATCATTCGGAAGGATCCTTCCAGGATTCTATTCACTGCATGACCCTAACGAACATAAATTTGACTTCCACAGCTCTAGGTACATAAGTAGACTTTGTGTAAAACAGACTCTATCCTAAAGGTAAACTCATTGGGTAAGGAGTGATGAAAGAAGTGACTTTAACGGGAAGGTAAAGACATAGAGCAGGCAGAGCAGCGATGAGTACACCACGGTAAACGGTATATTCCTGCTGCTTCTTAAGTTCATAAGACAAGTAGATTTGCTCGGAAGCCCTTATTTCTAAGAAAAAATTACTCTCCCACGGTTAACTCACTGTTCACTTCATACTTTATTCTCCCCTGTTCCTTTGTTTCCGGGTCTGTGAACCTGGTTTATATTATCTACTTGCTTTGTTGCATTGGTTCCTGTATTCTACTAATGTAAGCCGCGCGTCAGGTCAACTTTGCAGCAACTTGCAGAATATAGTTCCGTTGAGACGGGTTCTATTCCGACATAACTGCATACTTGCAAGGAAACAGTTAATTAATTTGTAATATGTAGACAAAATAATATAGACTATACGTTACCAGATATGTACCTGATCGGTTGCAATCACTGAGCAGACGAACTTGGAACCGCAGATCGCCAACTAGGCTGTCGGTAGCGGTGAATGAACACTTAAACTCAAGAGCGAGTCGAGGTGGACTTGAAGACGGTTGCAGTATGCGTGGAATCACCAATCCGTCTGACACCAGTGTTGCAGACCGTACTATTTTAACCCTACATTTAACGTGATTCGTTGCTAATCGAGCTGCACAGCAACGAGAATGGCTGAATCGAGGTCTCCTGTTGAGTGCGCGGTTTCGCCCGAATGTTATTTTACGCAGCATTCAAGAGGGAAAGCTCTCCAAAGTCAAGCCAAACAAGTTGTTTAAAATGTATATTCATCCTTAAGGTAACAATATCAGGATAAGACAGGACGTGAGATGATGAGCATGACGTCGGTGTTGACAGGTGTCAGTGAACGTTCCATTTACGTGGAGAAGAGTGTTTTTGTGAAAACGGGTAATATGGAACACCAGGCAAGAAGAGGCCCCTTGCTAAAGGAAATCGTTCAAGAATGGTGGTGTTGAATGATTTCTCCATGCGACTTATTCGCCAGAAAGTACACGAGTTTTACCTTCGCAATGAACTTCAAACCTCAAAAAAACTGGCGCAGGCAACAAGAAGTGAGAGTGATTTACCGCCCATGAGCGCTCGAACTGCGTGTCGGGTGTTGAATGATTTGGGTTTTGAGTTTAGTATGAGATAACGATCGTCTGTGTTGCTGGAGAGGGAAGATATTGTTGTTTGGCGACACAAGTATCTCCGCGCTATAAAAAGGTACCGCCGCGAAAAAAAACAACATATTTATTATTTGGACGAGACATGGGTCAACGCGGGACACACTTTGAATAACGCGTGGGAGGATACCACTGTGCGAAACCACCGCCAGGCTTTCGTTGAAGGGCTGAGCACTGGATTAAAGCAGCCGACTAGGAAGGGTCGTGGAGGCTTATTGTTACAAACATTGGCAGCAACGAAGGCTTTGTCGAAGACGCTTGTTTACTGTTCCGTGAATGAATGAACCAACTTTGAAACAAAGATAATATTTTGCTTGAATGAGGCTCCTTTTTTTAAATTTACATGTGCTTTATTTTACTTCGCTTTTATGCCATTTTTTGGCTAATTACGAAGATGGGGATGATTAACGATATGATGAAATTGACGAATGGACACTCACACACATTCATGCCCAGGCTGGGATTGGAATCCAGAACCTCTGGCGTCGTAGCGCGTTTTAAAATTGAGAATAAAATTGATTAATGACATTTTTAACAAAAGAAGTGTATGGGCGCGCGGGCGTGCATGTGTAGGATGCACGATCATTTATGAACATAACACAATGTTTTCAGTAGTCCTTATGTCGAAAACGAAGAGAGAGACACAAAAAATGGAGAATACCGGAACCTTTCTTCCTCGCAAAAAGTTATTTTTAACACTTTTTATTTGATTTATTTTGCTTAGCTTTCTTGATACTTTTGGCTAATCGCGAAGATGAGTATGAGTGATGATATGAAAAATTGATGAAGGAACACTCTCAAAGAACACCCGTGCTTGATGTATGAAATATCATTATCCTTGCTTAGCACACCCTTAATAATATCGCGCAAACAGTAACTTCTGGTATTGTAAGGAATCCATAGCACAAATGGCATAGTTTTGTGAGAAGTGCATGCCCTTCTCTAGCAAAAAATAAGTTTCATTTTGAATACAAAATTGTACTGCACATTCCGGATTTTCAAAAAGTTATTTTACGTAACATACTTGTCGTTAACTGGTACATTGTATAACACCATCAAAAACAAATCACGCTGTTTTTTGTGGTATATAAACTTCAAGTTTACATGTTTTATAAGGAACGGATGCTTGCAAGTGGTGCAACAAACTTTTTAATAAATTCAATCTTTGTAAACCAAAAGCAATAACTTACCATAAATTCAAGGGACGCCTGTCGTTTACTTTTACTTTCTTTCTCTTTGATCGCTCGATACAACCCAATTCTCCCCCGCACACGTACCCTCATGTTTCGAAGATATTTCGCAATTAAACAATAACACATTTATTACACAGTTTATGCAGAGAAAGTGATTAAAAATTGTGTGGTTTAGGAGACTAAAGAAGCAATACTGCCGATTCTCTCATTGTCTGCGATACGAAGAGCGGTTCAGGTAAGACTGGCATGGATGATTCTGAGCGCCGTACTCGCGCGGATTAATACATAAAACCTGCTGCAACCTTGACCTGACGCGCGGCTTATTCATTTCACTGTGGCTTTCGCGATCCAAGCTTTCGCGATTAATTTTATACACTTTATCCTAGGCTTTCAATGTGTTCTTTCCACTCTTCTTTCAGTTACATCTTTCATTTTCCTTCATGTCTTAGGGTATGGTCTACACGATTGATTTCCACATGCTGTCTCGCTACGTGAGTGTCTCGGGATGTCATCGTTTGTTCTTCTTCTGTTTATTCATTTGATCTTCAACATTCTCCGGTAGCACCACTTTCCGAAGATTTCTTCTCTCCTTCCTTTCAGCTTTAGCTTATCTCCGCATCTATGTTGCCGGATTTAATAATGGTTTCTTCTGGAAACAGATATCCCTTGCCTGTGCAATCTTCCAGCATTGGTCGTTTAACTTCTAAGGTAGCAAAATTCTTCCATTTAATCGATTCAATTCTGCCCTTATCATTATGTTCGTTCTTGTGGGCCGAAGTTTCCTGCATTATACCATTGCCGCTAAGAAGGACTTAGTAGAAATGAATTCAGCGAAGTGGACAGTAGAGTAACCGCATACAGTTGTGTATTTCTGGCAAAGATGAGAACAGCAAAGTAATGGGCCACTGTAAGTAAAGATAATAGCATACTGCGAACAGAGATGGGAGCAGAGATGAAAACGCAAAGGTAAAGACACGGTGCAGGTAAAGCAGCGATGGGTATAGCAGGGTAACAACACACTTCTATCAGATATGAGTACATTACTGGATGGACACAAATACGAGGGCGGAAAATTTTTCAGTGATGCATATCGCCTAGAGTACTGATGAAGTAGTTGAAATGGTAAAATTAACCTCTTGGTTTCCGGTACTAGGATCGTTCAGCAAGCTTATCATCGCCCTTCCCATTATGTGTTGATATCATTTTTTTTAACTACCTCGTTTGCACTAGAGAATTACACTTGCGTGTCTGAACAGCGTTGATATATGAAGACTACAAAGTTGTGTGGGAGACACGAAATCTTATCATACAAAGTGGTAAATTTATATTCCCTCTTGTCCAGTGTAACACAAATTCCACTTGCACAATTCACGTTTGAGCGCGCAACTTGAGTTAATATATTTTCGTCTATCTCAAGGTGACGTCAATTTACGCCGTACGACTCCAAGAGCACTTACTGCCATAGCATACTTCAAGTAGAGCACTAATCTTGATTTCAAACGCCGAGAAAACGTACAGGCCTCATTTTCACAGCAGAGATTCTAATTCATTATCCTAATAGCAATGGAATATCCTGATTCAAAATCGTGAAAAGTGGTCGTTAAATGTAAGGTTCATAGCTTGTATTTACTTTCAATGTTGTAACAACCCATGCAGCTCATTAAAAATTAACCGTTCAAAAAATAACACTAAATTACAACAAGGGTTGCCATTCTTATTACGAACGGTCAACATCTGAGTGGTACAACGTTGTATAACACCATTTATTTATTATTCCTCGTGTAAATTCCTTAGTTGCCACATAATCAACTGAAGGGAAATTTGATCCGAAGGCACACGATTCTCTCATTCAGACAATGGGCAGCTATTCTAAATTGATCCTGTAGAGTTAGTTCAAAATGTAGGAAGACTATACTCTTTTTAACTTGATCACCAAAGGAATGTAATTTAGAATTCTTGCACCACTATAAAAAGTTTCTCTCTCGCAGTGAAATCGCGTTAAGTTAACGATGCCTCGAGGACGCTTCTTGTTCGTTATTTTTTATGGAAGAATAAAGTTCAGAAGAAAGTGTGGCTTCATGAGGGATGTGGGAAGAGAACCCAAGGGTAATTACCATGCTTGGGATGGCTCTCAGACAGCGAGGAGACCCATAAGAGAAATAGAGGGAGAGAGAGGCAAATTCGACCAACAAGTATGTATGCGTGTTTGTGTCCATCCCGCCGAGCTGCACGGAGACATGGCAAACAACACGAAGTTAACGATATTGGTCGAATGTAACCAAGGGCGTAATGACGTAGGGACCTCATTACGGAGTGCGGTCGGAGGCCGCGAGGGAAAATGTCCGCTACGCATTCCGGCGTCGTGTCACATCTCGGTGCTCAGAGGATGATACCGACTGCGGATGCGGTCTCAGGCTCTCCCCCTCCCCCCCCCTCGCGCCGGGGTTCCTCTTGGATTCAGAACACGCTGGGTTACAATGGCGCATCGACGTGACGTGATTCAGGTTCTCTGGGGACAATTTTACCTGCGGCCACGCCCAAATATTGTCTTTCCATTTCTCCTGTCTCTCCAACCGGCTCAAACCAAGGCGTTTTATGCAACCAGGAACCCCATTGTGTGTATGTATATGGGAAATGAACGTACACATCAAGACAAGCACACTCGTGGAATCAATTCCATGGAATTCAAATGAATCTACTTGTATACAAGCGTTTAAAGAACACTGAACTTTAACAATACCAATTATGTTTCTTACTCAATGTCTGCAGCACTGAGACGGACACTTATACGTTGTTATGACAGCGTTGAAAGTTCAAGGTTGAAGTGTCTGTCGCCGTACATATTGCAACATTGCAAGTTGAACTTCAAAAGAAATTTTCGAATATATGACAGCCACACGATTAATCCTGAATTTACAATTCACACACACAAAAAGTACTATTGTAGGGCATTACTGACATTAAGTCTAAAACGAAAGTGTCTTGTACCTTCAGAAGAAGATTGTATTTGTTTTGAAACATTGGAACACACACTATAATACCTATATTTTATAATCCCTTCTGACAGTTAAGCCACGCAATGGTAAATCGAGCAAATACACGATGCGAGGCTGTTTATCAAGATTGTCTGTAAACTACAGGGATATCCGCGTGCTTCTCACCAGTTTCCTAACAATGGCAATTTTCTTACGACTGTACAGTGTCTCTCAAAAGCTTTAGGACAACGACATTTTAAAATAGGCAAACCAAATTACGTAAGGCGCTGGTGGGTTGCCTGTAGAGTTAGGCTCAATTTCAGGGTTGCCATATGCACAATGGATAATTATGAAATACGCGAAAGGAATAAAACCCACTATTATTGTATAAAAATCTAAAAAAATATCAGTATTACATTCTTCGCAAATAAGAAATAATTTCTGAAACAAAGAAAATCGATTTTCTAGTATTTCATCGCTGATGAGTCTACACAAAGGAAAAGTGGAGAGTGGAAACGAAAAGGGGCAACAAATGAGAGGAGAAAAGAGAGCGAAAGGGGAAGAGGAAAACTAAAGGAGGGAAGAAAAGATAGGACAGATGTGGATAGGAGAAGTAATGAGAAGAAAGGAAAAAGATGCGAGGAGAGATGAGGAAAATGGAGCAAAGAGGAGAAGAGAGGAGGGAAAGAGATGAGAGGAGAGGAGAAGAGGAGGTTTGATAGGAGAGGAGGAGACGATAAGAGGGGAGTTCAGAATAGAGTAAAAGAGAGAACATGAGAAGAACGAAAAGAAGAGGAGAAGAGTGCAGTGGAGTCGGAAATCTAAGACAGGAGAGGAGAAAAGAGGAGTTGAGAAGAATTGGATGGAGACAAGAGGCGAGAACAGGAGGGAAGGCGATATGACATATAAGCAGAGAAGAAGAAGGGGAGAGTATAAGGGGAGAAGATAAAGGAGACGAAAGGAGAGGTATTTGTAGAAAATATCGTCTCAGCATCAAGAATTGATGCATTGATCAAAATATCGACATGAAATATTTAATAATATTTTGAAATGAATTGGAGAATGTATTAGATCGGTGTTAAATGCCTTTTGGTTGAGTCCAGAGCGAGATAACATCTGCCACTTAAGATCTTTGACTCAACCTGCGATTATACCACTAAAAACATGAATGTAATTCTCATATTTATAAGAATTATCCAAATTTTCTCCACTTCTCAGTTCGTTGAAATGGAGGTTTTGTTATTTTGTTATTTAATATTTCTCCTTCCCCCATCGTTAATACCAAACAGAATCATTCAGTTTTACACTGCTTGGACAATGAACACAATGGGATATGTTTAAAACTTACGAAAATGTTCTGCCACGGGAGGGGGTTGAACCTACGACCATCAGGTTGATAATCTACAACGGTAACCACTACCCTACAAACTTTCGTTCTTGAGAATAGCTAGGAGGAGCTGAACAATGTGAAATATAGATGCAACTCTTCTCCTACATGTAATGTGTAAAAAATACTTGTTTATAACAAAGAAAACGAAGATAGTACAAATCGGCGCACACATTTAATGGAGAATTGCACATGATGAAAACATTTCATTCGATATTTGCGGAGGTATCCTTGCATTGAACTGGAGTGGGTAAAGGGTTAAAATTAGAATGTTTTAAATTACCACAAATATAAATAAATTTCATTAATATTTGTGAATGTCTTTGAAGCAGTACACAATTACCGTTAGAGTATCATAATTCATGATCTTATACGTAAAAATATCCGTTTGAACATGTGTCAATTCATTTATTTGTTTAATTTTTTTTAGTAAATTCCAGATGCAGAACAAAGTAAGAAACTTTACACTGCTTTTACAAATAATGTTACAATGGTCTTGTTTAATAAAAGGAGAATAAAAAAAAAACACGACGTAAGGAGACTCGAACCTGGGACCGCTAGTGCCCAGTCGAGAACTCATAACCACTACACCACGCCTATACCTTCTTTTCAAACAACAATTTTATATACAGTATTCAGTCACTCCAATATTGTAAATGTCGTTGGATATTCATGTAGTTGAACTTTTACTTCAACTTTGAACTGCTTTCTTGTGTTAGCAGCTATCTTCGAGAGAAAAAAAAATCGAAGTGATGAAGAAAAACTAGAATATTGATCTAATGCATTCTCCGATTCATTTTAAAATATTATTGAATGATTCATGTCAATATTTTGATCAATGCATCAATTCTTGACGCTGAGACGATATTTTCTACATACCTCATCTTCCCTCTCGTCTCCTTTATCTTCTCTCCTTCTCTCCACTTCTTCTCCTCTGCTTATATGTCATATCGTCTTCCCTCCTGTTCTCGCCTCTTGTCTCTATCCCATTCTTCTCAACTCCTCTTTTCTCCTCTCCTGTCTTAGATTTCCGACTCCACTGCACTCTTCTTTTCGTTCTCTCATGTTCTCTCTTTTACTCTACTCTCAAATCCCCTCTTATCGTCTCCTCCTCTCCTATCAAACCTCCTCTCTTCTCCTCTTTGCTCCATTTTCCTCATCTCTCCTCCCATCTTTTTCCTTTCTCCTCATTACTTCTCCTATCCACATCTGTCCTATCTTTCTTCCCTCCTTTACTTTTCATCTTCCTCTTT
The DNA here is from genome assembly GCF_977018435.1 of Lepisma saccharinum. Classification (NCBI taxonomy): domain Eukaryota; kingdom Metazoa; phylum Arthropoda; class Insecta; order Zygentoma; family Lepismatidae; genus Lepisma; species Lepisma saccharinum. The sequence goes on from NC_139229.1 coordinate 135,054,468, forward strand.
CGCTCTCTTTTCTCCTCTCATTTGTTGTCCCTTTTTGTTTCCTCTCTCCACTTTTCCTTTGTGTAGACTCATCAGCGATGAAATACTAGAAAATCGGTTTTCTTTCTTTCAGAAAGTATTTCTTATTTGCGACAAATGTAATACTGATATTTTTAGAGTTTTATACAATAATACTGGGTTTTATTCCTTTTGCGTATTCCTTTTGGTGTATTTCATAATTATCTATTGTGCATATGGCAACCCTGAAATTGAGCCTAACTCTACAGGCAACCCACCAGCGCCTTACGTAATTTGGGTTACCTAGTTTACAATGTCGTTGTCCTAAAACTTTTGAGATACACTGTAGATGTGAAATAAAAATAGAACTTTCCGAGATATCACACTTGAGCTTGTGACCCACACTAAACTGACAAGCTTATTTGTTTTCTGTCTTCCCTTAATTCTGATCTCCCTTACTACCGCATTAACAAATCTGTTCATCTCAAGACTTCATGTACAAAATGCGTGAACGAAGACCGACAGCTTTCTTCCATTTGCTGTGGCATGGTAGCTATTGTAATTTCAAAATTCAATTCAATTGTTTTGTATGGTGTAATAACCATTTAGTCCTGTATTTTTAGAAAAATAAAATATTTTTAGTGTATCGGGCCCCAAAACACTCATACTGCAAGTTCACTATGTGGAGTACTGATGCACCTCCAATATTGAAATGAAATGTTACACTACGTACCGTGTACAAGTGTCAAAGTTTGGAACAAGATACGGCACCTGTTAGACATAAATCACGTCTGTGTTTGCTGTGTCTACAAGTTTCTTCACACTGAGAACTGCGCCGCAGATAACAGTTTGTTTGCTGAAACAAACAGCAGTTAATTATTAACAAGTGTAATATATTCTGTACATCTAATGAACACTAATTAAATAGACCCCAGAACGAATACTCGCAGCAGCTGTTCTACAAGTCATCTCAGAACTGCAAAAAAGGACCAGACACACGCAGACACCATGACTGACTGATGGACTATAGATACGTACAGCTTGTTGAACACACAATCGTTCCTAGTTAAGAGTAAAGTCTGAACTGTCAATAATGTCATAATACTGGTGGGAAAGGTTCACGCCTCTGTATTTTCAAAGAAAGGAACGAGAAGAAGAATCGCAGAAGAGATACCACTAAGGTCTCAGAAGATTTCAAATGAAAGTCCCAGTTTCCACCAAATCAGTGCATATACGTTTCCGAAAAATCATTACCGATCAAGATACATTTAAATAACATCGGGGAGATGGAGGAATTTCTATCTACCTCATTTTTACGACACCCATCCCCTAGGACTCGAACTGGAAACACGGATTTCCTGCTTATTACACAAAATCGCAAAGTATCTGCAATTAGTAGAAAACTGATTTTTCTACTTCTTTCTCCAGATTGCAAAACTCGCCTCAAGCTGCAAATACAGCAAGTACGCGTACTTCTTACTACCGCAAAACACAAAGCTGCGCCTTTTTTTTATTTTTTTTTTTAGAATATGTTATATTGAAAGAGGTTGCTTGGGTATCGAGTAATTATAACAAAATGGCACTGCACTATAATTTAAGCTTCACCAAAGGAATTCCTTACTGGAAGAATACGACCAGAACTGGTGTACTTTACAACAAAATAATGTTTACTTCCGGGGAGAAGTGTTAGGTATAAACCAGATCAAAACCAAGTGGTTGTTCTCAACACTTTTTCACCTTATTATAAACCCCAGTTGACTAGGTCAACTTAAAAAGGTAGAGAAGACGATACAAAATAAATTATACTCATTACAGTAGATCATTGTGATGAAAAAATGTTTGAGAAATAACTTCAACTATTTCTCACTTCGTCGGATTGCATCCCGAAATACGAATCACTAAATTGAGGTTAACGTTAAAAGATGTGATGATCATTCTGAAGAGTGTGAATTCCGGACTTGTGAGTTCATAGCACTATCTTAAGCTTAGTAGTAAATCAGCATAAAACCTTTAGGAATGAAACACGAAAATGGAAATTGTAATCAAGGAATAGTTCATCTTAAAAATTTTCCAATAGAAAGACACTTGCTATAGATAAAATGAGGGCAAGCACTTCACCTAATAAAAATTGCAGAATGAAGCAGTAAAAATGAGTCACGTTCAAATGGTGTTGGCTTTAGCCTCTTTTATGTATTCGATTAACCATAACTTCCCTAATAAAGAAAGGTGAAATATACGTTGCGATTCTAAAAAAGGGCATACAGCAAAATTGGAACATCGAGCCCCATGAAAACTGAACTTGACATTACGTTGCAATTGCATGGAGGCTTGAGGCAACTCCGTAGAAACCATGCATGTTAAAGCTTACCTTCCGAGATGTTCCATAAATACATGTATTTATTACCCATACCAAGAGTGCTAATACAAAGCTCTTAGCACAGAGGTTTCCTTCCGTAAACCTGATATTGAGAGTAAAATACGTTAATCTCAAATTTGTAGACATTCATTAATTTCCAAACCAATGTACTGCAAATCTGTGAAAAACTAAAACCTCGCCCAGCAGAATAATTACATTACATACCTTGTTGCACACAGTAGTGTATCCAAATGATGCTCTAATTTCTTACCTGCAATAAAAGAAAAACAAGATTGTAAATGTCATTGATTGCGAAAAATAGCAATGCTGAAAGATATTGCTATAATACGTTAATCAAGAGGAAATTATTTCTTCATTCAATAAAGGTCATAAGCAATTGGAAATTGCCTGATGTCTCGCATATGGCAGATAGTACAAACACGGAAAAGATGTGTGCAAAGGTAATACATACAGAAAACAGGTAAAAAAATAATATTTATTTCTAGTATTGGATACTTTCCAAACTACCTTTTTGTTTAATTCAGGAGCAGGAATTATTTTAATTTACAATGAATGATGAATTTTAATTTCTTACCAACCATTCGCCACAAATTTTGATGTTATGTGAGACTGGAGAAACACCTTCCAAGTCTTTTCTACAACCTCTCTTTGGTACCAACATTACTTTAAGACTAGCCCAGTGTACATACTAAAGAAAATGGCCCTCATTTTTGTCATTTACTATTACTACTTTGCTAATATTATACTTGACGAAATAGCAAAATACATCTACAAACGAATCAAAATAAATCGTGTGCAATAACTATTGCACATAACACAGGTAAATACAATACGTAGGTTTATGTTGTTTCTTTTTAATGGATGTAATTGCGCATTTTAACTTTCAAATTATTAACTTCACAGAAAACTAGTTGCAACACAGTATGGGGGAAAATTGCATATTCAATTACAGAACTGAAAATGTAATATTTATTGTATATCAGTGCGACGAAAACTTGTCTGAAATTAATTCTAAAGCTTGATTTAAAATCATTAAACCATCCATAAAATGTACAGGGTGGTCATGAATTATGGGGACACTTTTTGTCACGGTAACTTTTGTATTTATTGAGCAAGTATCTTTCTTTCCTTTTTACCAATGTTCCTGAATTTGAAATATGTGTTTATTTTTTAACTTTACGCAAGCAACCTAAAATCACTAACTGAGCGTTGTAAGTGTTATATAAGACTACATTCTGAAATATCTTGAAACACTGAGGGCGCCGTGAAACGAAAACGTTTGGGAACCCCTGGCCTAAGTACTGAGCAGCGTGTGAAATGTGTACGTGTATTTTCCATTACCAATAATGCTGCTGGAATGGGGACCTCCAGCACTTAAAAGTGACACTATCTCAAGAATCAACAAGTAATTTGATGCAACCGGAAGTGTTTTCAGACCTTAAAAATCTGGTAAGTCACTAACAGATAGAAGGAAAGCCAATTACGTGGAAACCAGATAAAATTGCCATTGTGATGTCTAAGTTACTATCTTAAATAAAAAGTTGCCAATGCTGTATTACAAATATGTTCTCATTGTTAAACGTAAATTGATTATCAAAAGGCCCCCTTAATTTGTAGCCACCATGTATATTAATAACAACCTGCCTTAGGAACACACTAGTTGTCCGGTCAGTTCAGAAACAGTCTCAAATACCAAAAATGTCCATGTTGGTTCAGTTACGTTTTCTTTTCAATTGCATTTTTCAGAAAGCCACTTACATGGTTACGGAGAGCTTCGAAAGAGGAGCGTGTCAAGCACATTCAGAACAATTCCAAAAATACTTTCATTCAAAAGTACAAAGAAAGGAAAATATAATATGATAAATAAAATATGTTTAAAATAAATCAAAATTCTGTCATACTTATTACGTTAAAACTCTGGACTGATTCTCTCTGTCTTCTCGAAGTGTTTTAGGTCACAAAAACTGTAGTAGTACAATAATAGTTCACGCCAGCGAACGTTACTTTCGTCATATGCAATACGGTTAAATAACGGTATTATACTTTCTGTACAATAGAGGCGAATAGAAGATGCAAATCTGAATTCTGGAGCATAAAACCTGTGTATGCAACCCGGTTTCAATCGGGAAAAGCACAAAGTTATGAATCGTTCAGCCGGACATTTCGCTTACGAACGTAAGACCAAAGTACCCCGTTCCAAATGTAATTTACATCCATCCTCCGTGCTTTTCCAGCAATCCCAGCGAGTCAGAAGTAAAAAAGTTTCGGCCTCCCGACGTCTCTTACGGACCTAATAAAAACCTGTTTCCTGCAGGACGACAGACCGGCATTTCAATCGACTGGAGCTTGGAAGTTTAGCCCTCTGCTATGACTTTTTATCCCGAAAAAGTTTCCGCTTTCATATACCACATGTCATAAATCGAGGAAGACCCCGGCAACTTGAGCGCAGCCTTTACCCTCCTATTACGAGACTAGTTGGCTGCCAGGTCCCCTCGTCTCTAGTTTTATGCGTTATCTCTATATAGCTTGTTACCCTACGTCCACTATGAAGGGGAGCTTAGGTTACAAAACAGGCACGAAATGGATTCCACTGCTATTATTGAATCTATACGATCAACATACAAGATTATAGACACAAAACTTTGTTTAAAGCTGTTACCTTCAGCTACGCTAATCGGGGCTGGTCCTACAGTTTCAAGTCGAAGCCCTAAAGGCCCTGATAGTGACAAATGCTGACAATAGTCAATATTGAATAACAATAAACTTTGATACGCTTCATACTGTAAAGAGATATAGAATACTGTAAACATGTGAATCAAGAAAAGAAAAGAAAAGAAAAAAAGAAAAGAAACCATACGAGTGCTCGAGATATTGGGTTCGAATCACGAGAAAGGCGTATCCGCACCTATTCTCATGAATTCAGCCATCATTCTCATCATCATTGTATTATAGAGTATCCCCGATGGCGCAGTGGTAGCGTCGTCGCCTTGTAATCAAGGGGTCCCGGTTCGATACCCGGTGGAGGCTCATAGTGGTTCGGATCCCACTTTAAACTGTAGGTCCAGTCCCGATTAGCCTTACTGTGCAAAAAGTGGACTTAAAAACACAAACTCAATCAATCAATCATCGTCATTATTAACCTAAAGTTGTTGAAAAGTGGCGAAAAATAACCTAAATACGAATGATAATTAACTTATGTTGCACTGACAATAGCTAAATGCCTCAAACAAGGACATAGAGCCTCATAATACAATATCGAGCAACTGAGCTTAACCTTCAACTTTGCTTACAACGCTTAAAGGTAACCTTACTGTTTGTTATTTTTGGTACGCAGTTGATTTTTGGGTCGGGTTTTGTCCCTTTTAACTAGTCGCGACGATGAGGATGAATTATGACCAGATGAATTGACGATAGGAAATTCACAAAGGAATAATCATGCCCAAGTTAAGATTTGTAGCCGAAATCTTCCGTCGCGAGGAATCAATCGCCTGGCCTTATGGCATTACCAAATGTACTCATGACACAGTCTATGGAACAGAAGGTTTATCCTAGTACGGTTTCCGCCACTGGGAGACCCGTCACCTCACAGTTGTTATTACCAAAATTATGTTTGGTGAATTCACGGCGACCGACCGTGCTGTTGTAAAAAGTCATTCGAAAATGCAAGTAGGCCTAAATAATATTAAGGAACTATTCAAGCTCTTATATTGCATTTTCCCCCTCTCGCCATGTGAAATTTCTGTTCCTTATTTGTGTGGGTGGCCTTTACCCCCCACTGTCAATTTGACAAGTGTTCATATCATCCTCCGAAAAGGAAACGGCGCGCTATGAGTCGCAGAGAAAAAAAGAACATGCTTTCTCCATTGCTCCTCTTAGTGGGTGCGAGCATCCACATGATGGGTATTCCAGGAGACAAAAACCTCCCAGTAGTGGGAACTACATCAGTATAAACTTCTTAGCCTATATTTACCTTCGCTTCCTTTACCTGTGCTCGAATTTGCATATTTACTACATTTTATATAAATACCTAACTAGGCTATTCACAACGATAGAAATGGGCAATAAAAGAGCCATCTTTTACCCCAAATTTTGAACCATTACTTCCTTCAGCTCGGATAAATTTAGTCATTGGATGAATTGCCGGGAGTGATTCCCATCTCCTTGCATACTACTGTGGACCTCTTTTGGACGTAGAGGGTAAAAAAAATAAAAAAAATAAAAATAAATGACAGTGATAATCCAGGTAATGTTATGCTATGCTCAGGCACTTGGAAATCGGTAAGTAACCAAAGTCTCCGATTAAAAATATTCGGTGAGAAATGGAGGTCTTAGAACTTGTCCTTTCTACGTTCCTGGTAGTAATCGGCGCAGGGATTGATGGTTGAGGACCCACAGACACAACGGAGCTACTCGAGCAAGAAGAAGTATCATACAAAAAGACGATGAGAACTGACTGACATTGACATAACCGTGAAAAAAAGAACGAGGATATTTTTAAAATTACTGTGATTAGCTTGTGCATAGGCGAAGGCACAATCTGCAACTTTTTCAACGCAGCGTCCCATTCCGAAAACAAATCGAATGAAACCGGCTCACCGGTTGTAACACAATTCCAAAGCAATATATCAGAAGTTATGAATGGATGAACATCAAAGCGTTATGCACGATGCATTGTGCATTACGGCCCAGAATACAATGCAGAGGGTGAAAACGGTCAACAGGATATTGACAAATCTCTATTAATCGACAAATTTTCACCAATTTGACGCTGCTGACAATTAGTCTGCATTACTGGTCACGCTCATTTACGGGGAATTAGAATCGGTTGGATGGTGTGTATATCCCGGGGGGACCGCGCCAATGTGTGTATGAAAGTGACAGTTATTATTTTGATACCCGCGAAACCTGTGTTTAAAACGCCCCACCAATCATTAACCTTCAGCGCCCAACAACAAAACAATAACATACATTTCAATCGCGCGGCGAGCAGACTTTGCCCATTTGGGAGGGACCAATATGTGATTTATCTCGCAACATAGATGCTGCTCACCGTTTAAATCAAACTGGGATGAATCGATTTAAAAAAAGTGTTTGGTTATGTGTGTGTGTGAGAGAGAGAGAGAGAGAGTGAGAGTGAGAGAGAATGCGCGGGAGCAAACGTCACATACGTCGCTAACCCGAATCGAAGCCGCACAACGCGGAATCGATCGTAAATTGGTGCACCAAAATTCCCCGCAAGCGAGGATATTTTACCAATAATGCAAGAATTAGACCCTGAACCGTACCTGTTAATGGCTCCCCAGGAACAACTAATAACACGAGCCAAACGAGACTTTATATCACGTAATGGCGTGCGCGGGAAGACAGAGAGGGGGTGGAAAGGGGTGCGGGTCCAGTGACGGTCCAATTTCCACGATTGGCCATTTTGCAGTCCGGGAGCATCACGGTGGCTCGTTAAAACATACCCACAATAATATGGATGCTCGTCGCTTTATAATTATTCGTCCGGAAACAGATTAAAAATTAGAAAACGTCTGTAAAATCTGCACTAAGTTAAACGAATCATGAGCTAATTTTCACACTCATAATAACGCCCGATACAGTTTTTTTTCAAATGAAGATTTATGCACTGAAAAAGCTCAACACATTCTAAAGATACAGTTCATAATCCATTTTTCCACACATCATTTCAATACAGTAGGCTTCTTATCAGTAAAGAGTTAAAAATATAACAAGTACATCACTTTTCATCACAGAATTTAATTTAAATCTTGCAATATGCAGCATTCTCTTCTCAAACTTTCAGATAATTATGACCGTCAAGTGAAGACTAAATATTCTTATTTAACATCCAGCTACCAGAACGGCCAATGAAGAACTTCGTACGAATTTGCAACTCTTCGTAAACATGCCGCACCCAATGATGTAGTGGTTCGTTAGTGTGTTACGAAGCAAGGGAACCTCAATACAGGAAAAGACACAGGTGTTCTTGCGTGTGTCATCATAGCTGATTGATTGTTTTAGTTTATTTTACGTCGCTTTTCTGCCAATTTTGGCTAATAACGACGATGGGGATGAATGGCGATACGATGAGATGGAAGGAAGAGTCAGAAACACATATGGACGATACAAATCCAACAGATTGTCCTGCCTGGTCCAGGCGCCAAAACCACATCTCCCTGCAAAAGATGAAGCTCAGAAGAGAACTTGATATTTGAGTGGCTTTCGAGAAGATAACCTATTGTATTTTAGGTTCATTCTCAAGTTTCTCTAAGATAAGCTTGTATTTATTATTATTTGCATTTTCGCATTTTTCCTGACCATTTATGCTAATTGCGAATGTAAGTGTGAATGATGATTAAATGAAACTGATGAAGGGACAACCACAAAGGAACGCCAATGCTAATAGTTCAATTGAACATTCTTGAAATATTATTAGTATTATTATTATTATTACTGTCTATTATTTGAAGTAGGGTTACACTTAAGCTTACAGTTTATTTTACACTGATTATCTTACTATAGAAACAGTTTTTTGCCCTACATGAATTAATTTGTTAAGCTATACAATTGTGCAAAATGTTTATAAATATGAGTTCAATGATGCAAAAGTGTAGCCGCTGTTGAAGACGGCACATTTCAGAAGTGACTTTACACCGATCTATATCGTGACAACTAATTCTACAAAGCTGTAAGAAGTTTAAGGCACTGTATCCAATCAGCATCATATGCCACACCGCAACACAATAACCTTACAGACAAACACGTCAGGAAAAATATACAATAGAAACCGCTTATATACTGGCTAATGATTAACAGACAATTCCTTTTTTTAAGAAAGTTATCATAGTGCAAATACACTGCTGTTTGTGAAAATTGCAACACCAAGAAGGAAACGTATGATTGAAATGAACTTCATACAATAGATTAGGTACATGCCAATACACAAATGATTAGGGTTACAGACCTGTATATGATATCTGACCTTGAGAATTCAGTATGGTGTGAAGCTCCCATGTGCTGCAAACAGAGCCTCTACACGTCGTGGCATGGAATCAAGGAGGGCCTGGATATGTTCCTGGGGAATCTCCCCCCCCCCCCTCGGTTTGTATGCGAGTCCACAAAGCATCAAGTGGTTGCTGGAGGATCATGACGAACAAATTGCCGACCAACCATATCCCGGACATGTTCGATGGGTGACACGTCAGGCGAACGTGCAGGCCAGTGAAGCAGTGGTAACTGTCATTCTTCGAAGACGGCTTGCACATTCCTCGCCACATGTGGCCGGCCATTGACCTGCTGAAATATCGCATGTGGAGTTGCCTGAAGGAGGGGCAGTGCCTCGGGCTCAAAAACCTCCCTGACGTAGCGGTTGCTGTTCAGATTGCCTTCAATACGTAGGAGGGGAGATGGCATGTTGTGTCCATCACACTTGGCGTTTGTCCGCTATGCCGCTCAACAATGCAGGTTGCCAGATTGCGTGCACCATGGTAGCATCTAACACCTATGAGGCCATCACTGTAGGACAAGTTTAAGCGAGACTCGTCCGAAAACACTACATTTTGCTACTTAGCATGCCAGCGACGGCATTCATATGCCCATTGTAGTCTGAGGCGTTTGTGGTTTCTGGACAATACGACCCTCTTCTATCCACTGGCTCCACACACGCATCACTGTCGTAGCAGCATGCCCTGTACGAGCCGAAATGTCACGGTATGAGAAACCCGCTTCCCAGAGACCGCTCATTCTGCCCCGTTCGAACACACTCACATGCTGATATTGCACCCTTTGACGTTGACAAGGCATACCAGCATTTGCTTTCACATTTCCACTTCGTTTGACGGCTCTTCACTGACTGAGCTTGGCGTAACACTGACCTTTCCGGTCACACACGAGAGGGCACTGCTGGGCCTACATGCATGCTATCTCTCTGCAATCCTAATCACTTATTGCTGGTACACTGTTCTACACATCCTCCGAGTTTGGATTCATTTGGGCCATTATTTCTGGGTGTTGCAATTTTCACAAACAGCAGTGTAATATACGAGTCTAGTAAAATTTAGTAATATACTATTCCTGATAACTACCAAAGAGTAGTTATCCTCAATATTGCAACAACAAAGTGGTAAGTATAAGTAGCCACTTATTGTAGTAGATTTCTACATTACAGAGAGGTAAAAAACAAACCACCTTTTCCTAGAGTATTTAATATATCATGTCTACACTAACTATACATAATAGTCAGTACTGGCATATCAAAGTGAAGTCAAAAGCAAATTTAAAATTTATTGTATGTCATATATTTTTGTTTGTTCAAAAATTACTGTATTACTAGAAAAACGTAGAGTTCTTCCAAAATAAGAGGAACTTTCACCGACAAATATGAGACTTTTTCAGGAAAAAATAAATAACCTGACTTTTCCAGGATTTTAGGTTTTTTCAGACTGGAGACACCATGTTATTTGAATGATTATATGAATCGAATAGTCCACAAAAATGGAGACGCAATAGATTAAAATAGGCGCAGAAACTAAACAATTACAGCCACAATTTTGCGACAGCGACCGTGTACATTACATGCGTGTCTTAGCAAGCGTGTGCATGTCTTTCATCCACACAATGGCTCATACGCTCGTCAATGTCGTCATCAGCACCGTAGCGCCACGAGAAGACCCAAATCACATCAAACTCCGCGACGCAGAACGAATTGAATTCCACTGGGAGATTAATTTTCCTAATCATCTCATTTCTGGGTTACATCCAATCCCGTTCCTTTACGTAAGAGACCAGGGGATGTAGCAGGGATCGCTGATAGTAGACTTTCCCTTCCCCTTTTTTTTCTAACGGATTTAAGTGGTAAAGGATACGTTGAATCTATCGTTAATACTATACTGTAAGGATCAAACTCGTCGAGCACTTGAATGGAATTGACTTTAAGCCTTTAACTAGATAGAGAACGAAGGTCGAAGTACATTCGGGGAGAAAAGCGCACCGACGCATTGAAACATACTGTGTTGCGTACCTTTGAATCTGCTTAGGAATTTGCCCTTCGTTCTTCAAGTTGTTAGCAAAAAACCCTGGTTATAAAAACTTCCTGTTTCACCTTTTAAAAAAAGGCTTATTCTTTGTGAATGCCACTTAACAACAATTTAGAAACTTAAAAACATACATCGCTATAGTTCTAGATATTTTCATATTACAGTTACCTTGATGTTATGCTCTTTGAGTTTGTTGATAAATCTCTCAGTTCGTTGCATGTTCCCAGGTTGACATTATTTAGTTTAGTATATTTGTCCATCTAATACTAGTTGCCTGTGACGTCTTAAATATTTGCCAAATTAAAAAACGAACACACACAATGTTCCAACTAAATAACAAATAACTACAGATGTCTAGGGCATTACAACTGTTAAGTTTCAAGGTTATTCAGTGGTCCTTTTACAAATACCAAAGCCTTCCTTCAGGTTCACTCTATGCTTAGATAAGGTACATAATAAGCGTGTATACGCAGAGTGCCACTCGGGAAAAAAAAATAGTTTAATCGGAATTCCGCTGAAGAACGAAAGCAGGATTAAGTATTGAGAAATACGGCAATGTTTACATTCCTAGGCCCGCACTCATCAAAATAATGATAACAATAGAACAAAGTATTTGATGCGTGAAATTCACGTCGAAATTTGCGAATTTTGATGAAGGAAGATTATACGAGGTAGGTAGTGTTGTTAGAAGCCGTGGTCGTTCAGTCGCTTTAGCAACTGATTGCCAGATGTGGGCCTGGTTCGATTCCAAGTGTGGGACCTTTTTTCCGATATCATCCTCATGCAAGACTTTTCAGTCAGCCTCTATTCAGTGTATACCTGGCGGGAACCCTGTAGGGGATAAAAGCGACCGGTGCGTGATGCTGATCCCATCAGCTCCACAATGGCAGAGATCTTGAATTTGTACTTCCACATCCGCTCCATGTGATTTCATACATAGTGCAATGAGCATGGTGTAAGATAACCCACCTTAGTGCTATTTAAGAATAAATTATTTTAAAATTATATATCACTTTTATCATCTCAAGTATGAGCCGCACTCTATTTTTGAAATCCAATTTCATTATATCAGCGAAACATATAGACGCGTAAATAGAGGTAATCGCGTCAGTTTCAAGTAATATCCAAGCTACAGTGCTATGTGCCTCCCCGAGGAATCGAACTCGTAAGATCTTCATTGCAAGTCTATGTCGTTCCACTATGAAGGAGATCTAGCACATAGTATATCGTTACTGCAGTAAAAAAGAAAACAAAAAAGCGCAGTTCTCGATCTGGTTTGCATGTAAATACCACGAAGATGCAATTTATGCGCATATATCATGTCCAGATTGCGAATTCTTGGGGGAATTGCTTCCTTTATGCTTCTTGTTGCCATGATGATACCAGATTCTGAATCTAAACATGGCCCTAGGGTTAAAAATAAAGCAAGTCGAATCGAGAGGATTGTCCAAGCGCAAAGTTCTCATTAATCCACTTTGGGCATTCAGAGGCACGGCGGGTAACGAACTGCTCCGTTTCATGCTTTTGCTTATTACTTGATTGTGTGAAGCAACAATGGAGGTGGCCCGATTAAAGGAGAAAACGGGGATGGACCGGTCAACTAAAAGGGGAAACGCCCATACTGTGCCGGACGGAAAAGAAAACAAGCATCCGCCATTTATCGAAGAAGACCGGGGATTGAAACGTGCGAGACCGTCATTCAGCAAATGTTGTTTAAGACAACAAAGCCGTTCAAATCAATCAAGGTTCACGTGCAGAGAGCAAACAGAGTACCGAGTAACTACACTGTCTATTTTGTCTCGTGATGGGCATGTTCAATTTTTTACACTTTCAGTTAAAGGTGCTAAAGGACTTGCACAATCAACGGCAAAGATAATGGTAGGCAAATTGTCCACCGCAATTTTTATTACTTTTTTATTCTACATCCTGTGTTGTTTTAAGGAATGCAACTATGTTGGCTCGAAGCAGACATTGTTCTCAGCTTATTGACGTTTTTATTTCAATTCATTATCATCACATTGTGTAATTCAGACCGAATGAAAATGGTGGTGGACAATTCGCCTACTGTTTCTTTCGCCGTTGGGTGTACTACGGTTATTTCATGTTTCACATTCGAGTTTAATGCTGTCTTCGTGCGGGTGTAAAGATACGGTACAACATATTCTCATTGGACCTGGGCTATGTTCATCATTCCGCCACAGTTGTCGCATTCTTTGATATTAGTCGAGAGGATACACGTTTATGAATATAAGTGGACAGTAAAGGTTAATTTACGTTTTTATGCTTTACATTGTTTGAGTTAGGTTTTTAAGACCACTTTATGCACATATAGGCTAATCGAGACTGGACCTACAGTTTGAAGTAGGATTCGAACCACTGTGCATTGTAGCTTCTCAGGGTAACGAACCCGGGGTCTTGATTATAAGGTGACGACGTTACCACTAAGCCATCGGGGAGGACCAAATTTATGTTTCAATTTTAATATCCAAATTAAAAAACATTTCTGAGGGAGGGGGGAGGCAGCTTGGTGGCGGAGTAGTTAGCACAGCTAACCCGGTTCGAATCCCGACGTGGACATAGGGTTCTTCGTGAGTGTCCCTTCATCAATTTCATCAGATCATCACTGATCCAGCTCGTTGCTTTTAGCCAAATAATAATAATAATAATAATAATAATAATAATAAAATTCTTGAAGGTTGAACCCCCACAACAAAACTAGGAAAAATATTTCAGTGAATGTTAAAAACAAAAGCCAGGTGTGAAAACGTAGCCACCTTCTGCCTCCGCGGCGAGGGTTAAACTGAGGAACGTCTATTTATCAGAAAATGTCTTCGCCGATCCCTTTGTCAAACTTCCTGAAGGCCGTCCTGCGCTGCTCGCTTCCGGAGACGCCATCCTCGCCGCCGTAAGCCGGCACAAAAGAAGGAACACTCCAGGGGATGAGACTTCCAAAGATTTACTAGCGCCGCCCGGCTTCCAGAAAACGAATTGGAGCATCCAACACGACATCACTATTGTCGGAGTGTAAAATTAAACTTTGGACCTCGGCGAGGGGCGGCGGAATCATCAGTATGCTAGCCGCCGGATCAATGGGTGATGGATGCGGTGAAGGGGACAGCGGCGGGGCTGAGAGCCCTTATCGAGAAGGCGAAGGGCCCCCTTGAAAGAGATGGCTAGCAAAACTATTGGAACGGCAGCATTTTTCTGGATAAAGACGACGTCTGGCGTTCCCGCGCTCCAACTTCCTCTCTCCCTCTGGATCTAAGGCAAGAATTATAGGGCTGGACCTGCAAAACGAAGAGTTATCCACTTCGGTCACCATCGCTGCGTGCTTCAACTCCATCAGAACGGCGGTTTACCCTTTCGATGTCTCTCGAAAGGCAAGCAAACAGAGAGTAAAATAATTTTCTGAAACTGCGTTGCTGAACAGAGCACGTTGCTGGTTTTTGCACACAACTGTTTCTTTTTCCTTTTTTTCTAAACGTGGAATACCATTAAGAGTTTCAACATTATAGCAGTCATGGTTGGATGGTTTAGCATTTTCCACGAGAGCAGAAGGGTTCCAGAGTATACACTAAATCTATATCATCGCGTCCTCCTATAATATTGTTACGTTACTTCCGCAAATTTTAAACTAAAACTAAATTAAACTCCGTGGTGTATCAGCCCTTGGGTCAAGGGTGGCCAAGCGTCTTTTCGTTGGGTGATCATCGCATCGTGTCCTACCGGCGCTGTTTTCTGGCTTCCGAGATCAGAGTCGGTTACACTGATAAACAATGAAATACTCCTTTAAATAAAACTAAGTGATCTTTATGTATTCAGATGTGCTGATAACGAATATCGCATCCGTTTTCCTGTATCACCTAAAGTTTTTGCAGAAAACCCACATTTTATAGTTTTATGGTTTCAGGTCTCCGTACCCTGCTCCGCATACGGCTTAACGTTTGGTTCCTAGCAAATGGATAAGAACCTTTTAGTAACCTTGTGTGTTTATGACTGGCACTTAATATTTCGTGGAGAAAACATCTGGTAGTAGAGTAATTTCCTGTTTCTCTGATAAAATTTGTTCTTTTGTGGGTTAGTCGAGTCTTTAACTTCCTTTCCGATAACTTCGCGAGTAGCTGTATTTTATGTTTGTGTATGTTCATGAAATTGTGAATGTAATATTGTGTATAGTGAAGTGAAGTGTAAGTTGTATTTTAACAAAACGATGAGAGCATTCATAATTGTTTTTTAAAGAAATATATTATAACTCAATTAATGAGTTCGCCATGTCACACAAATGTGTGAATAACCCGAACTTGTTTTGTTATGTTTGCGGGGAATTTACTCCAAAGTCACAGAGAAATACTATCGCTCCTATAGTGAAAAAAGCATACGAGTTGTATTTTGGAAGTAAAGTAGATGAGGGAAAAAGCTGGGCACCAAGTAAAATTTGTTGTAATTGTTCGCGAACTTTACGTGGTTGGCTTAATGGCACTCACAAATCAATGCCCTTCGGAAACCCTGTAATATGGACAGAACAGAAAGATCATACTACGGATTGTTACTTCTGTTTAACAAACATAGTGGGATATAGTTCAAAATCAAAACATTCTATATTTTATCCTGATGTTCCTTCAGCCAAAAAACCTATGAGTCATGATTTTATACCAATTCCTAAACCTCCTAAAGAATGGACAGTGGATGAAACAGAACCAAGCAGTGCTTCTCCAGATGACGAACCTGGATCCTCATATTCAAACACCGATCCAAATTTTCCTGATCCAAATATACCTCACTTTATTTTCCAGTCTGAACTAAATGATCTAGTCAGAGACTTCAACCTTTCTGAAGTTCAAGTGGAATTATTATGTTCTCGTCTCCGAGGGTGGAATTTATTACAAGATGGTGCTGAGGTGTCGTATCGGAAACGCCAACAATCACTGACACATTTTTTTCTGTTAGTAATGAGTTAACTTACTGCAATGATGTGGAAGGCCTTCTGCAAGAACTTGGAAGGAGTCACAACCCAAACATGTGGAGACTATTTTTAGATTCATCTAAGAATAGTTTAAAAGTAGTATTATTGCATAATGGGAATATATACCCATCAGTACCCCTTGCCTATTATTCCACCATGAAGGAAACATGAAAATATGGATACAATATTAAAATTGATAAATTATGAAAAATATGGTTGGCAGATATGCGGAGACCTCAAAATGATTGGTATACTGTTATGCATGCAGTCTGGGTTTACAAAATGTTGTTGCTTTCTTTGCGAATGGGACAGCCGGGCAAAAGATAAACATTACAACATTGTGGATTGGCCCATACGGAAAAACTTAATTCCTGGAGAGAAGAGTGTTAGGCATCATCCTCTACTTGTTATCAGCGCATGGGGTGCAATATGTCCTTGAAAATTCACTTTTTACATTCGCACTTGGACTTTTTCCCCTCTAACTTGGGCGCGGTTAGTGACGAATGCGGCGAGAGATTTCACCAGGATATTTCTGTCATGGAGAAACGATATGCAGGAAAATCGGTACAGAACATGTTAGCAGATTACTGTTGGAACCTCAAGGAAGAGGTTTCTGGTGGCAGTTACAGACGACAGAGTTCAAGAAGGAAATTTTGAAAATGTGAGTAAAAATGTGTTTTTCTTTTCCTTTTTTTGCATGAAATTTCTTAATTGAACAGTCAAAATCGGTCCTATATATGTATTTTTAATTTTTTTATATTTCATAGTTATTCACTTCAATATTTAAATCTTATTTCATGAGCAAACAAACAAAAATAATTTCAAATTTCGATGTATTATTACAAAGGGAATTAAATTTTTATTAAAAACAAAATATGAAAATCCAGAGAAAACGATAGGTGATACAGCATTTCTACTTTCAGATTTGGATTCAGCGGGGTCGAATATTAAATAATCACCTATTTTCGTTCAAAGGAGCAAAAAAAAGTTTAAATTTGTTCATCAGTGTTACTGATGCTTTCAAGTAGCTCCCCCACCCAATCGTGTTCACAATGCATGGCCAACTTCCAACCGGAGACTGAACGTTGGACCGCTGGCACCAAAGGCGAAAGCGTTAATCATGAGGATGTTTGTTCTTTCGTGAACATATACGAAAGTTAAAATGTCACTAATTCCTGCAAGAGATGAATTACACGTCCCGCTAACAGTTTTCGTAGTAAACGTATGCCCTCCTAGGTATTAATAATTCCATAAAAAAAGCATCCATGTTTGCAACAAACGAACAACAAGCTAGAAGGCGTATCGAAGAACTGATTAAATAGACATCGTCCATGTATACTTACTCTATCCACGCATAATTAATTCCGTTGATATAGTGACTATCAACGCATAGTTCATAGAAAGAATGCCAGTTCTTATTAGTTATCGGCATTCTCTTGTGGTGGTTAATATGCGAGTAGAATAATGTAACTATGCCATTACGAAACACAGACAATGATTCTCAAGTTAAAGACTCCAATTCCAGGTTTATTATTACTATTACCGCACCTCCAATATGCTATTAATTTCATGTATTAAATATATATCCATATAATTGTTACTCTAATTATGATAACGAGATTTTATGTTGCTAAAACTTACAAGGAACATCGATATTTTAATATAGCAACTGTTTTCCTTTTAATACAGTACTATCCTAAGAAAAATAGACAGTAAGGCCAAAATACAATTAGTATCATTAAAGTGATTTACTACTTCTTTCTCATTTCAGCAATTATTATGGCTTGCACTGGTTACAGATGAAGTACGTTTGATCCTCATAACGCTTCAAGTACTCTAATCCACACTCTAACTTTGACAGTTGATATTCGATCCGCTTCAAGTATGCTTCGAACAGAAAAAAAATGTGTAGACTCACCAACATATTTGTAGCTCGAACCCTGTAGCAGTGCCGCTAGTGTCGAATGTGTAACCATCGAAGGTGAAGAAGGCTGAATGGTTTTTTAGAAAAGGAGAAGATGCTGCAGGTTTCCCTTCTGTTGATAAATTTGGAAATGGGCGAGTGCTGTCCAGGGTGCGGAAGCGTTACTACACCATTCATTATTATATTATTAGTTAGCCAGAAAGATGTATCTGGGTCAGAGTTTAAACTCTGACTTGTTATCTTACTAATTATTCTTTGTTTGTTAAAATTCACTTTATCTGAAGATCGAACAAGGAACCCATGGATTGCAAAGCAACGTAGATACAATTACGCCATCGACGAGCCCAGTCTACAATTTGCGCTCGTTTACGTACCATAGAACAGTGCTGGCTGGCATAGCGAAAAGAGAAAACAGTAAAACTAGCAACAATGTGTGAACAGAGTATGGCCATTGCCTCATTAGTACCGGGTGCTTTAAAAGAAAGACGAGAAAAATTCCATTAGTTGGCATATTCTCAAATGCTACAGATGTACTGGTGGCACAATGCCTGGCCATTGTAAGTACGTAGAACCGCACAACTGTTGTGCAGGAGAGATACCAGTATATCTTTATTTGGAATCCTTGTTAAATCTTCCTGAAAAAGAAGCTAGGTGAGAAAAGTTAAAAGAAAAAAGAACGTGAAAAGCTAATTTTCTCTCAAGCCGAAAGGTAATGAGGTGCAACGTGTCACTAACAAGAGGAATAAATACACAGAATTGCACTCGGTTTCAGCTCAGTTTCCTTTAATACCCTTTAGATATTTTTTTTTTCATGAACAAGCGTTTCGAAATTCCCTCTTCCATCCCTGCCAAACGTAACATCGTTAACTTTAGCTACATGCATTCTTTCTCCACGCAGGTGGGAGGGGGGACGCAAAAGAGAGAGAGAGGGGTGGTGAGAGAGGGGAGGGGGAGCCAAGGATAGAGTCCGAGTCTGAAAACTTCCATAGAAAAGGCAAAACCGCAAAGCGTGCAGGCGGAGCACTTCTCGTCACAGCCATTGTCGAACCCCGATTGAATGGATTCCATCGCAGCCTCGCCGACAACCGAGAGAGGGAGGAAAAATAACTCAGTCGGACACAATGAACTGTTAGCCAGCAGAAGGCAGACAACTCGAGCAGAGAGAGAAAAAAACATTCATGGGAAAAAAAGACCTTTAAAAAAAATGGAATCGCTGGAAAGAGGGCAGGAAGTGGGACAAGTTGACTACTTTGTCTTTTGTCCGATGGCCACCAATATATCATAAACAACGGCCCCACTTTAGCGAAACGTGCTGCCATCCCGCCTCTGCAAGGAACCTACACTCACTCATAGTTCCTGGGCTCTATTCACAGGGATGAGAGTGTTGACTGATGATTCTCGTAGCCCTTTGCATCGGTCGTCGTTAACCAAGTCGTCGGTTAGCATTGCAAGAGTGGTTTTACGGTCCTAGTCCACCTTATGCACAAATCTGGATTCGAACCACCGGAGATCAAACCCAGGATCTCTTGCCTACAAGGCGACAGAATACCACTACGCTCTGGGAAGGGAAGAGTTGCCCATTTGCATACACAAGAACACCGGAAAAACAACCTATGAAGATGACAATGCCTGTCAATACAAAATGCCGTTAGTCAATAGTTGAACCTATGGATAACGATTTTCAAAGCCATTAAATTGATTTGATTGATATTGCTTACCTTACTTCGCTCTTCTACCACTTTTGGCTAATCGCGAAGATGATGAAATTGATGAAGGGACACTCACAAATAACACCCATGACCAAGCAGGGATTCGAACCCAGGACCCCTGACGTCGTAGCGCGCTATGATAAACACTTTGGCACCGGGGTCGGCAAAAGGGGGCATAAAGATCATCAGAGACACACCGTATTAGTATTACACAGCTGTTCTTTTTGGTACTTGCATTGGAGGCCTACATCTGATCCATTAACCTAACATTTACCAACCTCCGTACACTGAATGCTATATAATAAGACAATTCGCGAGACAAAAATATGAAAATATACCTACCGCGCGCCAAATATGCCAAGAAAGCTTTACGATTGAAATCTGACATCTTGAAACTACTTGTCAACTTCGTTCAAAAGCAATATTACATCATTACTCGCAGCTATGACACTATTCAGCTTAAGATCTTTAAATTTACTGCAGTTAACGGCGTTACAAAATTGAGAACTTGCCCCTCGTGAAAATCAACTCCACTAGTAATAAATAACTTGAGCGGAAGTGCCAATAAGATAGCGCAATGGCAACAGAAGCTGATTGGATGCTTCGTAAAACTTTTGGCGGGAAATGAACACCGTTGTACCTCTTGAACTACATAATAAACTTATGAAAGCCAGGGAAGCACAAACTGCCAACTAGATATTAACACATCAGAAGAAGGTTGAATGAGAACAGAAGTCTCCTGAAACCGAATACAGGAGTTGAATATGAATATCTGCGAGGCAATAGGAACTGGAGCCAAGTAAACTTAATAGAAAAAAAACACAAAAAAAAGTCCAGTAAGATGCATGAACAGACGCACGACTGACAAGAACAATGTATATACTGAATAAGAAATACTTACAATGAAAGGAATTTGCATCAAGTCGTAATTTTGCTAGCAACGTAAAGTCCACACAACTAAAATCTTTTGTCTTTAAAATTAAATACGTTATGCAAAAGAGAAAAACTTGAATTCTAGATTTCATTTTCTCCAAATTGGGCCTAAAAATTACCAAAGAAGAAATTTTCTCGATCATAGGGTATCATTTATAAAAATAAAAAAAAATCTCCTAATTGTTGCAATCTGAATGAAAAATACAAAGAGGAGGAGGAGTGAGCCGTGCATACATCTTCGAAGTGTTTCATGCTGCATAGAAATATTCTAGATTTATCAGGCAACACTTTGTGAAACTTAGCCATCCACTTTATATCACATTAATAACAATTATGCAAAATGTTGACTACTACAGAAGCTATATTGGGAAATAAATTTTTCACTTTCATGGTCATACAACCCAATGTTGAAGTCACGTGTAAAAACGAAATATACACGAGTAATAACAACATACAAAGAAGACAATAATCAAGTTGAATATTATATTGTTGATGTACAGTAAGAATATATCCTTAAGCGCGACACAAATTAGAAGTCTCAGCATAGGCAAACTGAGGTTCACTTCATTGCTGGTGCAGGGCAAATTTCAATCTCATTTCTCTCTCTAACATGGAAAAACACCACGATAAGACTTTCTCAGTCGAAAGAGGAATGATAGTTAAAAATATCCAAAAATGAGAAAAATCCATTAGAGGATGTATTGAGCTATTCAAACTTAAAATTTCAACACTTGAATGGAGTGTTCAAATTGGACCAAGTTTCAACTATTGATCATCTCGTAATATTCTACTGTCCTTCCTCTTTACAACGAGCTCAAGAACGCTTCTTTATGTGCATTCGTTCCCGAGATATACGCAATTCAAAATTGCATGTTTGTGAAAAATGACATTTTGATCAACCCTCATATATTACGTAATAATCATATTTCAGCAAAATCCTTTCGCAGGTATCGGTTTTGGAGCAAAGCAAAGCTGTGTACAAAATATCTTCAAAATCGGTGACTATGAGGGTCAACTCCCGCCTGATTTGACATGGAATGACCCTTATATTATTCCAGTTTTCAATTCAGAACTGCCGAAATTCTACTTGGCCACAGGAAAAGAAAGTTTGAGAGGTACTAAAGGGCTAATTGCGATCGCCTATACAACAAGATGAAGAACAATAGCTACAAAAAAATTAAAAACTAATCCCTACCACTCATTTTTTTACATATTTCTCATAATTTGAGTAAGATAACATTAATTACGAAACAAATAACCTCAATATATTTAGATACATGGATTAATTTACCATTAATTGGTAAATCTGTTGATTCTATACATAACGAAATTATTAAAATTTAATTTCATATGATTTTGCCAAGTATGCATCTGCTACAAGTTCGACATAAAGTGCAATTATAAAACTTCCAATGCGCTCCAAAGCTGTTAAAAGGATATTATATATATCAAACAAACAAACAAACACACACACACACACACACACACACACACACACACACACACACACACACACACACACACACACACACACACACACACACTCTCACTCACTCACTCACTCACTCACTCACTCACTCACTCTCGAAATTTTCTTCTGTTGGATACAACTTCCAACTTTACAAGTACTTGGCGAAAGCACTATGTTGCCTTTCGGCTTCATCCACCTCAACATCCCCCCTTCTCCCCATCAAACCATCACAGAGAAACGGAGGAAATAAATCTGATGTCTTTCTGGCACCGATACAACCAGCCATAAAGTTGATTTATATTATACCCAATGGAAATGAAGATAACCTCTTAACAGCAGAAGAACTTGAAAAAATTCCTCCGCGGATTCCGAAACTAATTTAATTTCTCCTTGCCTTCTTCTCTTACTCCGCGCCAGACGGAAAATTTCCAGTTGTAAAGAGTTATGATGCATAGCCTAGAAGGAAAAACTTTCTTTTATTATTAATTTACTTTTTTCGTCACGACAAAAAAAAGTTAAGCAGACTTCAAATCTGATTTCGGCGTTTCGGAAAGAGCAAAAATAAAAAAAAGTAACTTACTTCCATTACATCGTTGGTCTCTCAATAAAATTTCTCATCATTTGGACAAAGATCGTGTTAAACTTCAGAGAATTCGAGGTAATGTAATAGTATACATCTTACTTCCCCACGCGAGCGATATTACGTGGCTTGTAAGGAAGGGAAAAAAATGGACATTCAATTGGCGAATTTCTGCCAATTGCTTTTATAGTCAACGTCAGCAAGGAAGGCGGTTGAAAGAGTGATTATAATAAATCCGATTACAATAAAAGAGCAACTTTTGTCGATAAAGTTTCTTAACTTTATTTCCTCATATTTCATTCATGCTTTTGTAAAGATCGAAGCCCTAATGTATATGAATTCGTCGGGAAAGGATGCTTTAACAATTGCTAACCAACAATCTTCGTAAATACTGGGACTCGAGAGTCACATGCAAACTATAAAAATATTGACAACTTAGTCTATAAGTCTAGCTGATCAATACGGGAACTTCAATATGTCAATGTCTTCTGCAGACATTCAAGCAGAGATTTCATGAGGATAAGACAATAATGTGAAGTTGACAAAGAACAGGATACATATTTGCCACGTAAGCAATTACAAGACGGACATTCAATTTTTGACTAGAACATCATTATTACCATTGTAACAAAACCATGTAACGCAATATCTTTCAATGTAGGCCCGTTGACTGAGATATATAATTTCGACAATGCTCTGGCAGCAGGTGAATGCTACTGAAGAAGGTTTCTGGTTGTTCACCTATCCGATCGAGTACAGTTGTAATAACATTACACACAGACGTTCATAGATGCCAAGCATAAGGTTCGTTCTCCCAAGATCTCGTCCTTTTCGAAACGCTTTCGCCCAGTTAAACATCTTTGCATGGGACGAACATTGGCCCCCTATGTAAGCCCGGAAAAAATCAGAGAACAACATTTCTCTTCGTCAAAAATACGATGGTTAATGCGCTGTGCAACATCCTGATTATGATTGACTGGTACAACGGAACGCGATCCACGCAGTACCGATGACAAGCTAAAACATATTCAAAGATAGTTTGTAAACTGTACTCATTCCCCATGTATGCGGATGAAATTGAAGTAGCCAAAAATGATGTGACCGGAGGTTGATTCAAGTTTCGGTAATTTCAAGCTCAAAATTTAGCAATATACTGCACGACGAGAAACCTGACACTGAAAAAGTGGTAAAGGGATAGATTTGTGCTCCTTACTGTAGATAGTCTTTTGAACAGTTTAACAATCTTACAACTACAAAACTCCCGCACTTCAATGACCACTCATATTCAAGAATTCAGATCACACAATACCTGCATATTCAGATTGCGAACATTTACTTCTTCTATCTGTCCTTCACATAATTACGGAAAGATCCTACAGTGAATTACGGATGCGACAAAAATCTCCACAAATTGTAGTGTGACGTAATAAACACTTCATTTAAAAATCATTTTCATAAGGAAATAGAACGTGTGGTAAACACGAACTCGAGTATCAACTTGAAGGTCAATGGCTCGGGAAAAAATATATATCTTGGTGTCTGCAAAATGAATAGACTAATCCTTATGTCGGACAAAACATGAAAAGTTCTTTTTTCTATTTATTCTACGCCGACATTCTACCTCTTGGGTTAATCGGGACGATGAGAGATGAAATCGATGGAGGGAGAAATACAATAATGCAGTCATGAATTACCGAGTACGTGAATCTGGGGCCTTAGTTTCGTATTGCATTACATTAACCACTGCGTTACGGAGGTTGACGCACTAAAAGTTGTAACTTCAATTTTATAACGCAAACATACTTACTAAATACTACAATGACTAGCATAAGATGTGTTTTTAAATTAATACATTTATCAGATTTTAGTGACAGTTCTAGCCGTTTCCAATCAGATGGCCCTTCATGCACATGGAATCATGTCGCAACTCCTATTTCGATCAAATGCTTTCTTGCCTAGAAGAAAAATTGTTCCACAAAGTCAGAAACGACGAGAATTTCTCTCACGTGAGTAGACCTGGCGGAACGTTTGGCACACTTCGGAAAACTTATGCATACCAAATACACAAATAATACTTAATTCGCAGTTTATAAACATGAAATTTCAAGAACAAGAGAGCTCTTTCGAAACGATGGAATGGTCAAAATCTGCCAGATCGGGCTGTCTTTGCACCATCTCCAGCCAATCTCTCTGCAATCGGAGTAAACTGCAAGCAAAGTCTGCATTTAGAAGCATAAGACAGGATAGAAAAGGCTGGCTAAGAAATGATGCAGTATTGAGAAGATACGGAGGGATACATGGGCCTTCATGAGGAAGAACGTCGGAATAAAGGAAAACCTGAATCCAACTTTCAGGGGGAAGAAATAAAGATAGGGGTTAAATCGATTTCTCCAATGCGCTCTCAGCACAGTCCACTTGTCAGCAAAGATCCGCGTAGTTGCGAGTGCCAGCAGATGGGAGGATTTGGTCCTTCAGAAGAAAACGAAACCGCAGTATCAGTCACTTTCAAGAATCTCCCATTGCCGAACCTCTCTAAAATAACGTCCAAATTTCAATCACATATATCTGCCTCTCTCTTTTCCTTTCCCTGTCTTCTTCAACTTTACTCCCAAGGACAGACGATGCCGATCAGAGATTCAAATGTATAACAAATTCAAACTTCAAGAAGGCGAAAATTGGTCTAGTGTTTAGCAAGGCTTTTCTCAGGTGTTGAATCTGATACATACTGGACGGGTGGGAGGGTCCATTCAAATCACACAACCTGCGATCAGGGTAGTTAGAATTCATTCCTACGTCAGCTGTTGATGTACAAATGTATATTCTGCAATGCCTCCGCTCTCTTCCACCAGGGTACGCGTCAAGAATGCTGCAAGTAGGTGCAAGAATTGTATTTACCTCTCCCTGCAGCAAGTTTCCAACACATTTCATGTAACAAAGTAGTGGCTAAATAATTGATTGATTTGCTTTTTTTAATTCGCTTTTTGTGCCACTTTTGGCTAATTTGCGAAGATGGGGATGAGTGATAATATGATTAAATTGATGAATAGACACACACAAAAATTTATACCCAGGCCGGTATTCGAACCCGGGACCCCTGGCGCTGGAGCGCGGTGCTAACCATTCCGCAACGGTGCTGGTTGTGAGATTATTACTATTCACCAATATCGCTATTAGTGGCAGTTGCCATATGCTTGTAGGAATGTGATAAGACAAGTGTGAAATACGATTCCAGAAAATGGGAGATCTTATTTTGCGGACGATTCTCACAAGGTGTAGACAGTTAAAAGAATAGTCATCTAGAACCACTCACCATCAACAAGGCTGAAGTAATCATTTCCTAGGCACGAATAATTGTCCGTGATACTGCATAACCACTTTCATCTGCTAAACGTCTCATCGTGGTGCGTGCTATGAATACTGACTTCTCTTCTGCGGCAACAAACGTAGGATTGTGCTGGTCATGCAGTGGACAAACCAATGAATGCGACTTTCTATCGTCAGGTATGGATGAATGTTGGGGGAGGGGAGTCATAGATTTTATTCAGATATCAAGGCCCTTTAAAGTATCTTATAATTAACGCCATGTTGTCTTTATCTTCTGGGATTCTATTAGCTATAGTCTGCTACTGGCTTACCTACAACTGCAGCATTACGGGAGTGCGTTACATCGGAGTGTTGAGAAGTTATCGGTCTCTGGACAAGAGAAATGATACGACCAAAGGTGTTCCGTCAGTAGTGCAGGTGCCCGGGTTCTGCAACATCTTGTGAGGAGCTGAAGTGAGGAGCTTGCCTTAATGGATTTCTATCGTAAGGCATGAGCTCTATTTGATGGCGCAGTGTTGCTAGCTTCTTACTCGAAAAAATCACCAAGGTTTTTGGTCTAACCTAACCTAAAACAAGGAGCTGGCAATTTTTTTCTTGCAGTGTTGCCAACATCTTACTCGAAAAAATCACCAAGGTTTTTGGTTTAACCTAACCTAAAGCAAGGGGCTGGCAATTTTTTTCTCGCAGTGTTGGCAACACTACACCCGAAAGTAAAGCTCGGTGGGGCTTGCTTTAATGGTTTGCTCTTGTAAGGCATAAACCCCCCCCCCCTATTTTCGGACACAGTATTAGCAACATCTTACTCGAAAAAAATCACCAAGGTTTTTGGTCTAACGTAACCTAAAGCAAGGGGCTGGTAATCTTGCTTGAGGCTTGTTTTACAGTGCATAAAGCAAGGTTGCCAACCTACTGGTATTTTTGCCATAGCCTTTTACAAAAAAGAGAGAGAAGAGAGGGAGGGAAGAGTTAAACGGCCGACAGCCTACCTACAGCTTTTTTTGTCTAACCTAACCTCAAGCAAGGGGCTGGCAATTTTGCTTGAGGTTTGCTTTACAGTGCATAAAGCAATTTTTGCCAACCTACATATACAGGGCAAGGAGAGTCGGCACTGCCGTAAAAGAGAGAGATGGATGGATGGGAACACTACACGGGTTCAACGTCATCAAATAAAAATCGCCTTAATGGTTTTTTTCTTGTAAGGCATGATCTCTATTTTCTCGTAGTGCTGCCAACTCCTACCTACACTTTTTTTTTAGTTGGCAAGGGCTAGAGAGAGAGAAAAACTTATAGCTGGGAACAGTAATGAGCGAATGTCCCATATCGTAATTTTCCAACTCCCGGGGGGCCAATGTTTGTATATCGCGACCTTTGTAAACCTCTCTCTCTCGGGGGAACGACGTGCCACACACACACACGCACGCACGCACGCACGCGCGCGCGCGCAGGCCAAAATTTTTGAATTTACGGTTGGAAAAATGTTTTTCTATGACATGTTTTCGTTCGAGGCAAATTCGTAGGTAGATATTGTTAAATAAATATTAATATTGTAAATATATATATATACTTATTGTATTTAGTTTTTCGGTACCGAAAAGCGACTGTCATATTGTATTTGAAAAAATATTACGCTTTTGCCTGTGGATATCTAGAAAAACGACAATTTTGTTCCCTCTTTCTGTATATGCTATCAACGTTGACACAACGACACGAATTCAACAAATATGTAGTCAACCGCACATCTTTTTTTTTTCCTGACAATTTCGTTATCTGACTAGGGCGGAAATGGGTTTTCCGGTGACAGAAAATATGTTGCTCTGTTTCTATACAAATAACCAGAAATCACCACATGCATTTCGCAACTATGCTTGGCGGCAGAGAAAAAATACAGTTCCATGTACACAACCAACTCGCTCTTGCAATATATTATCTGATGCGATATTGTGAAAGGTTCTCGTATGTTCGAGAAACAGGAAATACACGTCCGGTTTAAATCCAATTTCAATGAGCATCTATTGAAGATAGATTCAAAACAGTATTCAACCGGCGAAATGAAAACACGAAGTAGCGTCCGCTCTCATGGGTGCAGAGGCGGGGTCAGGGGCTACGAAATAAATAACCGGAACTGTATTTTTTCTCTGCTGCCAAGCATAGTTGCGAAATAATGTGGCTGAAATGTAGAGAAGAGAAGAGAGGGGGGAGAATGTTCTAGAGAATTTGGTTCTTGGATTTCTATTGGTCCATGTTGCGTTGGCTAACATATTATTTTTGACGTTATTAGAAAACCGTATAAAACTTAAAGCGCTGGTGTAGAAAGTTGTGTTTTATTTTCAGCGTTAGTGAAGAGCATTTCTGCAGAATTTCTAAAAGTAAGTAACTTTGTTTCTTAGCTTGCATAAGTTGGCTTTGATTTATAAGTATGGCAATGCTTTTGTGGAAGAAAATATACTCACAAAACATGCAAAAAAAAGAGAGAATATAGAAGGTATTTCATGTCTCTCTCTGCTTTTATATATTTGAAGCATGCATCTTGGTAGCTAGAATATTTTTTTTCTTCCGTGTGCCGCTGTTGGTAGGTAGGAAATATGTGTGTGGGGGCATATTTCAAAAAAATAAATGTGTTAAATTGTTAGAGGAAGACATGAAAAATAGAGGAGAGTTGCGTGTTTTTGATATCTAGTGGAAGTACTGATTAATTGATTGAGTTGGCGTTTTTTTTTTGTTTAAGTCTACTTTATGTACAGTAAGGCTAATCGGAACTGGACCTACAGTTTCAAGAACTACTTGTATGGGTATCGAACCCTTGATTACAAGACAACAACGTTATCGCTACGTCATCGCAGAGGTTAGTGGAAGTACTGATTGATTTGATGTTTTAAGTCTACTTTATGTACAGTAAGGCTAATCGGGACTGGACCTATAGTTTCAAGAACTACTTATGCCCCTACCTGGTATCGAACCCTTTATTACAAGACAACGACGTTATCGCTACGTCATCGCAGAGGTTAGTGGAAGTACTGATTGATTTGATGTTTTAAGTCCACTTTATGCACAGTAAAACTAATCGGGACTGGACCTACAGTTTCAAGAACCACTTGTACGGGTATCGAACCCTTGAATACAAGGCTATCGCCGTGCTAACGCTGAGGCTAGTGGAAGTACTGATTGATTTGATGTTTTAAGTCTATTTTATGTACAGTAAGGCTAATCGGGACTGGACCTACAGTTTCAAGAACCACTTGTACGGATACCGAACCCTTGAATACAAGCCTACTGCTGCGCCATCGCAAAGGCTAGTGGAAGTACATAGTTATTCGAATCTTATTTATTTAAAATATTTAGTTTTTTTTTATGCACGCTTATTGATTTTAAACCTAAAATTAAATAAAATCCGGCAATTATATCCAATTATACTTATGGCTACAACGAGCATTGAGATTTTTTTTGCTACGTAAACAAAATGGCTGACATGCCAAATATGAACAGGCTATATAGATTTGAGAGAGAGATGGATAAAAAAAAGTTAATTAAAATTTAATTTCATGATTGCAACACGGAACTTAATGATTGATTTAGTTTATTTTATTTTACGTTTTGTACCTCTTGGCTAATTTGCGAAGATTGGGGATGAGTGATGAAATGGACATTCACAAACAACCAAGCCCGACCAGGATTCGAACCCGGGACCCTTGGCGTCGCAGCGCGATGTGCTAACCACTCGGCCACAGGGTCGGGCAAGTGTTGGTATATGCATAGACCAAAGTTACATGGTTCTAGGCCCCATAGGAGCCGAGAAAATCAATGTCTTGGAAAACGTCTTAAGACAAATATCTCAATCTTTAAGAAAGTCGACTTCCGGTATCTCAAGATGTTACTTCCGGTCTGTCAAGAAAATTTTCTTAAGACAAAAATCTTAAGACGTTTTCCAAGACATTGATTTTCTCGGCTCCTAATTGAGCTAGGATGATGATTTTAGGTTTGTTGGATAGGATTCGACGAGAACTATTCGACTAGCAAATAAAATCGATTCTACCCCCTCAAGTTTCGGAAATACAGACAATTTTTTATTTTTTTGAGAAACTTGATTTGCAGGCTTAGTTTTTGCCCTAATTCGAAAATTTTAATAGCAGTCGATACAAAATTAGAAGTACTCTACAACTTATTGGAGGGGTGATGACTACTGCCTGCTGTTTTCGAGTTATTTTGGATTAAAATTTCAAGATGTAATTTCTAAGATGTTTTGTAATTCATCAACTATGGGTTGTAGGAAAACGATTCTTGCTCTATCTGCTATCGCTCGACGAATACTATAAACATAAATAATGCTTATGGTTTGATTTTTAAAATGGCGAGCGGAAAATAACCATGTTTTCTGAAATTATGATTTATACTTCATATGCCGAGAGGGCTGAGGGTTAGAAAAAAAAGATTGTTTAGTAGAATTATGCACACATAATATTTTCGTGTTTTCTATACACAAGCTTAATTATTTTTTTTCAATTATTTACAGGATTCATTAAGAAGCAAGAAGTAGCATAAATAACACACTCCCATCAAACCCAACACTATTGTGAATTATTGCACAGTATTTATTTTGTGGCACTCCACTATATATATAATAACATACCCATAAATATTTTCAACAAGATGCAATCTGAGAAAAGTTGCCCTGTGTGCAAGATAACCATACCAAGCCAAAATTTTGCAAGACATTGTCGTACCTGCACACCTGGTAAGCGTGTAACCGCTAAAAAATCATGTCCCAGGTGCGGTATACCTATTACCATTAATAATTTGAAGAGGCATATAACATCATGCAAAGTTGTCGTTGAAGCACCTGTTCCCCAACCGTCGACCAGCTCGACCAAGAGGAAAGCGGAAGCCGACTCGCCACCACCCGCCAAACGCGTCAAGCCTGTGACAAAAACAAACCAGACTGCTTTCGAGCGGTTGTTAGAGGACTTTGTCATCACTTCGGAGGGCTCATGCGACGTGCGTAGCTTTTTGGAGAACGTGCAAGCCGAAATTATTTCCATCCTCGGCGATGCGCTTGCAATGCACTCCACCAAATTCTACGCATCGCTACGTTGCCAGTACAAGAAGCCGTCCGACGAAATTTACAGCTTCTGCCACAACACCAAGGCGAAGACGCTGCATCTGGCGGATGTCGACAACCTCGAGGTCATCTACAACCAGTTTACCAATGAGCTGGTGGCCAAACAGGAGGAACATCAAGCTAAAGGCTCGGGGGGTTCGCTGTGTGGCGAGCCTCACGAACTGTGCGTCAAACTTTGTAAGTTCGTGCCTCTCTCCGCCTCCAGCTACGCCGCCTTACCACCTACCATTGCGGCAAAGAAGGCCGTCCTGAACATCCAAAATAAAGATAACAAGTGCTTTCTCTGGTCGGTGCTTGCAGCGTTGCACCCTGTCGACAGGAAAAACCAACCACACCGAGTTAACCACTACCTACCCTATGAGGCAGAGCTGGAAGTTGCCATGGCTGGGATCGACTACCCGGTAGAGGTCCCGGACATTCGAAAGTTCGAGGCTCGTACGCGGTTGGCCATCAACGTTTACGGTCTCACTGACGAAAATGCGGTGTACCCCATCCGGGTGAGCGACGTAGAGGACGATGGTGCGCAGGAAATTCACCTTCTGCTCATCAAGGACGAGACCAATCACCACTACACCCTCATCCGTTCCCTCTCTAGACTTGTTTCGAGCCAGCGGAGCAAAGACAAAACCCACGTCGAGGTGTGTCGCAGGTGCTTGTCAACTTTTGACAATCGAAAACAGCAGGATTATCAGCGCATCAGAGGTCCCAACATCGCTGCCGAGAAGCTTGCCAGCCACAAGATCTACTGCAATGCCAACGAGCCGGGTGTGGCAGTCTTACCCAAACCTGGCACCGTGGAGCGTTTCCACATGCACGGTGCTATGGTGGAGCATCCCGCTATCATCATCGCGGATTTCGAGGCCTTCCTCAAACCCCTGTCCACTTGCGATCCCGACCCCGAAGTTTCTTCCACCACCCCTTACCAACTCCACGAGGCTTCGAGTTATGCCTACGTTGTGGTGCGACGAGACCAGCACATTGCCCCCGAGCCCTACGTGTACCGTGGTCCCGACGCAGCCAAACACTTCCTCGAGAGGATGGTTGTGGAAGCCAGCGAGATAGGAAAGGTACTGTTGGCCCCCAAGTCTATGCTCCCACTGTCTCCCGACGATCAGCGTAGACACGACGAGGCCATCGCTTGCCCTGTCTGCGTCAAGGAGTACACCACCAACAACCGTAAAGTCCAACACCATCATCACTTTGACGGTAGGTATGTTGGTCCTTGGTGCAACGGATGCAACCTCATGGCCCGGGACCCGCGCTTCATCCCCTGTGTTTTTTCACAATGGCTCGGGATACGACTTCCACCACCTCGTCAAGCATCTTGGGTACGACGACATGCGAATCAACGTCCTGGCGCAGAACGAGGAGCGTTACATTAGCTTGAGCAAGTGGGTGCGAATCCCAGGATCACACTCTACCGTCGAGCTTCGCTTCCTCGACTCCCTGAGGTTCCTCCCGGCCAGCCTCGATGCTCTCGCAGGGAAGCTTAGCGACGAGCAAATGCTCATTACCTCCGGAAACTTTCCGAACTTGGACGCCGGCCTCTTCAAGCGTAAGGGAGTCTATCCCTACGAATACATCACAGACCCTTCCAAGTTCGCAGAGACGTCGCTACCTCCCCAGGCAAACTTCTACAGTCAGCTGCGAGGCTCGAACATCACCGACGAGGAATATCACCACGCCCAGTCCATGTGGCGCGAGCTGGGCTGTCGAACTCTCGGGGACTACCACGACGCCTACCTCAGACTTGATGTGACGCTCCTCGTTCTGCGCCAGGACGTTGATTCGCATGTCGTCGTACCCAAGATGCTTGACGAGGTGGTGGAAGTCGTATCCCGAGCCATTGTGAAAAAACACAGGGATGAAGCGCGGGTCCCGGGCCATGAGGTTGCATCCGTTGCACCAAGGACCAACATACCTACCGTCAAAGTGATGATGGTGTTGGACTTTACGGTTGTTGGTGGTGTACTCCTTGACGCAGACAGGGCAAGCGATGGCCTCGTCGTGTCTACGCTGATCGTCGGGAGACAGTGGGAGCATAGACTTGGGGGCCAACAGTACCTTTCCTATCTCGCTGGCTTCCACAACCATCCTCTCGAGGAAGTGTTTGGTTGCGTCGGGACCACGGTACACGTAGGGCTCGGGGGCAATGTGCTGGTCTCGTCGCACCACAACGTAGGCATAACTCGAAGCCTCGTGGAGTTGGTAAGGGGTGGTGGAAGAAACTTCGGGGTCGGGATCGCAAGTGGACAGGGGTTTGAGGAAGGCCTCGAAATCCGCGATGATGATAGCGGGATGCTCCACCATAGCACCGTGCATGTGGAAACGCTCCACGGTGCCAGGTTTGGGTAAGACTGCCACACCCGGCTCGTTGGCATTGCAGTAGATCTTGTGGCTGGCAAGCTTCTCGGCAGCGATGTTGGGACCTTTGATGTGCTGATAATCCTGCTGTTTTTGATTGTCAAAAGTTGACAAGCACCTGCGACAAACTTCTATGTGGTGTTCGTGTTTGCTTGTTTGGCTCGACACCAACCGGGAGAGGGAACGGATAAGAGTGTAGTGGTGATGGGTCTCGTTCTTGATGAGCAGAAGGTGAATTTCCTGCGCACCATCATCCTCTACGTCGCTCACGCAAATAGGGTACACCGCATTTTCGTCAGTGAGACCGTAAACGTTGATGGCCAGCCGCGCACGAGCCTCAAACTTTCGAATGTCCGTGACCTCTACCGGGTAGTCGATCCCAGCCATCGCAACTTCCAGCTCTGCCTCATAGGGTAGGTAGTGGTTAACTCGGTGTGGTTGGTTTTTCCTGTCGACAGGGTGCAACGCTGCAAGCACCGACCAGAGAAAGCACTTGGCGTCACTGTTCTGAATGTTCAGGACGGCCTTCTTTGCCGCGATGGAAGGTGGTAAGGGGACGTAGCTGGAGGCGGAGAGAGGCACGAACTTACAAAGTTTGACGCACAGTTCGTGAGGCTCGCCACACAGCGAACCCCCCGAGCCTTTAGCTTGATGTTCCTCTTGTTTTGCCACCAGCTCATCGGTAAACTGGTTGTAGATAACCTCGAGGTTGTCGACATCCGCCAGATGCAGCGTCTTCGCCTTGGTGTTGTGGCAGAAGCTGTAAATTTCGTCAGACGGCTTCTTGTACTGGCAACGTAGCGATGCGTAGAATTTAGTGGAGTGCGTTGCAAGCGTATCACCGAGGATGGAAATGATTTTGGCTTGCACGTTCTTCAAAAAACTACGCACGTCGCATGAGCCCTCCGAAGTGATGACAAAATCCTCTAACAAACGCTGGAAAGCAGACTGGTTCGCTTTCGCCACAGGCTTGACGCGTTTGGCGGATGGTGGCGAGTCGGCTTCTGCTTTCCTCTTGGTCGAGCTGGTCGACGGTTGGGGAACAGGGTCTCCGACGACAACTTTGCATGATGTTATATGCCTCTTTAAATTATTAATAGTAATATGTATACCGCACCTGGGACATGGTTTTTTAGCGGTTACACGCTTACCAGGTGCGCAGGTACGACAATATCTTGCAAAATTTTGGCTTGATATGGTTATCTTGCACACAGGGCAACTTTTCATGGAGCGCATTTTTTTGGGGGTATGTTTATTTATATGTGATCTGTTGGTGGTAGAGTGTTTACAAAAAAAATACCTTACGAGAAAAATTTTGTAGGCTAATTCTAATTAGTGTTAGTTTGAGGGGTTTATTTATATATGGGTGGCGTTGTTTTCCTCAAATATGTACTTTAATAAACCCTGTAAAAAAATTTAAAAAAATATATAAGAAGTTTGAGGAAAAAAAAACACGTGAAACTCTACAGAGGTGCGGTTGTAGATAACCGCAGCCATTAGAAAACTTTTACATTTTTGGTTGGGCACCACGCACCCTGGCGAGGTTATAGGGGCCAGGCATCCTAAAAAACAACAATTATTATTTTGTTTGTTTGTTTGTGTTACAATACATACGCGCGCACGCGCGTGTGCGTGCGTGTGTGTGTGTGTGTGTGTGTGTGTGTGTGTGTGGCACATCGTTCCCCCGAGAGAGAGAGGTTTACAAAGGTTACGATATACAAACATTGGCCCCCCGGGAGTTGGAAAATTACGATATGGCGCATTCGTTCATTACTGTTCCCAGCTATAAGTTTTTCTCTCTCTCTAGCCCTTGCCAACTAAAAAAAAATGTAGGTAGGAGTTGGCAGCACTGCGAGAAAATAGAAATCATGCCTTACAAGAAAAAACCATTAAGGCGATTTTTATTTGATGACGTTGAACCCGTGTAGTGTTCCCATCCATCCATCTCTCTCTTTTACGGCAGTGCCGGCTCTCTTTGTTTAGTATATGTAGGTTGGCAAAAATTGCTTTATGCACTGTAAAGCAAACCTCAAGCAAAATTGCCAGCCCCTTGCTTGAGGTTAGGTTAGACAAAAAAAACTGTAGGTAAACTGTCGGCTGTTTAACTCTTCCCTCTCTCTTCCCTCTCTCTTTTTTTTTTTTTTTGTAAAAAACTATGGCAAAAATACCAGTAGGTTGGCAACCTTGCTTTATGCACTGTAAAACAAGCCTCAAGCAAAATTGCCAGCTCCTTGCTTTAGGTTAGGTTAGACCAAAACAAAAACCTTGGTGATTTTTTTTTCGAGTAGGTGTTGGCAACACTGCGAGCCCCACTTCCGGTTGCAGAACTCTAAAGCAATATTGCCAGCTCCTTGCTTTAGGTTAGGTTAGACCAAAAAAAACCTTGGTGATTTTTTCGAGTAAGAAGTTGGCAACACTGCGAGCCCCCTGAGCCCCACTTCCGGTTTGTGAACTCTCAAGCAAGATTGCCAGCTCCTTGCTTTAGGCTAGGTTAGACCAAAAACCTTGGTGATTTTTTTCGGGTGAGGAGCTGGCAACACTGCTCCTCACTTCAGCTCCTCACAAGAGGTTGGTCAACCGGCTTAATTGGACTACTTCCGTCGGATATTGCTTGAGAAATGCGACTCCACAAGGTGACTACATTGGAAGGGATCAGGATAACAGCTCAACTTCTTTCATGATTAGACAGAAGATCACACAAACGCTCGTAGTTAAAGTATACCACACTTTGAGCTACCCTGAAGAGAGCTGTAGGGAGTAATGGAAATTCGTTGGGGCGATGGGTGGAGATGATGCAAATAAAACAGGACAGCATACGAAATATTGTTCACTAATGACACATCAAATATTATCATTGTCACCAGCAGTCACACTTAAAAAAGCATGGACTAGAACCTGCTACGACATGCAAAATCTGTAAAAGTGATGTAATGTAAGACTGTCCTGGCTTCACAAGTCTCGCGCGAATTCTTCAAAAATATTTACATGTCCCCTTTCCCAAAAGCACTTTCGACCTTGCTCTTTGAATGCATATACGGCGTGCTCTGTCGCCTTCAATTTATTCCAGATGCGTTAGAGCTCAACTTGAGAAGACGAGAGCATCCGCAGAGAATTTGACTTCTTATTCCCTTATCTGGAACCTTTCAGGAATTGAATATCGTTTTTTATTCAATGGAATTTGCAACTTCCATCAGCGCGTATTACAAATGACCGAAGAAATGAATATGAAAAAAAAAAAAAAAAAAGTTTTTGAATGATTCTCACGAACTAGCAAAACGTATGTATTTGGTGTACAGGCAGTTCTATCTGTGTACGTCTGTCTGCAAAACTCTGTAGGGAAGATACGTACAGAAGATTGACACGAGAGTGGCACTTATGGATGACAACGAGTCTAGGTATCGCGGCCGTATCGTGGGGATACGGTGGTTTCCATGGATGAAGTATGTTGTTTACTACAACTACCATCAGAAGTCAGGATCAGGCCATATTCATATGCAGTGATGGAGAGTGACTTCCTACACATTTCGAGGGCTCACAATGGATATTCCATTCCATGTCATGACTTCCATCCTTACACGTATAATAACGCAAGTAAATAATAGTGGCGTAAGCTATATTATTATAAAATATTATAAACCTAGCCCTTGAGCATTGCATCGTGACATGAAGTCACACACGAAGTGTTAAAATACCCCACCGCCAACTTAACATTGTCGATGTAGGTCATACCGGAGGTGATGCGATTAGCGCCACGCTCCCGCTGCCATTTCCTGTGGATTTCTGTTGTCTAATACTCTCTCTGTTTCTAGTTTCGAAAAATCTACGTTGGAAGGAAATATAGTGCAACCGTTGGGTAATCTCTTGAAGAATAACGAAGATTAAAGGCAAGAACATGGATGTTCAGATTTTCGACGAGTATGGGCCTCGCTTAGGGAATCAAGAGTTTGGATTGCAACACGCATTAGTAGCCTTCAACGCATAAAATGGTGTACACGCGGTCTGCCGATAGTCAGCATTTAGCGACTTTCAGATAAAAGGCATAACTGTATCGGTTTGCCGCTAAAAGAGCAGACGACAGAAGGGGGCTGTGTCAGTGAAAAACCAACCACATCGGAAAACCGGTCCACCACCGTCACCAAAGCAGGACCCCTGGTGAAAGAGTCAATGGCTTCCGCATGATATGGTTTTGGCTGTTTTGCCCAAGTAAAACACGTGTACCACATGGAAGGTTTGTTTGGAGCTGTGATTGTTCTAGTGTTAGTGTTCGTAGTGCTTCTAGGAGGTTTTCGGTATGGAAGAGCTTTACGTTTCGATGCGAGGGAGGTGGCGGTGAATGTTCAGAAACAAAGAGAAAAAGAAGAATTCTTGCAATGTAGAAAGCGCTTCTGGGGTGAAAAATATGGCACCAGTGTATCTGCAACAGCCACCACGTGACTCAGCACGGAGTGGTGTGAGCGGTAGAGTTATACATTTTGCTCTGAAATACTGTCCTTAAAAACTGTATCAAACATCCATTTGGATCAATAGGTGATATGTGGAAACTATAGTTTCCAAAGTTGAAATCCGATTTCGCTTCCACTTGAATATTTGAGCCTTTTTTTACGTCGCTATTGTGTATTTCTGGCTAATCTTGACAAAGACCAATGATTAGATGCAACTGATCAAAGAATACTAACAAAGGAATGTTCGAATCTAGGGGCGCACATAGCGAGATCCTGAGTCCAGCTCAACGTAGACTAGAAGGCTCGAATTCGTTTCTACCTTACTCACTTCGTTTAACGATTTTTCTATTAAATGTATATATTTGTCGAAACCACAGGTGTAGGTGTATAACAGTATAAAACATGCATAGCAACGGGTGTAGGTACATAAATTGATTAACTGATTAACGCTGATTATCTTCGGCGTTAGATGGAAAACTGATGGATATCTGCCCGTCATCATAGCCCAGCATGAAAAGTTGGTTGGATTTATTACTTCCTCCCTTAAGCACCAATACCTCGATTGATAAATGAATGCTGGGAGTCGTACTTAGAAAATGTTTCAAAACATTATCTGCGTGAAGGTGGGTGGAACTTAATATATGATTGCTTGGAATTACAACTCTGGCCGAAGCACCACTTATACACTTGCATCCACTATTGTACACCCTTACCTAAAAGCGAAATATACGGCAGGATCCACATACTAAAAGAGAGTGTATTGCTATTAAATCATCTGGAGCGAAGATGAATTCGCTACCAAGTTTAAAACTAATGTATGAATTTGAAAATTAACATCTCCACACCAGTGATAAAAGCTGAGGCCATGTTGTAATGAAGGGGTCATCCACATAGGAGTTTCCTGTGTGTTCAGCCGCCAGAGCCTCGCTACTCTACACGAAGTGAAAGAGAGGTTAATATTTGCGTGGCACCCGAAAAGGTCATACTCGTACCAACGATTGTAGAAGGGATAGAGCGCCGGAAAGGCTGGAATCTATAGCCTTTTTTTAAGGCAGATAGAAAGCTAAATCTTTCCCTGCAATTTCTGCTACAGGCCGGCGTCGTCCAGTCAGAGACACAACTTCCAACAAGGAGATCACGTGGTTGCTTCGCCACAAATAGCCTGTTGCTTTCCGTCTGATAGTAGGCCAGAACTCCACATTTGATTCACGGCAGCCACTCTAGAAGTTCTAACTCATTGCCTTAACAGGAACTTATCTTGAACTCTCACATAGCATTGTACAGTAAGGAGATGGAATCGTTAAAATACAACATAAAATATTTTCCTTTGGGGGGGGGGGGGGGGCAGACAAGCCTTGTATATCTGGATAGGGTGCAAGTTGTGGGAATTTCAATAAGTCTTTAGCGACGGTAATTTTCCCCTGACTAAACCCAAAACATGGAAGAAAGTAACACAGGATGACGGAATTTTCGCAGCGAAAATAAACACCGCACTCAACATAATGTAGATAAGGAATTCAAACTAAAGGCATATCCAAGTGAGGATTACGAGATATCTTACGCTTCGCCAAATGCCTTCTGAAGCACACGTCTCCAAGCATATAATTTCGACGGCGAGCAAAATGGAAGGGAACCTTTAAAAAGAAGACTCTTCTCACACGCCACGCTCTGTATTTCCCTACGGAAATTAATAGCGCGCTGTAAACAATGTGGCTTGGGTTGAAATGTCTACCAATCCTGGAACCATAAGGAAGTCACTTCAAGATGGCAGCATAATTTAGATTGCGGTAGCAGGGAATTTTGTGTAGACCCTACACACACACACACACACACACACACACACACACACAAACAAACTCATACTGTTTTTTCTCTTTCCATAGAGCACATTACGAACTCTTCCTTTCATTCCCTCGCTTCTATCTCCAATAGAGGAGAGTAATAAATACTCAACTTGCAAATGACGGATAGCCTGTCAGCAAAGATGTCTGAGAAGAAACGTTCAAAAACCTTATGGAGCTTTCTTCTGGAAAAAAAAGATGTCTTATTCGCAATATATATCGCTCCAACCATCTCCAAGTTTAGAAAGAAGCTGGCATCGATTAATAACAACTGTAAGCTTCTTTTCCTTCCCTTTTATGTCGCACAATTATGCTTCTAGGTCAACGGCGGTAAGGTAACAATGCTGTATTGCGTTTCGAAAGACAAATCACAATTCCAGTTTATTCATTGGCCTCTAATGCTAACCACCACGCTACGGATAAAAGTACGAGCACTTTTGGAAAGGCAAATCAACACAGAAGATTATAGTTTCGCTTGTTGAATTTCAAGCCCAACTCTTTAAATACACGAAAACCACAGCGGTTCATTGATTCGTTTAAAATTGCTTACTTGTTCCCCTAGGGAGTCACCACGACCAATATAAGAAGAAATTGCTGCTTCGAGCGGTCTATACAGAGATATGTATAGAAAATCAAAGAGAAAAAGTGTCCGCGGCCTTCGTTAAAGGTATTCGTAAAGAGTTACCGAGATAAACTCAGTCGTACAACCTGTGGCGGTGGTTGAATCCGCGACCGTCCTTCCTTCGATACAAATATTCGTAACAGTGAGGGAAACGGAATCGCAAACATATTATTCGATGCAATACAAGGCAGATAACTCAAATAAAACAAATAATTACTTTTCAACAAGATCCACGAAACGCAGAGAAGGCATGCTTCAATCCTCGTAACAACAAATGTGTGCGAAAACGAAGACAGGATTAAAAGAGATGAAAAATGGAGCACTTCCCCCCCCTCAAAAAAAAAATCATTCGATGAACGTATATGTCTGATTTGCGTACATATGATGGCTTAAGATAAATCAGGATATATATATATATATACTCCTCACAAAAAGTTTGGAATATTGTTAAATTAGACAATAAATGATAGACACGGCCTTGTAATGCAACAAGACATGATATCTGTGTGGTAGACGTTTTCGCATATTCGCCGACATATGCCACCGTGCCTATCACCTATTGCCAAACATAAAAATATTCAAAAATTGTGCCTAATATAACAATATTCCAAACTTTTTGTGAGGAGTGTGTTTTGCTCCGAATTTACCGGTCCTCCGTTCTTCGCTCATGTGTACTTTATTTATAATATTAGATGTAGTATTACAATAAGTTTGAACATTGTTTGGTTTGTGTATTTTGATTACAAGACTTGTTCTGGTAGCCAGAACAAGCCTTGTTTACATAGTTACACGAATGAGTTGCAACTTTTTTACCCTATAATTATAAATATTATTTTTACAATTGCAGGTGGTGTCTTATTTTATGTACGTGATAAGTGTGTTATTTAAAAAGATGGGAGTATAGCTAAATAAAAGTAACTGAAATAATAAAATTGTCAAAATAAGGATATCTACCCACAGTAGTTTTTTAATTGAACACAAATAAATGCGTATATTAAGAAGATAAATATGTATATACTCTATGTGATCAGAAATATCCGGACACCCACCTGAAAATAAAGTACAAGTTTGGGCAACACTCCATCCGGAACACTGGCAGTCAATACAGTGTTAGCCCACCCTTAGCCTTGATGACAGCGTTCACTCTCACAGGCATACTTTCAATCAGGTGCCGGAAGGTTTCCTGAGGAATGGCAGCCCATTCCTCGCAGAGCGCCAAAATGAGAAGAGGTATTGATGTGGATCGGTGTGGTCTAGCACGAAGTCGGCATTCCAAAACCTTCCAGAGATGTTCTGTGGGATTCAAATCAGGACTCTGCGCAGACCAGTCCATTAGTGGGACGTTGCTGTCGTCACACCACTCCCCCACAAGCCCTGAAGTATAGGCGGGTACTCGGTCGTGTTGAAAGACACAATGGTCATCCCCGAACTGGTATTCGACGGTAGGCAGCATGAAAGCTGTTAAAATGTCAAGGTAAGCTTGTGCCGTGACATTGCCATGTAAAGCAACAAGGGGGCCAAGCCCCCTCCAGGAGAAACATGACCACACTTTAACCCCGCCACCTCCGAATTTTACTGTCGGCACTATACAGGCTGGCAGATGTCGTTCACCAGGCATTCGCCACACCCACACCCTACCATCGGATCACCACATTGTGTACTGTGATTCATCACTCCACACAACGGTTTTTCACTGTTCTATGGTCCAGTTTCGACTCTCCTTGCACCACACGAGGCGGCGTTTGTCATTTGTCTGTGTGATGTTTGACTTATGGGCAGGCGCTCGGCCATGAAAACCAAGTTGCCGCACCTTGCGCCAAACAGTAATGGTGCTTGGAGTAGATTCTGATGCAGTTCGGAATTCATGTGTGATGGTGGCGATGGATGATTGACGATAATGCTGTACGACCCTCTTCAACACTCGATGGTCTCTGGAGGTCAACATGGGAGGTTGGCCTGCGCGCTTTTGGGTTGTAAACATTCCTTCACTATAACATGGGAAACAGTGGACAGAGGGATGTTTAGGAGGGTGGAAATCTCACACACAGACTTCCAGTGGCACCCAACCAACTGACCACGTTGAAAGTCTGTGAGTTCCTCAGACCATCCCATACTGCTGTCTCACACTGTCTGCAGTCTACTGAGTTCGCTGACTATGTGTTCCACGCGGTAGATGGAAGTACTGTGTCGCCCTCTATGATAAACACACGTTTCGCGGTGTGTCCGGATACTTTTGATCACATAGAGTATTAGTTACGTTAGTACATTAAGTGTAGGTGTAATTTCTTGGTAAAAAACGTATGAAATATGATATAAAATTCAAGCTGAAGTTATTCTATTGGTCAAGATCATGAATAAAATTGCATTTGTTATTACATTACAGAGCATTTATGTGAAATGAACTAAAATAGATCAAGCAAGCGGATGTTTTCAGTATCTTTACATGGTATGAAGCTCGCGGAGGCGAAAAGGCGTACAAAACTGTGTTGCATGACAGCTTGGGCATTTATAACCCAAAATTAGACATTTATAACCCAAAATTAGAAATAAAAATTGTCTAACCGGACAAAGGAACACCTGACTTCAAATCACATTCTATCTTTAAATTTATAAATTTATCTTTATTGTCTTAATATTACAAGCAAGAGAAAATGTTTGCGAAGGAAAATCATAGTCTTACAATCGTTCACAGTTTACTAAAATTGACATCCATTCTTTATGGGTCTCACAGAAGTCATGGTATGGTGCACATAGACAATTTACGACAAAAAAACACATACGATATTAATATAATATTTAAGTGCAATTACATGCGTCAGCGTGAAGACTATTTACCCCTTCGAGAGGAAGACACTAATTAGAGAAACATAAGAGAGGTCTTACAAATTAAAATAGGGAATTATTAAAACTCGTCTTCTGCAATGAACTTCTTATCAAGTTTAATAAAAGACTGTAACTAAGGATAAATCATAAATATAATAAAAGACGAGGGTGTATATAGAAACCTTGGAATAGAACTTAATATATTCTCCTTGCAATGTGCGAAATAAACCACAGACGATTGATAGTAAGTATTACACTTTGATAAAATTCGTCAAGCAGAGGAGAAAATTTCATCAGCAGAAAGAAGAAAAATTCGACATAATTACAAACGTGTTATTAGTTACAACAACGCAAACATGCTGGATGAAATGATTAATGCGTATATGTCCACTCTACCTTTAGATTTCCAACAACCAATTTAATTATACTTTGCTTATTCAATGGTTTGCTATTCCAAACTAATTTAAGTCAATAATTCATTTGTTACTTTCGAAAGTGAAATAAATTAAGTGGCATGTATTAATTTAAACATACTTATTGAACTCCAACAACTGTGGTGAGGGCAAGCAAGTGGTGAATTTAGCATATTGTAGTCGCCTCTCCCGATGCAGAGAAGAGATTTCTCATGTTCTCTGCTCTGCCAGTTTATGCGAATTCCAACACAGTATATTTAGCAAAAAAGAAAAAAAGTTAAGATAAAAAGATATAACAACTGAACCGTGATTTACACAGGAATATGGAGGGGACATTTCAGGCAAACTTCAACATAAATTCCTTGTAAACTATACATCGTTGCATGGTGGAATGCATGTTTAATTAAAATTATGATCACATTTGGCAGCCCCATGTTGGAAACCCGAATTCTTCAAGACATATAACATAACCTTTTGTTGCTTTGCTATCTTTTATAATATCATAATTGTGTAATCTAATGTATTTTAATATGTTACAAATCGTTCCTATATTGTTGCTGTCTTCAGACTGACAAACGCTCAAGAATTTGTGACATGTGTTTTA
This sequence comes from Lepisma saccharinum, assembly GCF_977018435.1. Classification (NCBI taxonomy): domain Eukaryota; kingdom Metazoa; phylum Arthropoda; class Insecta; order Zygentoma; family Lepismatidae; genus Lepisma; species Lepisma saccharinum. Next base: position 135,099,006 of record NC_139229.1, read on the forward strand.
AGCGGTTTATATATTCAGGGGTTTGTATTAGTTTTTGACGTGTGGTTTTTAACTTAACAAATATGTTGGTTTGCTACTATAAACTATGTCACATATTGTTTATCCTTCCTGTCATGTACCAGCGCCGTTACTAATATAAGTAATATAAGGGGGTCGCACATGCCAATAGTTCAGTTGAATGCCGGATGACATTTGTCGAAGATCTGGTTCCAAGACCATGGTCCCGTTATAGCTCCCGGCCACATCCTCCCTAACCAGTGAGTCTCATATGACCAGGATCCAACGTGCAATCCCAGACTGGGTACCATTTTTATAACAGGACCTTTGTTCCGAGGTGCAAATCTCTGGACAAACCGGGTGCATTTTCTCTCTACGCGTCCATCGATTCGTTCAGTCACACATGTGGAAATAATGATATGATGAATGTTATATCGTTTGTTAAATACATATTTAAAGGACTAATCAAGCATAATCATTCTAACTGTATTAATTGCTTTATTGTTTTTGAACATTAATTAATTTCGCATTTCATGCACATTTGTTCTATTTATGATGTATGTTGATGTTATGATATATTATATTATATAGTTTCTTTTCATTTTTGTATTTTTTTATGTACTATTATGGCTATTAGTTACCTCTTTGTTATTTATGGGCAAGGATTTTTTGTAGGAACAGTTCATGAGACTGAAAAACGTCTGCTAAATCAACGGTTTTCTATATTATTGAAGTCTCGTGAACGCGTGCCTAAAACATAGTTATAGTTTAAAAGCCTGAAGAAATGAACGTAACAAAAACCCTTGACTTATTGGTTACTTTACAAACCCACTGCGGCACGTAGAAATCACGTCATGATTTTGACCAATCACATCAGCCCAGTCAAACAATAACCTATGCTGGAAGAGTCGAGGTGAACCAGGGGTTCATCTGATCAGGTTTCGACTGCTACCAAGATTACTTGGAGATGCGAATGAAATTATGACGTATTGCGAAACGGCTGTCATCTTTAAAGACGCCAGTACGTAACATTTAAAAAGGGACAAACGAAAAGAACCTACCAAATATTCGTCCGAGGTTTCAACCACTAGCGTAACTCATTCCTCTTGTTATGCACTTACCGTAAAAATGAGTAAAACAAAGAAAAGCGGTAATCACAGACATGCCCACCTCCTACCCACAAAAGGATGCACGTTACGCATTCCAGAAAACATTTAATTCCCCTCCTGTCTCTTCGCCATCATGGAAAAATTGCGAACTGAAAACAAAGCACGCAAAGAGAATAAAAGGGAAAAATAAACACGTGTTTTCCAGCTTTTTATCTCGCGACCTCCTCCCCGTTTTTTTTACTATCACGTCCGAGAGAATATGAAATTATGAGTCGCATGGGTTTTAATATTAACAGGAGGCTCTTCCAGGGGTCGCCCAACAGTCTCAGCGCACCAGACAAGACAGCAGGAATTTTACATTACATTTCTTCTTCCTTCGTTTCAGATAAGAAAGAATGGAATGCAGGACATACGACTGCCGCATTGTTCGCTTATCTAAACGAAGATTCACGTCCAGCTCTTCTCCACTTTTTAGCTGCCTCAGGACTGGGGGAGTGAAGATTGCAGTGTTACAACCTACAAGCACATGTTACTAACTTCCTGCTTTCTCGTGGTGTGGCGCCTCCCCGATGGCGTAGTGATAAGGTCGAAGCCTTGTGATCAAGGAGTCCCAGGTTCGATAACCGGTGGAGGCACATAGTGGTTCGGGCCCTACATTAAACGGTAGGTCGACTCCAGATTAGCCTTTCTGTGTATAAAGTGGTCTTAAAAACAAAAAATCAAATCTCGTGGTGTGAATACTGTGTGTGGCATCTTTGCTACATTTTCGGATCGTCAATCAAATCGTAGTTACCTTCTCCTATTTCAATTTACGTCGCCTTTCTAGGTCTTGGATTCGCCACAACGGTAAGGAGGAATGATGAACGGAATGACGTACAAAAACAGTGATACACCCATGCCTTAGCCAGGGTTCCAACCTCTGACATCTGGTTTTCTGATCATAACCGCATGAAGGTCGGCTGTGAGAGTCTACCAAACATATTAGTGGACTCTGTGTTTCAATGAGGGCGAAGCTAGCCGTAACAGTTCAGTCGGTACTTCACCCTAAAACACATGAATCCTCAACTAGATATAGGACTGATATATCCGAGTTTAATTTAAAAAATCAAATAAAATACAGTGAACCAGACATCTTGTCGAAGTGTTGGCTTACTTAACGTTGTTATTTCGTGTTGTTAGGAAACCTCAACGAAGAGATGAGAGCAAGAAATACGGAAAACCATATAAAAGTTCGAGGCTTGGTTGGAGCGATTAACGAAGAGCTCGAAATACTCTCACTCAAGATGGCCTGCTGCGGACAGTGACCTCCCGCATACGAATTTATCGACCAATGTTTCTATGGTTGTTAAATATAATAGAATGACCGATTATCTTTGGTACAATTAGACATCTTACTGAAATGGCCGTTCATTTCATTTATCGGTCTCTCCTGGACTCACATCAAGGAAAAGTTTCCTCAAAGCGCCAAGAATATTCAAAGGGACAGTAAAAATAGCCAGTCACAATGTAGAAAGAAAGAACCAAACATCTCGCACATTGGTTGGAAACCAAGCAAACACAATTCTGAATTTGCATTGTCCTGTCTTGTAGATTCATCTGTTTTGTCACTATATGTACGAATTTCATTGCACCAATTGCATGCTCCAATTTGCCAGTTCTAAACAGATTTAATATCCAGGAAAGTAAATCCACTTAAAAAGTTGAAAATAGTTCCTCTTAAACAAACTGAAGCATTCAAAAATTGACGATGTACAATGTTGAGCATCGCTTGGCCACAAATAAATCTGATTTATCATATTTGGGATGTTCTACCTATACAAATACAAAATAATAACTCACAAATGACAATAACTTATGTTTAAATTTAAAATTATCCACCGTCATATCGACCCTCAAGGCCAACAAAAATATATTTCTCGAACATGTTACGAATGTTCCTTTTCCTGAATGTATTCTGGAAGCTACAAAAGCACGCAAAGAATATCCTGTGGTGAAAATTCGTTTAGAAGTTAATTTGTTCAATTTGTAGGAGACGTAGCTTCGTTGTAAAACTAGCTATGACCAAAACCTGATTCTGCATCAAATTAACGATAGCTACCTAAGTACCTCTCTTCTATCAATCTTTTCCATTCGTTGTGCAGGTTACTATTAAGTTTTTAATTTCGATAAGGGCAATCTGTAATACATAAAAGTTTGGAAACTTTTGTATTATTCAATTTAATCACACAACAAATAGAGTTTCTTGACCCTGTTGGACATCGAAACCGCGATGTTTTAATGACTAGGCATTACACACAAGGACATCAGTACGTGTCTTTGCATTGTGTTTTTCTTATTTCCCATTACATTTCGGCCCTTTTGCTTAATCACGACGATCGAGGATGAATTAGATGGAACTGATGAAGGGACATGCACGAAGTACTCGCCCATGCTAGCCGACGACGCCTTATAATCAAAGTTCCAGGGTTGAATTCTAGATGGAGGCACACTGCACAATAGTTCGGATTCCACCTTAGACAAACTTTTGAGAATGAAACCCGGAAGACTGGGTGGCATAATACTGAATCGATCACCCAAACCGAGGGAGTTCGCACTTTTCCTCTATGTATTACGCATATATTGGTAGAAGTGTTAGTATGAACACACATGCGAGAGTACAGAGCGAAAATATAATGAAGATGCTCACATTTCCTCCAGTAATCGAACCGCAAAACGTTCCCAAAAGTTTCCGGAAGTGCACGCCTTTCAACGGAGAATATTATCGCAGTTTCGCGATGGCAACACTGGGAGCGAGGGAGACTGAATCGCCGCGCCACAACTTCGCTAGCGGCAGCCTGACGTACCAGCATGCGGAACGCCTCTCCAGTCTTGACACCGCAGCCCCCAGCCTATCCTTGATGAATGCAGCCCCCACCAAAAACCCAATCCCCGGAGTTTCTCCCGGTGTCTCCTTATTCTAGATTCGAGACTCTTCTTTGCCCGGAAAACTCCGGAGATCAGGAGGCCCTTTTCCCTTCCGGGTACCCGGAGGCCCTACTGCATTGCAGTAAATTGCCACGTCACTTCTCGAGAGGGAAAGCGAGTGGCTCGGGTGAACCTGACCACCTGACCAGACACGAGAGAAGTTTGTATTCCTCGCCCCCTCCTTCCCGCCCCCCTTTTCCCGCCACCTCCCTTCCCTGGACCAGATCTGGAAGAAAAGGAGCGAAGCCAGTTTGGATAGGAGTCAATATAGACCGCCGAAAAGGCCCACCGTCCTCTCTCTAAGCTTATCATTCGGTCCTCAATTGTGGGGAGTCGCGAGGGACGAATTAATTTCCCTGCGCATCCCTGTAAGTCCCTGTCACCTCCGGAGAAGGTCTACAAGAACGTTAGATGGTCTGCTCTTATGTTCTAACGAGAGCGGAACCTTCTACCATTGGAAACCATCCATGGAAGAAACGAAGGCAGCGACTAAGGCATGCCAGCGCACGAAGTTTCATCTTTTCTCATACGTTAGTTCCTCAGAAATGACATGTTCCAGTTTCCTGCATTCCATTGCATATTCCCCGTTAAAGACTGATTGTAATATTTTGCAATAATATCGCATTGCATTTACATACAAGATATACGAGGTCTGTTCCAGAAGTAATGAATTATAACACCAAGAATAAGGCATACCTATTCAAAAATTCTTGCCTAAATCCCGCACGATGAAAGAACCAATTCGAATTATATTTTTGACTTTCGCGTAAGAAGGCAGGGAGGGTTACATGAACCCTTGAACCAATCAGGTTGGCCAACCTACCACGGTGACGGGAAATTCTTATAGTGCATTACCAAAACTCATACCTCACAGCAACAGTTTAGGGTCTAAGGCGTGGCAAGTGGGTGGATCTCCAATTCTCTGCCTATCTCTGAACTGCGAGCGACAATGGTGCATGATACGCTAGTGGTAACGTACGGGAAGATAACGAAAGACCACGGAAATTTCGTTACCACGTTAATCGTTTGTAAAACACTTCAAATAAGTTATGTGTGCAAACAAGCCAAAGAAAATTTAAGTATTTGGGAATAGGATTAATAAAGGGTTCATTTATCCAATCACGAAAAAGGCTGCTCAATTAATAGTACAAGCAAGAAATAATTACACAAGAGGGAAAATCATATTAAAATTGGTAGCTTTCCGGAAAAAAATGCCGTTTATCGCACTAACTTCCCATTAATCCAGCGTGTGCTAGCGCCGCCATATTGGAAAATAGCCGCCAGTATAAGCAAAAAAGACAAAGTGCAAAACAAAAATGTGAATGGGGCACAATTTTGCATATGGATATCATATCAACATACTAAATTCAGTGTGAATCCATACAGACGAGTGGTCTTGTAAGCAAAGGGTCCCGGGTTCGTTTCGGGTTCCACTTTACACTGAATATTCAGTCCCGATTAGCCCTTGTGAGCATAAAGTGGACTCAAAACATATCGAGCTTTGGTCGCCATATTGGAGAGATGGCTGCCAGTGCACCCATACAAGAATCAAAGCCAAACGGACATGCCATTTGACACACAATCACGATGGAGCTCTCTCGCTCAAGCACACGCCTTTCCACGGCCTCTCTCACTTTAAATGATATCGTAAGCAGCCTTTGAGACGACAAAGCTCTTCCCGCCGTTGGAGCTCGAAAAGCAACGAACAGAAAGGCAATAAAGGGAAGAATAATAGCTACCTCTATGCAACTCGAACTGTCAGGCATGCAGTAGCTTTTCAGAAAACGAGTGGCTTGTCGAGAAAGCCCTTTTCCAACTCCGTTTAAGTTTCCTTTTTTCCCCTCCGTGCCTCGGTTCCTCCAACATTATCCAGAAACTTATCCAACTAATTTAAGTCAAAAGTTCCGAGGCGTTAGTCAGCCCAGGTCAGAAAGGGTTCCATGGGTTCTTGTACAGGTTAACGTGCATTTCACACTGCGAATGCCTTCCGAAAATTAAATCTTCCAACTTCAGACGAAGTTCCGGACGGAAGAAAATTTCATTAACAGCACTAAACGCGGTGAAATAATATTGATTGTTTCTATATGTGGCCCTTTCCACTCTGAGGTAACGTGGCGAAAAATCATTGATTACGTTCTTCTAAGGCGGTCCTTACAGCCACAGCGCAGCATTCTACTTCGAATCCAAGAAGAGGTGCTGGGACATGGCTTTCCGTGCGTTGCAGTTAACCAAGGATAGATTTGCACCGTGTAAAGCTATTGTTTGTTATATCTGTATTTCTGCGTGTTTTAGATAGGTCGATACGTCCGGCTTCCCCGTTAACATCGTCGCCTTGTGATCAAGGGTTTCCGGGTTCGATACCCAGTTAATAGGATTTCAGTTTAAACTGATTTACCTATCTGTGCACAAAGTGGTGTTTAAAACTTTAAAAAAAACTAAGGGTTTAAACAAATTATACTTTACATTTTACCTCCGACCGTGAAACAATGTTTACGACGCCAGGGATCCCGAGTTCAAATCCTGGCTTGGACATGGGTGTTCCTTGTGAGTGTCCCTTCAAGTCAACGCCCGTCTTAATCGTCGCGATTAGCCAAAAGTGGCAGAAAAGCGACGCTAAATAACAATCATTTGTGGCAGAAAAGCGACGCTAAATAACAAATCATTTTAACGGTACACATAGATATAGGAACATCATAAAACGTACACACTCTGTATGGTATGAAACCCAACCAGCATTACTGCTATTTGGGTTATCTAATATTCAGGCGGAACTGGCAGAGTTTGCAGCCACTCGATATATCTCACAACATTTCATGTTCGTGAAATTTGTACAGAGTGATAATCATGAATAACAAAATGTTTTACAGAGTCGTACGTGGACTGCCAGAAAACCAAACAAGGTCCTGCCAGGCGTTTTTTTCCATCCCTTTAATTCTCGGATACTTCTAGTCGCTTTTCTAAAACTTGGGCTAATAAAGACGATGAGCATAAAGTGATAGAGAGGACAAGACACAAAAAATCATGCTTTACACAAGATTCAAAACCAGGGATCCTGGAGTGATAGCGACAGCCTCTTCTATGACGGCAAAAACTGTGTTGACCTAATTGCAGAATTTCCTTGGCTCCCTGCATACGCTACTTCTTCATGCTACAGTTATATTCCGGATTCTAAAATTAAACTTACGCAGACTAATCCGCTGTCATGATTTTAAAGCAGCCGCCTTCTTGACCAAACGCATGGAATGGTACACTAAGGATCTCATCACTGAAGGTCCAGAGTTCGAGTTCCGGCAGTTGTTCCTTTATGAGTGCCTCCTCATGCATCTCGTGTCATCTTCGTGCATTTTCCAAGGCGGGATTAGGTAGGGAGACAGAAGAGACGCAAAATAAGAAAAATAATTTTTAAAAACTGAAATCAAATCACGTCTTTCGAGAGTAAAATGTTTTCATGACAAAATTGAGGCTCTAAACGGGCACTAGGCCGAAGATGAAGGAAATACAGTAAATGGACCCTTCCGTTCGAGGCGCAAGAGCATCGTTAGCCTGTAAGGGAGTAGGTCCTCAGGACGAACTACGAGGTAGAGAGTTGGCACAATTTGAGATATACATAACAAGAGGAAAAAGGAAGCAAGGAGAGAAAAACTGACAAACACTATCGAAGCTTTTAAGAAGTGATACGTCACGTCGCAGGTTGATTACATGGGAGCGCACTGAGTCTCATCGCTGTTGATTTCTGGCTGTTGATTTCTGGCTATCGGAACAGGAATCCACTATTGTTGTTTTGAAGTTAACTCCCGAACTGTCCTTACAATGCTGTGCCGAAACCAAATTTTGGATACACTACCGCGGATTGAAGCTGGAACCACTCTCACCAAAGGGAAGAGCTACAGTCTGAGCAAACAGCGTTGTCTGGAAATTACTGAAAGACGTCGATTTTCGTACAAAAAAAATCCTTGGGTGGTGCTGCTTTTAAGATACCAGTAAGGGGTACAAATGGTAGGAAATTTTAATTAGCGTATGTTTCAATGATTTCACAGCAACATTAATTTTTTCTGACAGTGCATGGTAAAGAATACCCCGCAGCACAGACGGTGCTCCTCTCAGGAATCAGAGTCACGTAACGACGAGCATCAACCCACTTTCGCTGCTTAATTACGAAGCCATTAATTCATCGGCGAATGAGGCAGTGATTGTCTCAACTCGACGCCGGAGTTGATTGGTTTGTACTCGAGGCGAGGTTGGAGGCAGTAAAATTCGTGGGAAGGGGGATGGCTATCAATCGCACGACTCCGCTGATGAGAGAGGGAGGAGTGGACCACGGGGATGCGGGAGAAAGTTTCTTGGGGTCGTTCTGCAGACGGTGGTAACTCGGTCGAACACGGATTGATGGCGGTTTTACTGCCGGGTAATGACCACTGCTCGACGCTGTAACCTCTGCCGGGCGAGTAATTAGGCGCTCCACCTCGCGCCGCGTCCAAATGAGAGATTAAACAGTTGGGCAGAGACCAGTTTAAGATCGCGGCGTCAAAAACCTCGAGAGGAAGCAGATGGGGCTTGTTCCTCAGCGGAGGGTCTTCGAAAACATCTCCACTACTACGGCGACGTAAGATTGTATAAACACGGGTGCGCCATCAAGTTTATCAATCCCCTGCATATTTTTCAGCAAAACTTGCAAACTCAATTTAAGAAGTTGTTGTCTATTAGGGTAGTAATCGATCTGTACTGGTTATTGGAACTGCATCGCAATTTATATACAGGGTGTCCGGCTTAGAGCTATAAAAAAAGAAACTGTCCCAAAAACTGTTTGACCAAGAATTTATTGGGAATGAAGGTGTATCCTGATGAACAATACCTTGCCATTACACATCACAAAATGCGAGACACAGGTTGTACTCAAGTTGAATTAGGGTCACGGACTTCATTTCGACAAATGATAACACAAAGAACACATTCTGTTGTTGTGGAGTCCACTCCGCCATGTTTGTTTATTGTGCCCATGCGCATGCGCGCGACACCGTTTCGTGTTTTTCGTAAATGGCAACAGACAGCAGTACCGTACATACACAGGTTTTGACCGTGGCAGGTATTCGTAAACTGTAGTGCATGTTTATCTTATTATAGCTAAAACTGGACACGCTGTATATATAAATTTTAAAAAGTCATAATACATATGTAACTATTTTGGTGTAAAGCAGGATATAATGAACCATTTCCCATTCATGAGATACAGTATCTATAGCATGATCGACTAGTTTCTCAGGTCAATATCTTAAATAGTGTACCCTGCATATCTTCTCTTACGGCACGATGAAAACATTGGACTATCCTTCGAGTTAAGGTATATACACGAATAAGCAGACCATTTATATCATCTTCAAACATTTGCCACGGAACAGACCAATCAAAAATTCTGGTGTTCTTTGGATGTATTACGAATTATTTTTTGATGCTTTCTAGTATTATTTGAATGATACGATTTCTGGAAACTGAGACAAGCATATTCTAAAAGTTTTTCGCGACAGATGCTCCTTTCGAAAATATTCAATGGGAAGCTTCGATCTCATTTAAAACACATGTTCAAATTCACAGGGCACGCCCTAACAATGAAACTTTTTATATGAATAGAGTATGAGAAAATATTTTAAAAAGTCCCCTATATGGAGAACGATTATAGTCAACAATGGCGTAGAAAAGCTGAATAATAACGTTATCTATGTCATTTATGAAATTTAAGAAGTCAATAATGAAAACAGTGTCCAACAACGCTGATTGAAGAATGCTATGCAACAAGTATATAATCGTGTATGTGCTTACACTGTGTAACACTTATTCAGGGTAGATACGATTTTTTGATTATGAAATTCCCTGACATTTCCAGATTTTCAAGTCCAAAAATGATTATTTTTCTCAGACATGTTCATCATCATGATTTTTGCTTTTGAACGTGTGTTTTTCAATTAAATATATAATCCGTTAATTATTATGAATATTATATTATGGCGTCGTAGAAAATGCTGCTTTTATGCTTACATTTATAAGTGCATAGCATTCGGAGAAATGTTTGTTGCATATAGGGATTCTATAGAAAATGCCAACAAGACTAAGATCTATAAAATAATAAACGATAACCTCATCTTCATTAACCATTCCGATAATTATGATCATATTGTCAATGTAGTTATCAATCAGATTTCCCTGTTTTCTAGGTTTTCCAGACGCGTAGCAACCCTGTTATTGTAATATGTATTCTATAACTAGGAATAAGTCTGTTGAGTTCGCCACAAATGAAAAAATACAAACCGGAATTTATATATAGCCGAGCCAGGTGCGAACGCTGGACAAGGCATGGGTGTATCCTTGTTCTTGCCTCATGATCATTTCGATTTAGTCCAGTCAGTTGGGTGACTCACTGCCATACAGGAGACTCGGGTTCGACTTCTGGGGTCGGTGATCCAACGTCGAGTTTACAGACCTTGTGCTTGCGTGGGGAGGTGTGTGGATCACACATTCTATAATACATCGGTACTTGGGACAAGCCTGGGGGTAAAGGTGCCCAGAGTGTGTTGCTGATCACATCACCTCCAAAAATGGCCGAGACCGTGAATCACCTACGTATCTTCACGGCGCAGTGTGATGAGCCGGGCAACTTTATCTTGCCTTACCTACCACAATACATTTCATTATTTCATCATTCATCCACATCGTCTCAATTAACCAAACAGATAGAAATGCGACTTAAAATAACGCATTAGAAAGAAACAAGTATGTCAGTATATACAGGTAAAACTATGTATAAAAATATATAATGCGAAGATATCTTGGATTGAATTACTTCATTAGCCCGCAATGTTAAACAGTATTGTTTAACTGCAATGCAGAAATTTTAATACATCATATATATATCTAGAAGTCAAAGTGACTTTACTGCAGTAATGAAAGTATAAAATAAAACACAGGGAGTGTCATAAACGTCAGTTCTTGTTTCTCGTTACCTAAATTGAAGTCACAACTGATCAATAAATACACAGCCCTCTCAGCTTTCATGTTTGCGCCGTTGTTTACTACTTCAGCCAGCCAGTTTATTTTCTGGAACTGTTCCTCATTAAAACGCGAACAGGAAGGTAACGTGATGCTGCTTGCAAACTGAGCCAATCTACGCAGGCTGAGTAATTGAGGGAACTATTTCTAAAAAAAATGGAGAGGGAGATAAAAATTGATTCTTGCTCCCATCTCAAGTGCTTAAATTGCCCCCCGATGAAGAATGCATCTTCCAATAAGCTCTGTAGTTATTGCTTTCATGACGAGATGTGTGTGTCTCGGTAGGCAATTAATCCGCATAATTTCAGAACATCTGGCGCCCCCAAAACGTTTCATTTACACGTAATTACGGACGCTGCTATAACGCTGATTACATCAACGAATAACTCAACCCCGCAGATCACTTTCAGAGCCACCTAAATGATCAGTTACGGAGGGGGTCAAATAATAAAGGGCGCAGCAAATGCGCAACAAACTACAAAAACATGTTCTATTAATCCCATGAAAAAGGACACTAAAGTCACCTGACGCATACTTGCGTTTGAATGTATCTCTTGCGGTAAATTACGCGTATATCTTGTGTCAATATGTGCATATGCGTGCGCGTGTACATAATGTGCGTATTGATCAACACTTCAGTTCAAATGTTATCACTGCTTGTTTGTGCGTTAGTACAGAATCATCTTGCCGCCTCTGGTCGCTAAAGCACTCTGGACTGTTAACTTTGGGGCAGTGGGGCGAGAGTGCCTCGAAGGGCTTGTTATATATTTTTTTCTCTGTAGCTCAAAAGTTCGTATAGGTTAAAAACGTAAAGCTACCCCCTGCAAATTGCAACATGTTGTGGAGGCATGTAGCGGAATGTGAAGCCATTATCCACAATTCTGGGATCAGCACAACGCTACGGTCGCCTTTAGCCAGGTATCCATTTAATAGAGACTGATTTAAAACCATAACCATTACATGCAAGGATATTGACAACAAAATTCCCCACCGGAAATCGAACCCTGGTCCCCCGTGTGGTAGTCAGACGTCCTACCGAGTGGACCACCGAGGCTCTAAATAATTCTAAATTGATTATAAACATTACATTAACCCATTAACGCCCATTTTCCTCATTTGGGGATCACACAAATATTGCTTCACTGAGAATAACATATTGACATTTTTTTCTATTGCACACATGGATGCATCATTGAAGGTTTTTCTTGCATGACAAAACAGAAAAAAACAGTTAAAGCATAAATTTTATATATATTTATAGATACAGTTATGTACAATAATGCAATATTTTCATGAGTCACTTTCTCTCATTAAAAAATATTTTTTTAAATGTAGTTGTATAAAGTTTTTGATTTTGATTTTCTTAACATAGCATGTGAATTCTTTCTATATATCACCTTCATCAAGATCTTCATGTATATGAGACGCCATTTTGTTCTACAACGTAATTTGTCATGATCCCAAATTAAGGATCATGGGCATTGCCATGTGAAAAAAATAACTTCTCTGTGGACGTACATTTTCCTTTTGTGTAACAATAAGAGTTTGGTCTTTAATTTCAATCAAGAAAAAACTACCTACAACATGTACATTCCTCCCCACAGTAAACGTAATGGACTCTTTTATAAGATCAGCTATATATATAAATTTTACTTATGAACGATTAGGTAGTCGTAGTATATTAATTAATAGGGAAATAATTAATTATATCCCTCTCGGAGCTCTCTGGAGCAAGGCCGAGAAGAGGGGGGGAACCTAGGGGGCAGAACAAAGGAGTACACGCTGTTGCGAAGGCTGGTAACTGCAGTAGCTTTCCTCCCCCCCATGCAATCCCATTCCCTCTCACGTGCTCATTGGTGAGGCCGTCTTACGTCCATAACTTTAACTGACATCAAAATCCCAGGGAGATCGTCATATCCTAAAGGAGCAAAATGTGTTCTGCAGAATATTCGAAAAGATCTATTGGGACACTTCAAACAAAGGACTGAAGAGGGAAAGAAAAGAAAATGTGGAATTTGCAAGAAAAATGTTGGCAAAGAGTGCAAGAAATGCAATGTTGGTTTACAAGTCGGTTGCTTCGAAGTGTGCCACAAATAGATATTTCAGTCGAAAACTTAGCACCATGATTGTTTTAACGTGTGGAACAAATAAACACTTCTGCAATTACAACAACATTACTGCATGTTCATAATAATTCATCTGTGTTGTTTACCATTGTCAGTGGCGACGATTTGGTTCCAAAACTGGGTGGGGCACGGACAGTTTACTTTCCCTTGGTAGATAATGTTGAGCAAACTGCGGGGACAATATATACAAAAAGTGGTGGGGCAACTGCCCCCAACGCCCCCATAATTGCTACCACTGAATGTTGTTATACATCTACGTTATATACCTATGTATTCATCTACGGTAGATGTAAGACGAGATCGGGAATTAGTTGTGTAAATGAAAATTGAAATATGTCACTAAATTACAAGCTATTGCCCATGATCCCCAAATGGGGATCAGCCAATAAAATGTTTTTATGAACAAACTATGACATTTTTCGTTCTCTCATAAAAACATTTGGAATCAGGTGACCAAATGCAAACTTTTTAAACAAAAAAATCACAGAAAAAAATTTTGGGCGTTAATGGGTTAAGGATTCCTTCCGAATCCCAGCCTGAGCATGGGCGATCTTCGTGTGCGTCTATTCATCAATTTCCTATCACTCCCCTTTATATTCACGATTAGCCAAAAGTGGTAAAAACGAAGTAAAATAAACAAGATCAATCAATCAACCTGTACCTCGTTAGCCATGTTTCTATACAGAACATCTGATTGATTGATTTCGAGTTTTCAGTCTAATTTATGCACAGTAAGGCTAATCGGGACTGGACCTACAGTTCAAACTGGGTTCCGAACCACTATCAACCGGGTATCGAACCTGGGACCCCTTGATTACAAGGCGACGACGCTACCACTGCGCCATCGGGGAGGCCCACAGAACATCTGAGTATAACCTGCTACTCTCTGTAAATACTAACAAATCTAAAGCAGTACTTCAATCCCCAAACGCTCTGCCGAAGGCCACTTTAGGCTCAGTATTTTTACTTCAATATTTTACGTCCCTTTCTACCACTCGGGGTTATCGCGACGATGCGGATGAACTGATGAAATTGTCAATGAGACAGCACACTCTTGCCTTATCGAGGGGTCGGACCCGGGTGCTCTGGCTCTGTAGTACGTTAAGATGACCACAGAGGTCGGCTTTGTACACACACAATCGTAATAACCTGACACTCCGGCAACCAGCTCAACAGTTCGGTATTGCTGGTTACGAACACCCAAGGGGCAGGAAGACGTAATTGTGCCCTGCGTTGCAGACGAGCGTGATTTTGACAAGACCAGAACGCAGTGAATCAGCTCGGTGCCATGCTTTACACGGGTCATTATGCAACAATGCAGACGAGAGAAATTCATCGGTTGATAAGAATGCGTCTAAAGTCGGAAATCTGGCGTATTCACGGCATAAATATCTCGCTCGTGTGAACCTGGCAACTAACTAAAAAGATAGGGGGGAAATGGAAATTATTTCCTTTATTTTCTTTTTACTATTGCAGATCTTCTTACACACAAAATTTACAGATCACGGGTGCAAATCTAAACATTATCGAGGTTCACGTCTACTAAAAGAAACTTTCGGTTAAAGAAAAGTTTTTCATTTATGTCAAGGAGAATTTTGCCAACTATTCGTTCAACATAGGGATGTGCCGAAAACGATTACAGATGTATGAAAATCGGCCGAAATTGACACATCGGCATCGGAATCGGCAAAAGTCCGATATTTAAACCGGTACAGATTATACTAGAGTTTTACCTTCATAACAAGTTTTATATTCTAGTTTTGTAAGATTTATTAAAAATTTGGTTATGATTCGTCATTATTGTAGAGTTTTTATAATAAAATTTTTGCAAACTCTCATTCAGAGGATCAACCTAACTATAAATCGGAAATAAAACAGTACATTGCTGAACCAGGATCTGCTGTTGTATTGGATATTCAAACCTGAAGCAAGTGCTGAGAAAATACTTGGGCATACCTGCTGCATCAGTATTCATTGATTGAGTGTTCAGTGTTGCTGAACAGATTTGCGATAAGAGAAGAAGTAGGTTACTTCCTGAAGTGCTTCAAAATCTCGTATTTCTGAAGTTGAATCTGGGAGAACAGGAATTCATTTTGCATTTCAAAGAATTTCCTGTGTACTAATGTTTAATCTCTTGAGAATCCATGTTCTTCTTAAAGGTTCACATAACATTTTGTAGATGCAAAATGTACATTCGCATCTCTTGAGAATATAGTATGTATATAGGGGAAAGTGGGGCACTTTGCAACATGGGCACGTTGCAACAGTGCTTTTTCTGTTATGTAGGATGGCTCTACTACGTTGCGCTTACTGTCGTTCCAACACACGTTGGTAGGTGTCTCTGATGAACCGTTCGTTACACCAGTTTTTCAGATGTTGTCAGATTGGAGGAAGAAAGAAGAATTTTGAGGACGGTGAGTAATTTTTAAGAATCTCTTACAATTTTTAATACGCAATTCCTATAAATGACCACAGCATGCGACATGTGGTCAATTGAAAGCATGTTTATTGAAGGTGTGGAAAGTGATATTGCTTTTTATGTTATGCAATTTTTGTGGAGGCAAGAATAGCTTTCGTAATCATACATGTCGGTGAGGCAAGTTGCAACAGATGTTGCAACTAACCCCACAATGTTGCAAACTGCCCCATGACAGACCAGCGCTTGAATAAGATATTGAATGTAATTGTTCACTGTCCCGAATGTGATAAATCGAAATACGGTTTATTGTTTACTAATTTTACAATATTTTCAAGTAAAAGAAAAATGTGATACATATATTTAGTCCTATATTCAGTAACCAACACACATTTTGAATTTTCACTTATTTATTCTTATACAAAATTACACGCACGTCAGTACGGCAAGAAAACACTATATTTCATTAAGTAGTGCTAGATAAATTGTGAATGAATTTTTGTTTATAATCATGTGCATGTAATTTCTACTAGCAGCACGAAACATTAATATTGTTATGCTTTCTGATATGGTCTCTTTCGTCTTGCAGATTTATTTTTAAAAAATTGTTCCTTCTTGTGTTCCCGCCGAAACTATTGTTGTCGAATTGCTGTATAATTGTTGCCGTATTATTATTATTATTATTATTATTATTTATATTGTTTCAGGTAGCCTGCAAGATGAGGAACTACAAGAGGAAGACCCAAAAGGGGACTACACCGCCTGATGTGATGGATAGAGCAGCAAATTTAGTCCTGGAACACGAAGATGACAAAAATGTCAGCTTAAGACAAGTGGCTGCAGAGTTCAACATTCATTATTCAACCCTCTCAAGATACATACAAAAGAAGAAATTACAAGAAAGTGGTCCTCGTGAGGGACAGAACATAAGTTGTGGTTATGCGAAACCGTGGAAATTGTTTTCAGAGGAAGAAGAGAATATCTTCAAAATGTACTTGCAGCGTTCCAGTGAGATTATGTTTGGACTAACACCACAGGAAGTGCGAAAATTGGCTCATCTCTGTGCAGTTAAGTTTGATGTAAGTGCTCCTTCATCGTGGTCTGTAAACGGAATGGCTGGTATTGAATGGTTCAGGGGATTCCTACAGAGAAACAAAGATCTTTCGGTGCGCTTTCCTGAATCAACTTCTTCAGCACGAATGTCCAGTTTCAACAAAGAAAATGTGCGCATTTTTTTTGACAAAGTTTGCGAAGTTCTGTCCAGAAACAATTATTCATCCTCAAGAATTTGGAACATGGATGAAACTGGTGTCACAACTGTCATGAAACCAAATAAGGTTGTAGCTCGAAAAGGAACAAAACAGATTGGCATAGTGAGCAGTGCAGAAAGAGGTGAACTTGTGACAGTTGCAGTGGCAGTTAGTGCTCAAGGGACTTTTATACCTCCAATGCTAATATTTCCACGTAAGAACTTTCGGGACCATTTCATTCGAGATGGCCCAACAGACTGCATTGGAGCAGCTACTGGTTCAGGTTGGATGATTGAGGAAACGTTTGTCCAATTCATTCGACACTTCATTTCTCAGGTGAATCCTAACGAAAACTCCCCTGTGCTTCTTTTCATCGATAATCACTCTTCCCATCTCAGCTGTGAAGCTTTAGATGAATGCAAAAATAATAATATTACCCTTTTGTCATTTCCTCCACACTGTTCGCATCGACTACAACCGTTAGATGTCAGTGTTTTTGGTCCATTTAAGAAAGTGTGTGGCCGAGCAATTGATTCTTGGCATAAGAATAATCCAGGAAAAACTCTTACAATCTACGACATACCACAGATAGTTAAAACAGCATTTTTGAATACATTAACCCCTACCAACATAACATCAGGTTTTGTTCAAACAGGAACATTTCCCTTCAATTCTGAGGTACTCCAAGAAAGCAACTTTGCGTCGTGTTTCGTTTCAGATCGACCAAATCCAGCACGACAGGTAGATAGTAGGCCTCCCGTATCTGATAGTGATGACATAGTCCAAACTGCCAGGTGCGATGCACTGCCAACAAAATCATCCTCAGGTGATGTTCAAAATGAACATTTGCTTTCGCAAATTGAAATGCCGGGTCCAAGTGGCACACAAATGTCTTCAGTAGTGAGTAGACCTAAAGTTTCCTTCTCTCCTGAAAATGTTCGTCCATACCCAAAGGCTGAACCCAGGAAAACGACGAATCGTAATCGTAAACGAAGTGCCATTCTAACAGACACACCTGAAAAAAAGGCTTTGGAAGATGCAAAAAAGAGTAGTGCAAAGGAAAAGGGCAAGAAGAAAATTATGTGCAAGAAAACATTATTCCAAAGTTCTTGCAAAGAATATCACTGTTTAGTGTGTGGAGAATACTACAAAGAAGAAGAAGACTGGGTGCAGTGCAAGCAATGCAAAATGTGGTCCCATTGGCTGTGCGCGGAGAGAAATCCTTATTATGTGTGCATTGATTGCAAATAGTGTCATTCAGACAACGCATAATCCCTGTTGCAACGTACCCCAAACACTGTTGCAACTTACCCCATGCATGGGGCACATAGCAACACTCGGACCTGCTTTAAATTAACAGACTTTTCTCACTTGAGGTTCAAAATTAAAATTTCATATTTGTTTCTTAAGTAGCCAAAAGATGTACCATTTCATAGCATATTTGTAACTTGTTCCAACTGTAACAGTTTTTGAATAAAAAAAATTAAACTGAAAAGTGTTGCAAAGTCCCCCACCTTCCCCTACATATGATATGCAATAGAAATGTACATAGAAATTTATTTTTGTCATGCTGAAAATAACATCCCATTTCTGTTTAATAATCTTATGTATCGGAATCGGTTAAATATCGGCATCGGTATCGGTTTCAAAAATTATCGGTGAGTACATCGGCATCGGTAAATTTTCAGCTTCGTCACATCCCTAGTTCAACACAAAGAATTTCCCGCTTAAGCACGACGCAGCAATGGATAACATCTACCTATCAACTTTATTAATGATCTGGCAACATGCATGTATGTGTATACAGGTATACCGGCTCTGTTTTTCAGGTGTTGTTTTCTTATTCTTATCAAAATGTCACGACATGCTGGACAGAGCAGATACTCACAGTTCTCACGTTTTCATTCAAAAGACACAAGGCTGAAAAATGAGACTCAAGTGGAAACATGAGTGCTCAGGTTTCATTCCTCCGTCCTACTAATTCCAGTTTGGCATTACAGTTATTTTTTCTTATGAAATATTAACAAAATATAATTTTAAAAATCTGCATCACAAGCTTAATTTTTTAGAAAGAATTAAGATCATACCATCTAAAATATTTAAAGAAAGATGTCCAGAATACTGCATTGCCTTGTTGGCCTTGCTTATATCCATACACTGTGAGTCAGGGGCAGCTTCCCTATCGTGTACATTAAATTCCGCAGAAGCTAAAAAAAAATTCACTCTTCCCACTTTAAAAAATATAATCATCCGAAAGATAAAAAGCAGAGCGGGAGTGAGTGCAAGCAGAGATTTCTTTATCAATGTGATTTGTATCGAGTGAGGTTCCATCCTAGTCCTCTCCCCCCCTCCCCAAAAAAGATAACGGGTTAGCACCAACATGCAACTTCGCGTGCAGACGAATTGTATTCAAACCCAAATAACGGGAAGCAGAAAAAAAGGGGAGGCGAAAGAGAGGGAGAGAGAATGAGGACGAAACGACGGGGGAAATGCCGTGCTGATTAAAACACAAGGTCGTAAACCCAATGGGAGCACGTTCCCTAACTAAGAAAAGTGTGAAAATACAAGCTGGAAAAATCTGTTACAGCATTTCAAACGATTATTATAGTGTTCGTGTAGAACTAACTTTTTTGGTGAGGGGTTGCGTGGGGAAAATGTGTTTACTTGTACATTTATGTACACAGACAACATTGCCAAGGCAATAACAATGGTTGCATAGTGTAGTTTACATTGGAATCCTGTAACTTTATTCAGAACAGCATAATGCCTTCAACAAGAGGACAAACATCTCTCCTTGCACCCCTTTCTCCATACACACCCACTTTCATTCAATAAAAATAGAATTATTAGGGCTTCGCATCAGAATATAACGTGTTGGGTGAGCTGATACACAAAATATAATTTTCTATGATGAATACATTATATTTTGTTTGAAAGACAACCATATAAACCTGAATAGAGAGAAAGAATGGCTATTTCTAGATGCAAGCTTGATCTTCGGACAGTTTCATTCTCATATATACTCAAAATTGAAAAAGCATTAGTATTTTGAGAAATATACTATAGTTCGTAAGTAATAAGTAGTTTATGTTACTTCGATAAAAATGCGAACTACATATCAATATAATGAATGTAATAAAATGAGTTTTTTTTAAAGATTTTGTTTCAAAGTTCAACATAAGTTAATCAGCGTCCTTCACAAAAATGTCAAATAAAATCGCTCTATTTCAAAACTATACTGGTGCTGCAATTATGCTTTCAACAAAACAAAAAAGGCAGTTATGTTTAAACATTTATGTTTTATTCTCGATGAATTTCGACTGCCACCTAGCATAGGACAAGCTGTGACATCCGCAAATTCTGTTCACAGATCTGACTATTCGCTGCATGCTCATTACATGCACTAATCGTCCATCAACACAATCAGATATCTCGTCATTGATCACTGTATCATAATAATCACTTCTCACAGGATATAGATCTAATGCACGTCACGCAATATTCATTCTCGATCTATAGTTGGAACCTGCGGATCGCTCGCCTCCTACCGACAGAACTCATTAGGTCGCTGTGCGTCATCATCACAAAAGACACCTGACCAGCGAAATGCTCAGTCCCCCGGCATGAAGGCATTCTCCCCACGAGACTTCGATTTTGGCAAATGTCCCAGGGATACGGAATGCTCCACATAGTAAGCGAACCTCGATTCCCCTCGCTGCTTCGATATGTATGACCCTCGGAAATGTAACTTAATCGTCACTGAGGCGAGGACACAAAAGTGGTATTCTCACTTTAAGTAGCCTAAAGGGTTTTGGAAAGAGCATACCGATTAATTTGCCGATAATTTCGCTTAAATTTAGAGATTTAAGCAATTATTTCAGCTTGCAGTTATCCTTGTACAAAGCATATAACTTATAAAATCATAATGATATAGTGGCTTGCTTTTCACATATATTCCATGTATATTATCTTTCTTTATAACACAGTTTGGGCTGGTATTTCATCATTTACTTGATATTTACGACTATTTTCATAACAAGAATCTCATTCCATTTCTTCGTAACAATGTGTAAATAAAGAGCTTAAGAGTAAGTAGATTTCAAAAATAATTTCAATGTGCAAATTTATGCTCACCATTGCCTTGAAATTAAAAAGTTCAACTTAAAGTTTATTCACAGTTTGTGGCAATTTCGGCATATACTAAATAAAAATAAATAAATTTTGCAATTTATTTTCAAAAGGTAAGAATTACCTTTACTGCTTTGTACAACAATAAATATTCGGTTTTAATCGAATCCGTAAACTTTCTATCATAGGTACACTTGATATCAGTACTTTATCTGGATTGATTATATTACCAAATCGCTGCATCCTTCGCACATACTATGATAATTTGTATAGGGGAATTCCTCGAGATATGGACCAGCGGGTGAGATAACTACAAAAATAACGCGCGCGCGTGTGTGTGTGTGTGTGTGCGTGTGTGTGTGTGTGCGCGCGCGCGCGCGCGGCATGTGACCGTGTATTCAACACTGAGAAAAGACACTGTCCACACGAAACAGACCAATTATTCGTAATTCGAAATAATTAATGTTTTTCTGAAAAAAATCAAATTACGTACAGAAAAAAGAAGAAAGCAATGTTCTGTTAGGAAATTCAGCTTAAGGGTTACTTGCTAAGCAAAAACGCGTGAGAATCATTGTAGCTTATAGGTACTATAAAATCCCCAAAAGTACTCGGAAAAGGAGGATAAAAAATAACTTTTCCAAGGAAAAATTCTATCCGTCATCCGTATCACGTCAAGAAAACGGCACTTACCATACTCATATTAAAATACACCGTTTTCCTACCTACGAAAATGAATGTGAAGTGCTGAAATAGACGACAGAATCTGTAAAAAGATAGCAAAAGTAGATCAGGATTGGTCTGATTAAGACTGGATATTGGAAACAATTCAAACTCGAACAGGAGAACGGCAACGCAGAATATCCGTCATGAGGTGAAGAGGCGTAATTTCACATTTTCCTCCAGTGAATAAAAATTAGTTAATGCAAAAATATATTGAAGATACACGAACGATGAAGATGGTAACGTGCAAGGAGGGGCCGAGGGGAGAAGAGGAGCAAATATGGAATCTGGGAACTTCCACAAAAAAATAGTGGTAACAACAAAAGTGTAGTGAAAGCGAGGAAAGAAAAATGTGATAGCTATGGACTCATAATAAAAGAAGAGTTGGGAAAAGGCATAGAGAAGAAGGGGATAGAGGGGGAAAATGAACTAGTGCTGTAAAGGCTAATAATGATAAAAGTATATTCAATTCTACAATTAGTATGTGTAGGTGTATATGCAAGGTGTTAGAACGAAACCATCGTCCGAACATAAATAGTGCACGGGAGAAATGAAAAGTGCTCCTTCGAGATCAAGGAAGAAACTCGTATATATATTGAAGCAACATGGCCTTCAAAATGAAAGCGATCCATTCACGTTCCACTGCAGACCCTCCCGGGGGACGTACCTACTGCGTCCAATCCGTCCGTTCTGGCCACAGACAAATTCCCCCACGCGAGGAATTTTATGCGAACGCCAACGCTAATCGACAAGGCGTTTTGTTCAACCTCAGCCTCCCACTCGTTTTCCTCCAGGCAAGAATTCATCGGGTTTTATCTTACCTCGTCTGAACGGAGATCCACCAAGCTAGACCAAACGGTGGTAACGATAGAGCTCGCCTTCAGCTGGTCAAATTACAAAAGCAATTAAACTTACACTCGTAACATTAATTATTGCCTTGATTACACAAATGTGTATTTTTATTGATTCCGTTCGTCACGCAATGCCGTATTTGGTAGATTCAACACGGATCAGAAGGTTGAATTACAGTACAATATAGTGGATTCGCAGCAATAATTTTCGCTATTAATTCGCGAATATTGTTTACCTTTGGTGGTATTAAAGGTTGGAAGAAACCTTACGAACGCTGAAACAAATTAGAACTAATCGGAAGACAAATCAGAGCTAATCGTAAGAAGCCTTACCAACGCTGAAACAATAAATCAGAACTAATCTGAAGAAGCCTTACCAACGCTGAAACAAATCAGAACTAATCGGAAGAAACCTTACCAACGCTGAAACAAATCACAACTAATCAGAAGAAACCTTACCAACGCTGAAACAAATCAGAACTAATCGGAAGAAACCTTACCAACGCTGAAACAAATCAGAACTAATCGGAAGAAACCTTACCAACGCTGAAACAAATCAGAACTAATCGGAAGAAACCTTACCAACGCTGAAACAAATCAGAACTAATCGGAAGAAACCTTACCAACGCTGAAACAAATCACAACTAATCGGAAGAAACCTTACCAACGCTGAAACAAATCAGAACTAATCGGAAGAAACCTTACCAACGCTGAAACAAATCAGAACTAATCGGAAGAAACCTTACCAACGCTGAAACAAATCAGAACTAATCACAAAGTATGTATAAGAGAAGAAATAGACTTGCAGTGTACTTACAGTGAAGGACTCGAGCTACCAACAAACGCCCTGATTCGACAATGGGACACAATATGCTACGAATATGCTTCTCAATTATGAATACCAGAGGAATCATAAATTAAGTGGTTCAGATCACAAAGTAACTGTTTCACTTTGAAATCCACTTCATAATAGCTATGAAGTGAAAGCTAGTGAATCATTGCAGTAATATATTTAAAGATATTCGGATGAATAGCGTCAAGACAGCTCACATTTAATTTCTTGCACGGTGGGTGATGCGATGCCGAGGCCGTATTCATCGTTATTCGGATTCATAAGTTAATGAAAGAAAATGTATGGGGGGGGGAAGAAATGTTAACTTACAATAAGAAAAATAAAGACGAAGATGCACCAATATATCATCGACAAGAATACAATATAAAATATAGAGAAAAGTGTTAAGCAATGGTGAACAGTATTCCATAGAAAATTGGTAGAATGTCAATAAAAAAAATGGATGTGATCATGTGGCAGCAGTTAGTTTCTTTTTTCAAAATGAAACTCTTTTTTAGGAATCATCCACAAATGTACAACAAATAATGGCTGAATGAGGTTACATTCCATTTATGAACATATTCTATCAGTAAATTCTTCGATTTTATCTAATTCGATGTGCTACATACCCATGATATGGTTACCCATTATATGGTTCATTCGCTAAAAAATAATAACAGAACTTATTAAATAGCAGAACTTTCCGATTATAACATTTGAGGTTTTGTGTTAAGCTCACTTTATGCACAGAAAGGCTAATTGGGACTGGGCCTACAGTTCAAAGTGGGATCCGAACCACTATGTGCCTCCACCGGGTAACGAACATAACATTTTTCGAGGGAGAAAGCAAACTATAATAAACTTTGCAGCAAATCCAAGGTTAGATGATTGCAAATATATATCACATGATAATGTACATTCTTTATCAAACTGAAACTTACACTGATTTTTTTTTAACCAAAAAACAAATTTGTTCCAAAACCTAAGACGCATGCACGGTGACATCTACTATTGAAAAAATGATACTGACGAACAATCATTTGTTCATCGCCCATTTAAACACATGTTTAGTTAACAGTGTGTATTAAGTGGGACGAGTACTCTGACGAAACGAGAAAGGTGAAAGAAGGAAGCAAACCTTTCCCAGTAGACGCCAGATCCTTCTCTAATACATTCACAATGTCTCCGCAACAAGGGAAAGAAATGAAAAACTTCCGATATTGCTATGACAAAAGGGGGACGGCTGCATGCTGCAGCCAATTTGTAGTTCCTTCTGCCAAGTGGTTCATTTATGGCAGAGGGCAACGCCGACGGACGGGGCCGGGCGGGCCATAAAGGCAACATTGGATATGGTGAGTCGAATATGAAACGGGAGGGGTTCTCCTGGACCAGGACTGGTATCGGCCAGAGGAGGACAGTAAAACTGCCGCCTGCCCTCTCGCGCCATCCACGGTTTATTTGCCTCACGTTCCGATCGGAGGGGGCGAAATTGGGAAGTGTGAAGAAGAAAGAGCACAATGGAGTCCCACAAAATAAAATTTCATTGCGTACTGTGTTTTAAAAGAAGCGTGAGCTGCAAGAATTGCACTCTCCGAAGAGGGGGGAAGAGATGGATTCAGGTGATGCAGCTCTCCTGCTTAAAATACTAAAGCAGAATGGCTGAAGGCTTTCGCTATGTCAGTACACCTGTCATCAGTACATTATCCTCTAGATGTTTTCTCTTAATTTCTATTTTGTGGTAATTTCACGTTACTTTTCTAGCTCTTTCTACGTCTTTGAGGATGAATGATGAACTGATAAAATGGATGATGGTGATATGAACCTCACGGCTCATATCCATGTGCCGTTAATTATTCTTGGATATTTTATATTAGTTGGTTCTTATTACTTGATTGTTAATATTCCGTATTTGTAATCTTTTATATTTCGTAATTTTTGATAAATAGAAAGATTATTACTAGACTTATATAATCCACGAATATTTCCTTTATTGTAACAATAAGCGTAAACGCAGCCTAATGTAATAATCTATATGTTAATTTTCTGACCGAATCTTTAATATTGGATATGTAAATCTGTGTTCTTTCACGGTAGAAAATGTTTATGATTTAGATTGACATAGTTTCGTTTAGCAACAATGAGAAGATAGAATCTGTTCTTTTCAGTTTAATGTATTCAATAAGGTTCAAGTTGCAACGAGGAATGATTCGAGTTTAGTCTTTATAACAGAGATGAATCGTTCCCCTTATACAATTTTATTTGGTTTTGCGGCAACGTGGAAATTAGTTAAACTTTGATATTGAGATTGTGAATATAGACATTGATGAGTCTTTAGTTTTTGGAAATGTCGCAAGTCGCGCTGTGCAAATTACGTAATGCTTAACAAGTGAGCATCGATTTGAAAAGTATATAAGTAAATGCGGAGCTTAGTTTGCACGCATTCCATCAGCGTCGGCTCTACGATATGAACATCTAATGACACTTGGGAATAAAGATACCTGTATTTCGCCAAGCACAATTTATACTTCGAAATTTATAATGTTATAGGACGACAGGTTAGGATCGGCCGAAATCCTTTGAGGTTAATGACGCCTGCCTATTGGACATGTATTTGTCACTGTTGACCCATATATTCTCATTCTTACGGATAAATGATAGAATTTCAGATGTCCGAACTTTATTTTGGCCTTCTTCAAAATTTATTCAACGTAGACTTATTTGGGCAAGGAAGCAAAACTAGACATGTAATGCAATATGTCTCGTTTTTCAATGGAAATGTCATCATTGGCGTGTATCTTGATGCAAGCTCTGCCTATTAACGTTTCTCGATCCCAAGTACTCAGCGGAGCCCGTAGATTCAATTCTGCTTAAATCCTGCCCGTATTAACATCGATACTCGTGACACATTTTGGTCGCAATACTGTAGGAAGGGGCACGTACGAAAGTTTTTGTCTGCTACTGAATGGTAGGCCGTAAGCTTCGTCTACGGTTGCAAAAACGACAGGGTTCTCTTCCCTGGTACGGCTTCCTCCTAGCGACGCACATACACACGTAACTCTTCCCTGCACATATACATATTTGGATTTTTCCCATGGAGACATGCAGCAAATTAGAATTCTGGATTCATCGAATCTAATATTAACGAACAGGGGATTCTGTATTTATTTTAACTTTAAGGATATTCATGGATTGTAAATTGTAACTGAGTGTAATGTAAGCTTTCGTATGTATTGGAAATAAACCATCTCCTGGATAAAAATGAAAGAAAATAAAGGTCAAAGTAACCTCCCAGAAGATGCAGTTGCCAATCTTAAAATTTGAGAGAAGTCGTTCATTTATTTCATGATTCACCAACACCTCCCTTAAGTTCTCAATGCTTTACTCACCAAGCCCGTACCTGAGAGGGGTCAGAGTATCCCATTTAGCTGTCCGAGTTTTAGCCGAGGTGAAATTAGAACATAAGGTATTTAGAAGATTGAGGCAGACTACGATTACCATAATTTGCAGCTCTCTGTGTGTGTGTGTGTGTGTGTTACTGAAAGGCTATCTATAGCGGAGAGTGAAATAACACACATTTATATGAACATATACAATATGTATATATTACGCAGATGAATTGCGTCTTACATAAAGCTAAGGTCAACCCTCATGCGTGAATAAGCGCGCGTAACGGCCATAGTAAGTCTCACAGGTAGGTAAGACGAGCAGAGCCGCGCTCGCTGTGAAAGAGGTTGAGTTGACAGTAGCGTCGAGACGTTTCGTCGCGTCCAGTAAAGCAGCTGCCGTGCGACCGATCAGTGGTTGTGCGTTTTTCTTCGCCTGTGCCTCATTTGTCTACAGTATACTTGGGTATACAAACTTACGTCCGACCGGAAGTCACGTCGTCCTTGGCAATTGGCACTGCCATTGCGTTCGTGACAATTTGCGATCCCGTCATTTGCGATCGTCGTTCCATTGCGTCCGTGACAATGGATCAACGACACATCCATACCTGTCCAGTGTTCTAACCAAGGATCTCCGGCTTCGTAGACGGGATAAATTTGCTGCAAATAAAACTGTGTGTATTTAACGAACGAATTTCTCTATTCTCAAGACTTTTAATGAGAACTACGTCAAGAAGCAAAATTTAAAGGTATAATGTAAAAGTCGATTCTTCTTCTTTTGTATCCTAGTTTTAAATTTACATTGATGTATTCTGAATTGCTTGTTATATTATTTATCTGGTGGCACATTTTTTTGAAAACTAGAATATAAAAAGTGATGTATAAATATGTTGCTATTACTATACTCTCCTATATTTTACGTACTTTTGCTTTGAAATTTCGTAACTTTTTAATTTGACTTGGTGTTCTATTAGGTTATATACTTACTATGTTCAGCACTTTAATTAACTATCATCACCATTATTAGATCTTCTCATTTGTTTTTTGTATCGCATTCTTACCTCACTAAGCCATAATGTTGTTCTCTGTAGTTTAATTTCATATTGTGAATATATAAAAATAATGACATATTATTTATAAAAAAGAAACGAAGTGTATGAAACTTGAATGAATACCAGAGACAAAATTGTAATGGTAAATTAATATAAGGAGTAATATATGCAGTTTACAATAAGAATAATCGATTATTAATCAGTAAGTAAAGTAGCATATCTACCCATGCGGGTAGCCATGACCTAATACAGTTATGTATCTCAATAAAAATGAGGCACATTGATATTCTACTTAGTGTAACATTTGCTTTTCAGTGAAATGCATTGTGAAACTAACCAGAGTCACTGATCTGTTGGACTTCACCATATGTGCAAAGAATTGCTTCACACTCTAAACCAATATTTTCCAACTCTTTTCTTTGGTGAAGCACAATATTAATGATCAGGGCCGCATGGGTTCTGTTGTTTTTATAATTTTGGGTGTTTTACATGTATTTGAACTTGCTGATGCTGAAACTGGCATTAATTTTCTCACATCACGCAAGATTTTTTTACAATTCACGATTTATATATGTGGGTTGTGGTATGCACGTTTCAGTGCAATTGAAGTGATTGTCGCTAGATGTCACTGGTACGTTTCAAAATTATTCAACAAGTAATAAAGACGAATAAGCTTTAAATACGGAGAAGTTTTGTTTTATTTAAATTAATTAATATGTTTCTTGCCTAAATGCTGAAAATAATACTATGTAAAACATTGATATATCATTTGAAATTAATTTTATATGTAACTGTCAAAAGTCTTAATTTTCCATGGTATGTAAGATACGTTGATCTTCTACATTAACATTTGGTTGTTCAGTGTGGTACATTTGCTGTGGTGTGGCCATGGCATCTCGTGGTTGTCTGAATAACCCAGATGTGTTTTGCTACATCTGCGGTGAATTTGTTCCCCGGGTACAGAGACAGGAAATTACAGATTTTGTAAGAAGAGCATATTACGCATACTTTAAAATTAAACTAGGAGATCAAGATAAATCGTGGGCCCCACACAAGGTATGTAGATCATGTGTGGAATCTTTACGAAACTTGAGCACGGGAAAGCGGCCATCTATGCTATTTACTCGTGTATATGCTATATACCCATGGTGTCGGAGCCTCAGGATCACAGCAATGATTGTTACTTCTGTTCCTGTAAAATTGTAGGTCGAAATATTAGAAACAAAAAGAGGATAGTGTATCCCAATATTCCCTCTGCAATGAGACCTGTCTTGCACGGTCCAGACTTGTTTGTACCGACACCTCCATCAAGTCTTGAGTTTGTAAGTGATCCTGGTTCACTAAGTGATTCAGTGAAAGGAAGTTAAATGGAAGATGACATTTATGACTCCCCTCACGGATCTCGTGACCCTATACCTTTCACTCAAAGCGAATTCAATGACCTAAATTTATCTAAAGAATCAGCTGAGCTTCTTGGTTCCAGACTTAACGAAAAGAACTTGCTGGCTTGTGGAACAACATTTTCCTGGTACAGACACCGAGAAAAAGAGTTTGTGCCTTATTTCTCGAAACAAGATTCTCTCGTGTTTTGTTGTGATGTGTCCGGTTTGCTGACTAAGTTAAATTTTCCTTGTCTTTCAACTGATTGGAGGCTACTCATTGACTCGAATAAAACAAGTTTAAAATTTGCTCTGTTACATAATGGAAATAAGTTCCCCTCAGTTCCTATTGCTCATTCTGTGTCACTAAAAGAAACTTACAGCAATATGCAACTTGTTCTTAATAAAATTAAATATGAGGACATCGGTTGGTTGGTGTGTGGTGATCTTAAGTTTTGAGCATTTTACTTGGACTACAATGTGGATATACGAAAATGCCATGTTACATCTGTGAGTGGGATAGTAGGGCACGAAATTACCACTGGGAAAGAAAAGAATGGCCAATACGGAAAACGTTGAACCCGGGTTCAAAGAACATCGTACAAAAACATCTAGTCAGTCCTGAAAAAATTGTACTTCCCCATCTTCATATCAAATTAGGGCTGATTAAACAATTTGTGAAGGCACTTAACAAGGAATGACAATGTTTCCAGTTTATATGCAACAAATTTCCATCCCTGTCGTACGGCAAAGTGAAAGAAGGTGTTTGGTTTGGTTTGAGTTGCTGTTTTAAGTCCACTTTATGCACAGTAAGGCCAATCGGGACTGGACCTACAGTTTAAAGTGGGATCCGAACCACTTGTGCCTCCACCGGGTATCGAACCCGGGACCCCTCGATTACAAGGCAATGACGCTACCACTGCGCCATGGGGGAGGCCCCGAAAGAAGGTGTTTTTGTTGGACCAGACATTAGGAAATTAATGAATGATAAAGACTTCGAGGAAACAAGTACTGTAGCTGAAAGAGATGCTTGCATAGCATTTAAAAGTGTAGTGTTGAACTTCTTGGGGAACCACAAAAGTCCTGATTACAGAGTTGTTGAGAATATGTTACTTAAATTTCAAGAGCTGGGTTGTAACATGAATCTCAAATTACATTTTTTGCATTCACATCTTGATAACTTTCCACAAAATCTCGGTGAATTAAGTGAGGAACAAGGCGAACGGTTCCATCAGGACATGAGGGATATGCCGAAAAGGTATCAAGGACATTGGAGTGTTAGCATGATGGCTGACTACTGTTGGGCATTGCACGGAGAGACGTCAGAAGAAAATCACAAGAAAGTTAGGAAACCTTACAGAAGAAAGTGTGCTAAACAGAACTGAAAAATATGTATTGTGTAATGATTTTCTTGTGTGTATATTATATACTGCTATATGTCGTTTTCTATATTATATGGGTCCTTTGTGTCTGTCTATATTAATTTTAAAATAAACATGTTGATGCGTTTAGTGTGATAAGCTACTTATTCTGATTGAAGAAAAAAAATTATAATAAAACAGTATGCAATATTGGACAAAGTCCAAATTTTGAAATTTGATTTGTAAAAAAACCTTGCGTGATAGAGAAAAACGAATTTCATATTCGTGATTAGCATGGCGCAAATGATAAAGTTCAACTATTAAACAAAAAAACAACATTAAATTGAATTTAATTTGCGGCCCTGTGATCTATTGGTTACAGCAAGCCAGTATATAGCAGATGTAATGATCACATTAGCATAGGAGCATTTATCCCTATGTCTCTGAACTACATCTGATGATAATGAGCAACTTCTTACCTGCACTTCACGACATAGCTATCACTGAATATAGAAACATATTAGACACTACTTGGTGGCGTAAAGTGGAACGAATCATAGGATAATATAATCCAGAAGCTTGCTGTATTCCAGAGAAATTGTTAAATGTGTTCTTTTTCAGGCTCTGATCTCTGCAAGCACAAAAAACATAAAATTTCCATGGCTTTTCAAGGTTTCTGAACGTTCTGTACACACACATTATACATAAAACTCTCCGACCTTTCCAGATCAGTGGATTCCTGACTTATTAACTTCAGTCTTTCTGATTGCAATTTGGTAATATGGATGTGAGCTCATCTCGCAAACGGTGGTAGTTAAATGGTGGTGTTCTTTTAAAAACATTTTTTTTTTAAACCATCCAGTTGCTTGAAAACTTTAAAAGACCCCACCGCCGAAACGAAGTTCCACCGAGGATGGGCAAGCGGGGAAGTACACACACACATTAACCGGACGACCAACAACGGGCAGTCGCAACGCGGTCTCGCTCCGTCGCAGCACTATACGAGGCTAATATGTCACAGTCATTTTTCAGAGCCAGCTGCTGGTGACACCTCGAACGAGGCCCGGGGCCAATTAGTAATGCCTGTCAGACGTTGCATCAAAGGGGCCCTCCCGCTCCCATTGAACGTCAGGAGGTGGGAAAGCAACTTCGGTCCCACAGGGCAAACGCTACTTCTACAAACCCACTTGGGACGGGAGAGCCAAAGATTAATTTCGGAAATTAACAGGCGCTCCGAAACTCGTCGATAGTAACCACACGTATCATCTTCTCTACTCTCATCGGACTCCAATAGATATGAAAATGAAACGTTGAAATGTTTAAATGTTATATTCAAATTCAGCTAAAATTCGATCGCGTGCTTATACAAAGCAAATTACGCTTGCAAAGGAAAAACTTATCACATTCCTCTTTAGAGTTGAAATCATAGGAAAGCGTTGGCTAGGAGTGTTTATTTTAAAGCATTTTAGGCCGGCCCCGCGACGGAGTGGTTAGCAAATCGCGCTACGACGCCAGGGATTCCGGGTTCGAATCTCGGCCTGGGCATGGATATTTGTGAGTGTCCATTCATCAATTTCATCATGTCATCACTCATCCCCATCTTCGCAAATTAGCCAAAAGTGGCACAAAAAGCTAAGTAAAATAAAGCAAATCAATAACAATTTAAAGCATTTTACGATGAATTCCCATTGATTGCCTCTACCACGGCCGTCGGTAGGTGAGGGACACGTCCCCCTCAATAATTGATGAGGGGGGGATCGTCCCCCCCAATATTTTTCCTATTTTCGAAAATCGTATTAGTTTTTGAAAGAATCAAGTAATGGTTTCTTTTCCGAAAAGAATGGTTTATCGAGTGGAACTATACGCATAAGCACGTATAAGCAGTAGAATAGTGTCTATAGTCATCGAAACTCTTTTTTGGTAAATCCTGAGATCCTCTACCTCTTTCTTTCATTCATTAGAAGTTGTATTTTCTTTAAAACCATCTCTGAAAAATCACATGCATATAACTATTTATTGTTAAAAAGTCCATGAGAATTGAAGAATCTGATTCTTGACAGGCAACTTAGTAAAACAAAGATACGAAAATGCCGAAATGAATAGAGCGCCCTGATATTCTTTACCGCTAACCATACTTACGCTTTCTGTTGACATGATTGTTACATTTCCAACGTGAGGATGGACAAAGCGGGAGGCAGGCGGCATAGCAAGGAAGTAAAAGAACCGAAAAGGATTGTTAATTAACTGCATTTCATTGTTATACTGAAATGTTTCTTTTTCGAAGTTCTGCTATCCTAACTTCTCGAAACGTGAGCATTGTTTACAAGGTCTTTTGTAGATTAAATGCTACTGTTCTTTCTTCGATCAAAACATGTGTGTTTACGATTTCGACAATGAGGCCGTACCGTGCTGCAGTTACCATTCTTTGCTTGTTGATTTCACGTGACTGACGTCTGTTCAGACATTGAATATGGACAGATTTGTAATAAAGATCACAAACACGATAGTGGTAAGGAGTTGGATACAGAGTGACCAAAGAAGAAGATAAAAGAAGACGAGGAGTGCGGCTCGTGATAATAATTCTTCTTCATCAGTTGAAATTGCGGCTTCTGAGTGCAGTGCCAGTAATCAACAACAGGCGTCGTCAACAGCATCAGCACGACCAGTTACACAAGATTGTCAATTTCAAACTGCTGCATGTCCTGAAACGGGGGTAAGTACGCCTATGTTTTCCAGTTCGCCACTGGAGTCAAATCATGTACTGCCACACGATTTTAGCAATCAACAACTTAAAGGACGTGTTTTAAAATTTCAACCAAAAAGGTTTGTCTTACAAGTGCCTTTATGTTATTAATGGCAAGGATGGAGTATTTTGTTTTTACTGCCAAAAATACCATAGTATCATTCCAACGAAATGTTTAGTGACAAAAATGGACTTTGCCTCTGTGACTGCAGGTTTTCGTAATTGGAAGAAAGCATTAGAAATGTTTTCTGCGCACGAAAAGAGCTCAGCTCACCTACAATCGGTTAGGAGTTTCCACCATCGAAAGTCCCCTATCGAAGCTACTCTCAGTAAGTTACTGCCTTACAACGGGCTAGAAAATGTCTGCTCCACACAATTTCATCAATTCGTTACTTAGCCCGTCAAGGACTTGCACTGCGAGGGGGCACAGGTGAAGAGGGCAATTTAGTCGAGCTTTTAAAACTTAGATCGGAAGACTGTCCTGAAATTCTGTCTTGGCTTCAAAACAAACGAAGAAAGATGGATGCTTCACCCAGACCACATAATGAGATTTTGTCTTTGTTGGTAAACAAAATCATCAGAGATTTTACCCATGAAATTCTCTCTGTTGTACCCATAATGTTTTCTTTAATCTGTGATGGCACAAGATATATCAGTGGTGACGAGCAGGAGTCAGTTTGTGTTAGGTAGGTGGATGAAGACTTAGAAGTCAACGAAACATTTTTAGGGCTGTGCTTAGCGCCAAACACTACTAGAGAGGGAATAGCCACCCTACTCCGTGATTTCATCCTCCCGACTCAACCTTCCTTTGTCGAATCTCAGAGGCCAATCATACGATGGAGCTGCAAATATGTCAGGTGTTAACAAAGGAGTTCAGGCGGTGTTGAAGACAGAACAAGCATTAGCATTGTTCGTCACATGTGATGTACACTGTGTTGATTTGATTTATTAAAGAAGCTACTGAAGCTAGTACATGTGCTAGAAATGACTTGCAATGGGCTAATGAACTGGGAGTGCTCAATAATACTACGAGCAAGTTTAAAAATGTTTTCAAATCCAAAGCTCAAACTGAAACAGAGAATCAGCAGTCTTGTCTCATTTCATACATTTCACGAATCAAACCACTTTGTCCAACCAGGTGGAAACAAATTCGTACTATCTTGGAAAAGTATTCCAGCATTCTTGAGACCCTTGATGAACTGAAAGATACTAACAGTCAAGTGAGTGCGTTACTTCATAAATTCAACTGTGGAGAAACGGTGCTTGGGTATCTGATGATAAGCAATTTAATTGATGTATTAGAAAAGTTGAACGAGTCTGCCCAAGGGAGGTTGGTTTGCTTGAAGCTGTAGATGTTGTAAAATTGTCCATCAGCAATATCAGAACTGCGAGGAGTTTCAGTGAAATCTTCCACAAAGCAAATGAATACATTGAAAAATTTGACTTCCAGCCTATAATATTGCCTAGGAAAAGAAAAATTCCTAGAAGGTTAAGTGACACTGACAACTACAGCCACACATCTCCAGAGAACTTCTACAGGGCACAGTACTTTTGTATTATTGATACTTGCCTCTCAGGGCTGGATATCAGATTCAACCAATCAGACATGTAAAAAAATTAGAAGATTGTCTTCTCAAGCAAGAAAATCTTAGCACCCTGACTAAGTATCCTGAAATTGATGTACAGTCACTAGAACTGGAATTGAACATGTTTCACAAAACTTTTTCTGTGGTGTCACTGAGAGATTGTTTAAACCACCTTCTGAATATGTCATCTGAAACAAGGGCATTATTCAAAAAAGTTGAAGTGCTGGTGAGATTGCTTCTACTGATCCCAACAACTTCCTGTTAGGCGGAAAGGAGCTTCAGCAGTCTTCGAAGGTTAAAGACATACCTACGAGCATCAATGACACAACATAGCTGTGTGTCACACTCATCAAAGTGAATTGGACAGAATTAATCTGCATGAAATACCAGGAACTTTTGTATCCATTAACGATTTCAGAATAAAAAATATTTGGGTCCTAGACCTTTATGCAATTCAACATGTTAAGGATGTAATAGTATAAGCTTTGTTCAACAATGGCTAGTGAATTGAAAAAAGTCTGTATTACATTTATAAGCAGTCCTAAAATCACTCGTATAGTTACTTTAATTAAAATGTTTTGAGACATTATTTATTTTATGTAATTTTGATAATATTGATAGAGTCAATAGCAAATATTGTTATATTTGTAGACCCAGTGAGTAACATTGACCAATCAAGAGAGAAATGTTGAACAATGGTTCATTTCATATTAATCAGTTACTTTATCGTATTGGTCATATATATTAATTAAACACCTGTTACATAAACTTACTTCTTTCATTGTATGGTTTCAATTTCTTGTGTCCCCCCCACCCAATAATTAGTACATACCGACGGCCGTGCCTCTATCTATATAAAATATAAGAATCTAGTACAAAAACGAAACCGGGAAATTGAATCGGCATTTGCTCATTCCGCTACGATACATTACAACCACTCTTCCAACCGCTCTCTTGCGGACTCTTATCATTCCTTCAGCTTCCTGAAGATAGAACAAATCGGTAACACAGAAACGAAATTCGTGGCGCTGTGTCATAAAAGTTTGAAAACAGTGCAATATTTTTACGCCCCATGCCATCCATTATTTGATTGACTGATTGATTGAGTTGGTATTTTAAGTCCACTTTATGCACATTAAGGCAATCACCCTCTTAACATGGATGATCACCTCTGTGGTGATAAAATTACACGTTTGCTGCGAGTTCTTTCTGTATATTTTTTCCCTAATGACATAACGTTGTTCCATTATAATGAAGAGGTCACGTGTTCGACTCCCCCCTCCTCTGGTGGAAGCAAAATGCACACTGGTTCGGACTACACGTTAAACTGTAGGTTTAGTCCCGATTAGCCTATCTGAGCATAAAAGTGTGCTTAAAAACAAACTAACAAAATAGTCTTCTGAATTCTTCGTGACATAACTTCTTTTCTTTACTTCAGCTGCATCTACAGATTCTGTCGACATTTTCAGCTGATTAATGTGGCAAAATTTATGTGTGGAACGAGGATTTCTAAATAGGATAAGCCACTCATTAGCAATTGAATATTTCTGTAGCTTTTTCCATACATAACTGGTTTATTAAAAGTTATTCACTTTGGTATTGTAGTGATTATTGTGATTCCTTCTTATTAGTAAAACGAATAAAGTTGATATTTCGCATACCATATTTGAAGATGACAGGTATATAAAAATTGTAATGAAATATAAAAAGGGACACTTCTGGAATTTCAATGCAGAGCTAATTAAAACTATACTATACTCTCTAGCATGCATGGCTGCATCAACACAAACCTTCCATCTGTCCCTATCCGGGGCAAGATCAATCCAATCTCTTCCATCCTTACCGAATTATTTTAGATCCATCTCAACGATATCCCTCCATCTTCGTCTTGGGCTTCCTACTGGTCTCTTACCATCATGTTTCCAAACAAGAATCCTGTAAACTATTCTTTCCTCTGTCATTCGTGTCACATGGCCTGCCCATCTAAGTCTTCTTGATTAAATTATTCTAATACTAATTAAAAAGTCGAAATAATTTATTGTGTAGTTGGCGGAAGTAACGCTAAGATGGTGTTTTTATTTGTTTATTTGGAGATTATTTTAACGATACCCAGGCCGGGATTTATATGCGTATGTGGAGGCCCGGAGCGTACAGCACCAAGACCTCACTCCAATTCCCTCTACACAGTTTCAGTTATAACCTCTCGCCAAGTTACATGCTGTGGTTTGTTATTATATTTTTTACCACATCCGAAGTACCTATTTTTTTTATTATGTGGTACTTTTCAAAGCAGTCTTTCCCAATGAAGGCCCGGAGCTGCAGTCCTCAAGTTCACCCTCAATTCTGATCTAATCTTTATCATACCCTGCATAATTTTGAGCCTCCTAAGCGTACTAGCTGCTTTTAATCACGGAAGTATTCATTTGATCACAGTTTTTGTTTCAATAGTTCTAGTAATTACTTTCACTTTCTAATGACAAAATTGCCTTTTCATGGGTTGATAATAGTGTGCCTCCCCGATGGCGCAGTGGTAGCGTCCTCACCTTGTAATCAAGGGGTCCCGGGTTCGATACCCGGTGGGGGCACATAGTGGTTCGGATCCCACTTTAAACTGTAGGTCCAGTCCCGATTAGGCTTACTGTGCATAAAGTGGACTTAAAACACCAAATCAATACAATCCAATAATGGGTTGATAATATGTGAACATTTCTAGCATAGATAATATTCACAAGTAAAATATGCATGTCATGAAAACCAGAATACACTTATTTATTGAATCATTCATATATCCCCAAGTATATGTACTTATTGAATTTGATTGGGTGGGCACAGAATTTTTGGGTGGGCGCTAGCCCACCCGTGCTCACCCCTGTCGCCGTCCCTGTCCTTGATGTAGAATAATGCGCGTAGACAACAACGACGAGCAAAAGATTAATAACGGGAGTTGTAGAAGGAAATATAAGGTCACGTTCGTCGCCATGTTGTTTACGTGGTCTAAGAGTATTAATCTACAACATCCAGATGTACATCAGTAGCTGTCGCCAGCGGCATCCTGCGAACTTATTCGGCTCTCGAGCGTTGATGTACACATATTCCGCACCTGCGGACGCAAGTGTGAATTACAGCATGCACTTACCCGGGAGCTCCGGCATAAGCTGCCCGCAGAAACGATACTCCCAGAGGCATTACGCAGTCAAACGCCGATCCTCCCAACTTCAAACTTCGGCGAGGAAACCTAATTCAAGGCAATTTGAGGCAAATCAGATCCGAGAGAGAGAGCTGGGACATCCGCATGCAGCAAACCCGTTGGGCGGTGGATGCTGCGGTTGATGCACGAACCGGTACGTGTGCATGATGCTTTTCTTGCAGGAAAACTTTTTTCCCCCCTTCCTCTGCCTCACTCCCTAACGCCACGGGCGCAACCTCAATTAGTCCAGGCAGAGGGAAAGCCTAGCGATCCGAGAACAAAATGGTCTCCGCTAAGTGGAACTTGTCTGATGTCGTATGTAGCTTTTAATGCCTCCCTGGAAGCGGGCCTCTCTCACGCATTCCCCGGACGGAGAATATAAAACGCCGCGGCTCATACAATAATGTCCCGGGGGCCATAAAATCCCTGATGAGGCCCCGCCACCATCCTCAATTTTCCCCAGCTATTACAGTGAGAAACTTTTCTTGGCGAATGCAATTCGCGCGGAACGCAACACTCTCCTGTCATCATCGATGATTCTAGTTGAGCGGAGGGAGCTAACTTGCGAATTTATCGCCGACTTAACATCAAATTTATGCACTCCGAACCGGAAATTATGAATAAGCACCATATATGATGGGACATTAAAAAGGCAGATCCATTGTGACTCCCCGGCGAAATGAGGCCAATAAAGTGGTCGTCCGAAACCCTTTTTAAGAACACCAAGAATGTGGAAGAGAGACGAAAATAGACACAGAAACACATGTCTCCCTCTTCTTGCCATTCTCACCATCCCTCCTCCTCGAGTCTTTTCTCGAAAGGCTCTTGAAATATAAATTGGACCACCCGCTATAGCAGCGCAAGTAACGTGACAACCGCATCTGGTGCAGTCGTTCCTCCATTCAACCTGCCTCATTCAAACCGAAGGAAGGCTCTCTCTCTCCCCCAAGACTCGCGTGCAAGAACACTTGATTGCATAGCCGGGACATGATGCGTCAAGCGTTAACTGCACCGAAGTCGAGTAGATGCGAAGAAGGACGTCTCCAGGAGTACAAATCGAATGAGAAGGACGAGGAAACTCGGAATTGAAATTTGCTTAGCCGAATTCAAAACTCCAGGGTTGCAATTTCCGAAATGCTGCTGGAAACGGGAGGAAAACTAATTGTTATCGACAACGGCACTATCTCTTCGTGCGGTATCCTCTGACAAACTACATCAACATGTCGTGCATACGTATTAGAATTCGTGTGGACACAATGATATAATTAACTAAATCACTTCAATGCACAATGGGTTGAGCTTTCGTTTCATGCTGTTCTCTTTCGCAGCTTCCTCCTCAACTTGGTGTTATTAGCCTGCTAAGTATTACAGGATAATTACACAGGGTAATCCACAAAGGCATTTACACTTTCACAGCGCCACAACGATACAGTGTTACTATACACGAATAGAGAGTAAAACTGCGAACGTTTCATTATTTCATTTCACCTCAGCAAAAATTGAGATGAAGGTGGAAAGGGATGGACTTCTGCAAGACAAGTTCCCTCGCATAGACACAAAGGATGTTACCAGAAGGCTGCACCAAACTGTCTTAAGTATATACTAAGGGTAAAAGCAGTTTGATTATACTAAATACCCGTGAAAATTTAAGAGCACTGTAGATCCTACAACGAATGTACGTGACTATGTGAACATGAAATGGAACTTTGAGAGTTTTCGTTTCTATTCATGTATAGTACGTCTATAGTATGTCATGTGTAGTATAGCACTCACTGGAATTAATTTAAAAGTTGTAATATTGTGAAAATGTACAGTTAAGTTTCAATAACCCTGTACATCAAATCTAACTATTATTAATAATCTATAACTAATAGCCTTAAGATTCACATCCATATATTTCGCTACATTTCCAATGAAAGTCTAATCTGCTGCTCTTCGTGGTTCTCTGCAAATCTTCATCCATCATCGTTTTAATTCGCAAAGTGCGTTTGATGTGTTTTATTAGAAAGTCAATGATGAATATTTATTGAACTTCAATATCTTAAAATTCCACCTTCCTATATAATTTGTTTCTTCCTAGGGAGTCAACAGTGCTCTTGTGCTCAAAATTACTTTTAAAAGTTTATAGAGAAGATCAACAACTCGTGTCATCCACTGAGATATTTTATTCTTTACTTTCACAGACAATGCCATACAGAAACATCTAGAAATTCACTCATGGCGAAAGTAGAAGCGCAATGCATACATACAGCATACAACACAAACGCACGAAAAAACTGTCATAAACATGAACTAAAATCGGAGTCT
Organism: Lepisma saccharinum; assembly: GCF_977018435.1. Lineage (NCBI taxonomy): Eukaryota > Metazoa > Arthropoda > Insecta > Zygentoma > Lepismatidae > Lepisma > Lepisma saccharinum. The sequence goes on from NC_139229.1 coordinate 135,139,435, forward strand.
AGCAACACTGTTGGTTTCAGTGCACAATCTTCCAGAATCGCATTCCATTGGTTCATTGCGTTTCCTGATGAGATGTGGTGTCATTAACACAAAAGCCGACAATTTTATAACATTTCAACCAATCTCATCACATAGAGATTAATTTAACATCTTTGGAACCGTCTCCGTCGCAAAATCGCCAGGCCCAGCAAACAACCGGGTCATCCAAGCGACGCGCTGCTTCAAAAGAATGAACGGCGTTTTGCCGTACTTGGGCTCGTTCGGGAACTTCTTGATAGCACCTCGTATTTAGACAGTCATATTTCAAGGTCAAATGCTGTGATTTCAGCGATCAGAGCGTTGGTTTACGCAACGATTGAGCGAATCACTCTCCACTTTTGAAGCACTTTGACAGTTAACCTTGCTTATCGCACATGCACCGTCAAACGCATACCAGCTTCCATCCACATTTACCTCCCACACCCTAAAATTTTATTCGGTTTTTACGTCCGTGATCCGCTTCCACTTAAGGTTTAAGTGCCGCCGCTGCGGGGATAGGTGCGAAAGAGCACGGCGCTCGAAGAGGGTGGGGGGGGGGGAGGAAGGGATGGAGACAAGACACCCTCATTACCATGCAGAAACAAGAGGACACGCCCACCGATGGTCGAAATGCTCATGCACTCTTCCATAATCTAATCCCTTCCTTTCCGCAATTTTCATCCATTCTGCACCGCGCTCATAATTAATTTACTTTACCCGCTGTGCTATTTTCCCTCCGCTTCTTTCACTTTTCCACGTCACTTCCTAGGGATCGCCCCCCCCCCCCTTTCCCGCAAAGGCTGAGACCCTGCGGAGGGAAGATATTCTGCAGGTGACACACACCTCGCGCAATGGAGATATATGCCCTGCTCCGACCCTCTAATTCTTCACGCACTAATAGAATTGCCCCGACAAGAGGAAGGCGAGGAATATAAGCTCCGTGCACTGCAGATGTTGGGAATTGAAAATTTTGCAAGAGACTCATGCAGGTCTAGTGTGAAATAACGCTCCGCAGATTGTGAGATTCGCCGGGAGAATAAGCGAGGTTTCGGAATTTATGTAAGGTTCCGAGTGTTTCGCGTTCAATAAATTATGACGCTATTTATCAGTTTCGACTATATTTCTGTCCAGATTGTATAGGGCGTGGAGGTTTATTCTCCGAAATTGTAGGATATCTAGAGCGTTGTCGCCCGATCCTGAGAATAGAATATCCGTGGATAATTCTTGTGCTCTGCATGTCGGTCTTCCCAGCTTGCTACGGAGTTAACTCGCGCAGTGAAACTGAAGATGTATCGCCTTATTTCTTTCCTTTCCTGCTACTGCTCACTGTCCTTTATTCTTTCTAGAAAAACGATTTTGTTAAGTTTGTTTTAGTGGATATTATTGGTACTGAACGAAACCAGGATGGAAAACAAGTAAGTGACCACATTTTAACAGTTATAGACGTACGGTTAACTAGGAGATCCCAGTACTTCCCAGATTCAAAACTACCATCTGTACACTACCAGCATGAAAGTACGAGGCGTTATCAAACGAAACTTGTTGGGAGTTCATTTTAGAAGCTACAGAAACAGGAACACTGTGTAATGAGTCACGAAAAATATAGGTATCCGTAGGCATTCAAACAAGTTTCCAATGGGGATACTGACCCGTCGGCCTAAAGTATATGATGATACGGTGACAAGTGGGGGGTGTAGCTGGGTGGTCCAACATCATTTCGTCGCCAAAGAATCCTGAAAACGTTGCCAACATGTGGAAGCGCAATGACATGAAGAATTATCACTGCAGCCGAAAGTGTTCTGAGGTTGCTTATTCTTTATGGCTTCATGAAACTTACCGAGGATCTGCATCAGAAGTTGCACGTTAACACTGCACAATCTTCAAACATGCATTTTGTGATGGATTGCAACTGGTTTACACTATTCTGCTACACTAAACTCGCACGATGGTTATGTTTCATCGAGTTAGGAGTAGGCTTGTCAGATCCATGCACTAACAGCAACATATGAGGTTATTTTAGATCTCAAAAATACAAAATGTTATACTGGGTGAGTCTATTAAAAGAGGCCCCGTGGAAAATGTGCTCCTTCCATGTCGGCAACCCTGGTACACCGAAGAGAAGAGCGGGGTAGAGAACAGTCCAGGATATCAGTGCCAAGCAGTTTAGACAACTTGACATAAACGTAAATACAGTAGTGTGACAACAACCTACCTAGATAAGGTGCTGGAAATGTCCTCCGTTCACCTCGAGGCACGTGTGCAGACCATACCACATGTTCTGAAAAGCACGGGCGAGGACATCCTGCGGGATGGCCTAGATAGTTGTGATAATGTTGTTCTGGAATTCTTCGAGTGTGTGAGGGTTGTTGCTATACATCTGTGTCTTTAGAGCTCCCCACAAGAAGAATTCAGAGGGGGGGATAAATCTGGAGAACGAGATGGCCAAGGTTGGTTCGTTCCACGGCTGATGACGCTATCAGGCGGAAAGACTGATTCAATGCGCGTGATCGTTGCACATGCTGTATGCGCCGTGGCTCCATCCTGCTGAAAGCAAGCGTTCCTTCACTCATTCTCAGGCCGTTGTTCAACAAACACGATGAATATGTTACTGATGTAACGAGCAGAGTTCACAATTTCATGGAAGAACACGGGGATGATTCGGCGTGACGACATGCCCACACCAGACACCGAGTTTCTGGGCGTGCAGTGGAACCTCCATCAATACGTGTGGATTGTCACCTGACCAGTGTCGCGTGTTCTGGGAGTTTATGTAGCCTGACAGATGGAACCATGCTTCATCGGAAATGAACAAGTAACCATCCTGCAGCACCTCCGAAGCAATATTGGACAGAAACCACTCCAAAACTGCACGTAAGCTGCCTTGTCCACATCCCGCACCTGATGCATCACGGTAACTTTGAATGCGTGCAAGTTCAAGTTCTGCTTCAGGATCCGCATAGCGGTTGACTGGGACAGCTGCAACTGTTCTGCCAAACGCCGAGATGATTTTCGTGGACTGCGTATCATTAGCTGCGCTGCGTCGCCCACCTTTGCCTCAGTGCGGACAGTCTTTGGAGGCACTTTTGGCCTCTTCAGCAGGGATCACGCAATTTTGCAATCAGTTTTTGAATTATTGATTTGGTTGGGGCCTTCGCTGAAACTCCATTAACCGCAAACTCCGTTGTAAACAAATGTGCACACTGTTTCCAAGAACCTATGCATACATACATCTCGACAACAAAGATTCGCTGCTGTACCGTTAACACCATGCTGACACACCGAACCACACACAACTTTCCTCGCCGCTCAACTGGTGCCTCCCCGATGGCGCAGTGGTAGCGTCCTCGCCTTGTAATCAAGGGGTCCCGGGTTCGATACCCGGTTGAGGCACATAGTGGTTCGGATCCCTCTTTAAACTGTAGGTCCAGTCCCGATTAGCCTTACTGTGCATAAAGTGGACTTAAAACACCAAATCAATCAATCAAAATCAAATCGCCGCTCAACTGCACTCAACTGCCATGCACGTTGCCTGCCTCAAGGTTACTACTGGACAATTTCTTTTCAATCCCCCTCTATGTCATGTTGTTGAAACTGCTTGGTACCGATATCCTTGAATGTTGTCTACCCCGCTCTTCTCTTCGGTGTACCTACATGCAAGGAGCACATTTTCTACGGGCCTCTTTTAAAAGACTCACCCAGTATTTGTGTACGGAATTCTTGGAAATTCTATTGTGTTTCCATTAAACGCCATGAGAATAAATTGGAATCAGTTTATAAAACTAACAGTGAGTACACGGGAGTCTCTCAATACTGGGCTTTGTCACATACTTGTATGTTGTATATAACGCGGAAATACCATACAAAAGCCGTCGTAGAGCTTCAGAGGGTTGTATGGTCACTAACTTACGATCAAGTCAGCAAAGGTATGTCACGAACTCTGTTTGCTGGACCTCAGCAGGACTCTTGTTCAATCCCACGGGGGAGTTGACAGGTTCCGGTTTCAAATCCCGGCCTGGTTATCAAGAACAGTTCCTTAGTGAGTGTATATTCATAATTTCCATGAAGCTAATAATTCATCTTCGACGTATCGGTTGGCCTAAATAGGAAGGTACGAGAAGTAAAGAAAATCCAATGCTAAATACAAGTGCGTCCGTACCTTAGCACATTTCCACGCCAGTCTCAGAGCAGCTCCGCACAAAAACACTAAAAGAAGAAGGAAATATATGCAGAATGCCTGGAGAGTAGAAACTGCACCGACCAATTTATTGTCCCATACAGCTCGCCCACTGACAATGGGAGTTCCAGGTCTCGTACCGACCTCTTTGTTTGATATTCCGTGCAAGAGAGGACCTGCTGCTGTCTGTGGCTACTATTTTCGCCCTTCTCTTTAATGAATTCGTCAGTTTGTGGCCGCAGTAATTGCTTTTCCTGTCGCATAACACTCGGGGACATGAATGGGCGATTCACCGCGGAGCTCCTGGAGAACTGCTTCCTTCCTTGAACCGAGCGGAACGCCATTTCTACGTTTCCTTAAGTGCGTTACAGCCTAAACTGCTGCGAGAAATATGGCCCAATTAAAAAAGCTCAACCTGGGAGTTTCACGGTCCACTTTTCTCGAAGGGAGAGCGAAACGAAAAAAGAAAGAAAGAAAGTACCTTCCTCGGTCAGCTGCTGGATTCCTCCGTGGAAACGGCGGAAGGAGCTTCTAGATCCTTCCCAGGGAAATTTATGTGTTAAAGAAAGCAAGTTTCCGATTTAACGAAATAACTAGAATCTCGTGCATCAGCAGTGTCCTATTTTAAGCACGAACAACATTTACAACATGAAAAAAGTTCTACAGGAGTCCTTGTGTTGATTATTTTATGGGTCATTCCATGTCAAAACGCACAGGTCCTCACACTCATCGTCACGGGTTTTCAAGATATTTGTAGAACCGATTTGGTTTGCACCAAAGTAAATTTCCGTTCGACACTTTTTGAACATTATAATTTCTGTACTTTCTAAGGGAAGCAAATATTAGCTTTGTAGAAAAGACAAATTTTGAAAAAGGCTACAACTCGGAGAATGCGGAGTGTGTAAGATAACTAATTTTAAACAGCAAATGTGTGAGAATCAAATTCAGTGTTCAAAAATTAATTTTCAACAAAATTTGAACATTCAATTCCAACAAATTTCAATAGCATTAAACTCACACCCCACACAACTACTTAACTGAGAGATTCAAATGACAACCCATTCTCTGACTTTACCATTACTATTTCACTCATACGTTGATATCCCTGAGTATTCCACACGTGTGAAGTAGCACCCCAATACTTGCAGCATTCTGCTACTTGGGGTCGCTAATCAGGAAGGGTACAAAACATAGGTCACTCGAAGTAAATCAGTCTTCAGTTGTTGTACTATTTTCACGTATTGCAAGTGTAAGTAATAGTTCAAGTTGCAAGGAACAACATTTGTAGCATTTCATTTTACTTACGAATCCCCTGCATCATGTTAGGGTTACAAGCATTCGAAAGTCCATATCCAGTGCAAGTACAACAACCATATGTTACACAGTGCGGCAATTTGAAATCGAGACTGGTGCTGTAAAAAAATAAACAAATCTTCATAGAAACTTACTTACCTTGGATCATTCAAAGTAGGATCCTCCTGCATGCACACATCGTAGCGCAATGCCTACCAGTGCATAGAAGGATTGCGAGAATTCGTTTCGTATAACGCTTTTTAAAATCCATGTCGTAGCCTTCTTGATTGTTCGTACATCATAAAAGTAGGAACCTTTCAGAGCAGATTTTGGTTTAGGAAATAAAAAATAATCACACGGAGCCAGATCCGGTGAGTAGGCAGGGTGTGACAACACAGAATCGATTTAGGGTCAAAACGTTCATCGCAATCACAGTCAGCTGCAGCTGCCATCATCCCGATACTCGGGACTCACAGTGTTATTCCTTGCACCAAACGTTTCAGTACCTCAAGATAAAATGCAGCAGTAACAGTCTGTCTGAAATTTCAGTCTTCAGTAATGATTATCCTCACTTTCTCAACCAATTTTGGTGTTCTCACCGTTCCTGCTACACCTGGATGTTCGTCGTGTTCAATTGGCTCTCGTCCTTCACTGAAACGCTCGAGACATTCAAATACACGCGTACAGGATAAACAATTGTCCCTATAGACTTGCTACAACATGTCAAACGTTTCCGCAGCAGTTTTACCCAAGAAGGCACAAAACGTGATGTTTGCTCTTTGTTCCATGTTGAAATCAAGACGCACTTTCTCGACACGTACCCACATTCAACAACGCCAAAAGCGGCAATGTCGCTCAAGCTCAACGAGCTCTGCGTCGATTGTTCGTGAGATACCCGTTACTTGTTCGCACCACAGAAAGCTTGCACAGTGGCGCCACCTACCGAGAAAAAAATCAGTCGATTTCAAATTGCCGCACTGTGTATAACAGTTCGAAATACTGACCAAGAGAGAATTTATTGTAATATAACTATATTGTACATAATAATACTAATAATAATATGTCATGTTAATTTGGTTCAGAGTCTGAGAAAGACCTTGCTACAAGGTTCAAAAGTCACGTTTATATTGCGTTATTTTGCAATACATTTTGCCCTGGTCAGCATTTTGAGTGTATTATTAAACATGGAAACAAGGCTTAATAGTGTTACGATATTTTATATTTCAGGGTCTTTTGAGTCATTTTATAAAATTCACTGACTTTTACACAGGGTTTTCTTAGCCATAAGGCAAACTTACCTGGGTCTTCCAGAACCTTTAGTGGTGGTAACACTGGATCCATTATTAGGTTCTCAAAAGACGAGCAGAAAATTTAAATTTAAAAAAAAGAAACCTGGAGCAAGTGAAACAGTGTGTAATCAGTTAGCTCTTTCAACTTAAGGGTGCGGCGAAAGTCCTGCCATGCTGCAAATTAAAGACTTCCGAGGGAAACGTTATTTTGCGGGAGCCGCATCGCGTTACTCCTCTATGCATTAGGCACGGCCGTGCCTCCGCGCGCCTGACAGCGACATCGCCCCGGTCGACCGACGGCACGCCTCATGTGGGAAATAAAACCGCCGCCCATGCAGATTGAGTCTGAGGTAATTCCATTCAACAGCCCCGACAACAGATAATAATGACGACGTCGCCTGCTGAGTACAACGCATGACATGCCCGGGAAAATCCCCGCGTCGTAAAACAATGCGGCTACGTCAGTCAAAATGGCCCCTGTCACACTACCAAGTAATTGCGTCAACATTTATTACAGGCCATCAACGGTGGACACCGGTACGTATGCGACTGCAGTCGCTTACCCCCATTCAATATCTCGAAAATCTACTGCGTTTACAGACACGGTGTAAACAATACTCTGAGTGTCGCACTATACAGTTAGTAAATTCCTCTCCTAACAGAGGAAACGCGGCGAAGGGTTGTACGTGGTCTATCGCTAGACACGCTGTAAGAAAAACATGCTAAAGCTGGTAAAGATAGGGCACAATACGTAAAAACATTACAAAAACACCAGGTTTGTTTGCCTCGAGTTTTGCTGTGTTAAGCAGTCTTCAAAATTAGCTAAGGCAAATCACGTGCTCATTACTTGATTGTAAAGTTTAAACTTCGTTTGGATTTTCCTTGATGCAGGAACGTGGGATATATATATTAATGAATAATAACTGAATAGTTCGCACTTTAATTTATATTTCTTTATCCAAACAATTTGAATTCCACATTATCCATTTTTTTCTGCCTTCCTGTCCATCTAATAGCGATAATGAGGCCATACAATTAAGTGACACGAGTAAGCAGTCACAAAAAAAGTTCCGTTCTCGATTTCAACCAGGAATATCCGACATCGGATACTAAGGGGTAGAGAAATGAAGGGCTCGGGTGTAAAACATGGTAAGTGACATTTTGGTCATTTCGGAGTTCATTAAGAAAAAAAAGTTATTAGAAGCTATACTGTACGTAAATTGTTTTCTTATGTGTTTGCTAATTTCAGAAGGCTTCACTGAGTCCAATGCAAATTGTATGACATGGCAATTTCAATCGAAAATATAAGGATGGCAAATTTTACTTTGTATCTCAAAAATTACCAAAATGTCACTTCCCATATTTTACACCAGAACCATTCAAATAAAATATAATTTTTATCCCTTAGTATATCCGGAAATAAGAGAAGATTTTAATTTACTCAAGATATTTAATAACAGCCGATAAAAAGTTTCTGAAAAGTTATGTTGACAAAAATGTCTACCAGTAGTGCAATCAGCCCGGTTCAACGTCATCAAGTGGTGAGCTGAAGTGGTGAGCAGTGTTGCCAACTCCTCACTCGAAAAAATCACCAAGGTTTTTGTTTTTGGGTCTAACCTAACCTAAAGCAAGGAGCTGGCAACCTTGCTTGAGGTATTTTCTCGCAGTGTTGCCAACTCACTCGAAAAAATCACCAAGGTTTTTTTTTCTTGGTCTAACCTAACCTAAAGCAAGGAGCTGGCAACCTTGCTTGAGGCTTGCCTTACAGTGCATAAAGCAAGGTTGCCAACCCACTGGTATTTTTGCCATAGCCTTTTACAAGAAAAAAAAGAGAGAGGGAAGAGTTAAACAACCGACAGCTTACCCACAGTTTTTTTTGCTCTAACCTAACCTAAAGCAAGGAGCTGGCAACTTTGCTTGTGCAATCAACCCGGTTGACCGCCCTCAAGTGGAGATCAGTGTTGCCAACTCCTCACTCGAAAAAAAATCACCAAGGTTTTTTTTGATCTAACCTAACCTAAAGCAAGGAGCTGACAATTTTGCTTGTGCAATCAACCCGGTTGATCGCCCTCAAGTAAAAATCAGCGTTGCCAACTTCTTACTCGAAAAAAAAATCACCATGGTTTTTTTGGTCTAACCTAGCCTAAAGCAAGGAGCTTGCCTTACAGCGCATAAAGCAATTTTTGCCAACCTACACACACTAAACAAGGAGAGCCGACAACAAATATGTACTGCCGTAAAAGAGAGAGAGATGGGTGGATGGTAATATAGTATGTGTGTGCGTGTGTGCGTATAATATGTAGCATTATTAACTAGAGTGTGTTGGCAATTTACTTACAACTAAAAAAAAATAGAGATGCCAACTTTGCTGTAAGATGAAAAAAGAGAGAGAGATTTATGGCTGGCAAGAGTAATGAGCGAATGCGCCATATCGTAATTTTCCAACTCCGTATATCGTGACCTTTGTAAACCTCTCTCGGGGGGAATATTGTAACACAAACAAACAAACAAAATAATAATGGTTGTTTTTTAGGATGCCTGGCCCCTATAACCTCGCCAGGGTGCGTGGTGCCCAACCAAAAATGTAAAAGTTTTCTAACGGCTGCGGTTATAGATTACCGCACCTCTATAGAGTTTCACGTGTTTTTTTTCTCAAACTTCTTATATATTTTTTTAAATTTTTTTACAGGGTTTATTAAAATACATATTTGAGGAAAACAACGCCACCCATATATAAATAAACCCCTCAAACTAACACTAATTAGAATTAGCCTGCAAAATTTTTCTCCTAAGATATTTTTTTGTAAACACTCTACCACCAACAGATCACATATAAATAAACATACCCCCCCAAAAAAATGCAATCTGAGAAAAGTTGCCCTGTGTGCAAGATAACCATATCAAGCGCACATTTTGCAAGACATTGTCGTACCTGCGCACCTGGTAAGCGTGTAACCGCTAAAAAACCATGCCCCAGGTGCGGTATACAATTTACCATTAATAATTTGAAGAGGCATATAACATCATGCAAAGTTGTCGTCGGAGCACCTGTTCCCCAACCGTCGACCAGCTCGACCAAGAGGAAAGCGGAAGCCGACTCGCTACCATCCGCCAAACGCGTCAAGCCTGTGGCGAAAGCGAACCAGGCTGCTTTCGAGCGGTTGTTAGAGGACTTTGTCATCACTTCGGAGGGCTCATGCGACGTACGTAGCTTTTTGGAGAACGTGCAAGCCAAAATCATTTCCATCCTCGGCGATGCGCTTGCAACGCACTCTACTAAATTCTACGCATCGCTACGTTGCCAGTACAAGAAGCCGTCTGACGAAATTTACAGCTTCTGCCACAACACCAAGGCGAAAACGCTGCATCTGGCGGATGTCGACAACCTCGAGGTCATCTACAACCAGTTTGCCGATGAGCTGGTGGCAAAACAAGAAGAACATCAAGCTAAAGGCTCGGGGGGTTCGCTGTGTGGCGAGCCTCACGAACTGTGCGTCAAATTTTGCAAGTTCATACCCCTCTCCGCCTCCAGCTACGTCCTCTTACCACCTACCATTGCGGCAAAGAAGGCTGTCCTGAACATTCAAAACAGTGACGCCAAGTGCTTCGTATGGTGTGTTCTGGCAGCGTTGCACCCAGTTGAGCCAAAAAATAATCCAAAACGTGTTGGCCACTACCTACCCTATGAGGCAGAGCTGGAAGTTGCGATGGCTGGGATCGACTACCCGGTAGAGGTCCCGGATATTCGAAAGTTTGAGGCCCGTACACACAACCCTCGGTTGGCCATCAATGTTTACGGTCTCACTGACGAAAATGAGGTGTACCCCATCCGGGTGAGTGATGTAAACAACAATGATGCTCGAGAAATCCATCTCCTACTTATCAAGGACGAGACCCATCACCACTACACTCTTATTCGCTCGCTCTCTAGACTTGTTTCGAGCCAGCGGAGCAGTGATAGTCACCACGTCGAGGTGTGTCGCAGGTGCTTGTCAATGTTCGACGGACGGGATCAACACAATTACCAACATGTTCGAGGCTCCAACATCGCTGCAGAGAAGCTTGCCAACCACAAGATCTACTGTAGTAACAACGAGCCTGGTGTGGCAGTCTTGCCCAAACCTGGCACCGTGGAGCGTTTGCACATGCACGGTGCCATGGTGGAGCACCCCGCTATCATCATCGCGGATTTCGAGGCCTTCCTCAAACCCCTGTCCACTTGCGATCCCGACCCTGAAGTTTCTTCCACCACCCCTTACCAACTCCACAAGGCTTCGAGTTATGCATACGTTGTGGTGCGACGTGACCAGCACATTGCCCCCGAGCCCTACGTGTATCGCGGTCCCGACGCAGCCAAACACTTCCTCGAGAGGATGGTTGTCGAGGCCAATGAGATAGGGAAGGTACTGTTGGCCCCCAAGTCTATGCTCCCACTGTCCCCCGATGATCAACGTAGACACGACGAGGCCATCGCTTGCCCTGTCTGCGTCAAGGAGTACACTGCCAACAATCGTAAAGTCCAACACCATGATCACTTTGACGGTAGGTATGTTGGTCCTTGGTGCAACGGATGCAACCTCATGGCCCGGGACCCGCGATTTATCCCTGTGTTTTTTCACAATGGCTCGGGATACGACTTCCACCACCTCGTCAAGCATCTTGGGTACGACGACATGCGAATCAACGTCCTGGCGCAGAACGAGGAGCGTTACATTAGCTTGAGCAAGTGGGTGCGAATTTCAGGATCACACTCTACCGTCGAGCTTCGCTTCCTCGACTCCCTGAGGTTCCTCCCGGCCAGCCTCGATGCTCTCGCAGGGAAGCTTAGCGACGAGCAAATGTTCATTACCTCCTGAAACTTTCCGAACTTGGACGCCGGCCTCTTCAAGCGTAAGGGGGTCTATCCCTACGAATACATCACGGACCCTTCCAAGTTCGCAGAGACGTCGCTACCTCCCCAGGCAAACTTCTACAGTCAGCTGCGAGGCTCGAACATCACCGACGAAGAATATCACCATGCCCAGTCCATGTGGCACGAGCTGGGCTGTCGAACTCTCGGGGACTACCACGACGCCTACCTCAGACTTGATGTGACGCTCCTCGCCGACGTGTTCCAGACGTTCCGTGCGACTGCGAAGACCATCTACCAGCTGGACCCTGCCTACTTCTACAGTCTTCCTGGACTGGCGTGGTCAGCCATGTTTCTGGTGACGAAGATCGAGCTGGAGCTTCTTTCGGACGTGGACATGATGCTGTTTGTAGAACGTGTCGTGCGGGGTGGAATGGTCCAGGTGTCGCAGCGACACTCGCGCGCCAACAATCACCACATGGCCACCGGTTACGACCCCTCACAACCGTCCAGCTACATCATGTACACGGACGTCAATAACCTCTACGGACACTCCATGATGCAGCCACTCCCCTTTAAAAACTTCGAGTGGGCTGACCCTTCCAACTTCGACGTCGAAAGCTTCGACGATTCGGAACATGGGTTCTTCGCTGAGGTGGACCTTGAGTTCTCCGAGAAGCTGCAGGATTTGTTCTGCGATCTTCCCCCTGCACCCGAGCTCAAGTGTCCACCCGATTCCAACCAGAAGAAGCTCGTCATGGACTTCGAGCCCAAGAAGAATTACGTCCTACACTACCAGAATCTCCGGTGGTTGATGAAGCAAGGGGTCACGGTCCGCGCAGTTCACCGCATCCTCAAGTTCGAGCATTCTCCATGGTTGAAGGCATATATTGAAGTCAACACCAAACACCGCACTGCAGCCACGTCCGAGCTTGATAAGGATTTCTTCAAGCTTATGAACAATGCGGTGTTTGGCAAAACTATGGAGAATGTACGGAATCGCATGGACATAAAATTGGTAACGAGGAAAGCACAATGTCGCAGGCTCGTAGCGAACCCGTTATTCAAATCGAGGACCATTTATAACGAGCAGCTTGCTCTGGTGCATATGAGGAAGAGTGAGGTGAGGCTCGACAAGCCAATTTATGTTGGTGCCTCAGTATTAGACCTGAGCAAGCTGCACATGTTCGAGACGTACTACGACATATTACGCCCACATTATAGCCACAACATCTTGCTTCTCTACACGGACACGGACAGCTTGGTGTACCACGTCCACTCAGCCGATGCATACAGGGATATAGTCACGGTACCAGCTTTGCTTAACCTCTTCGACACCTCGGGCTATCCCCAGCCGAACCAGTACGGCATCCTGTCCCGAAACAAAAAAGTGCCTGGCAAACTCAAAGACGAGAAGGACGGTGATGTAATTCTCGAGTTTGCAGGTCTTCGCGCCAAGGCCTATGCCATCAAAGCCGAGGGCAGCGTTACCAAGAAGGCCAAGGGTGTCGGCAGACAGGTGGTTCGGGAGCATCTCGCATTCGAGGACTTTGTCGATTGCCTCAAGACCAGGTCGTCGGTTCTAAGAGAAGAACAGCGCATCCAGAGCGTCGACCATATCATCACCACAAACAAAGTTAGAAAAATTGCCCTGGATCCCAACGACGACAAGAGGTGCGTTCTCGAGTGTGGTATTCACACATTGCCGTGGGGGCACTATCGCTTAGCAGAAAGCAAAACCTGCAACATATGTCCATCTTCAACAGAAGATTCATAAAAACAAAACAAAACAAAAAAAAAAAAAAAACACTTTGACTGTCATTACAAGAAACTATGACCGTATTCTTAAATAACCAGCATGCCTATGAATTTGTTCGGTTTCAAAAAACAGATCATTATGGAAACCATACCAGATCATGAAGCCTTACCTTCCGTGTTACCTAAACTCAACGGTCTGTTGATCATTCACCTCAACAGCATTTGGACGAAACTGAATGACGATGTGGGCAAGATGTTTTATGTTTTTAATAACAATTTACATTTCTACGAAATTCCGATTGACGGGAAACTTCAAATCACCGTGAATCCGGAAAACGCAGGCGAAATCAAAATTTCTACCGGCAAGAACATTTTTCGAATCAAGCACGACAAGATGCTTTCTAACATTACGTACGATGTTTCTGCAGGAGATTATCTTTACATGGAACTTCTCGGAGATTACGACAAACTCATTCCTCTTTTTGTAGAATTACGAATCGTCTATCCTATTATAAATAACCGTTAACCAAAAATGCCTAACGACATTTTCGGCAACACCAAGCGTGTAGACCATGCAGAAGAGATTCTCATGTTGGACATTCGAGTTAAGAAGTTGAGGACCGATTTGATCGCTTTGCAGGAAACCTTAAACAAAAGTTTAGAGTCGGAAATCGCTACGCTCCAAACGCAATGTCTCGACCCCATTCTGAAAATCGATTCTGAACTGAAAACGCTCATAAAAAATTATGTCGACGTACCTTCTTACGACAACGTTCAAAATATACAGTTGAGCGTGGATTCGCTTCAAAATGATTTGGCCAAATTACAGCAATTTCAATCGAAAAATGAAGATTTGGAAAAATTGAAACTCGAAATCGAAGAACGAACTTCCGCAATAGAAAAGAATTTCTCTGAACTTCAAACCGTTGTGAACGATATAGACGCAGAACGCTTGCATGTCGTCGTTTCCAAATTACAAGAAGAATTCACCAGCACGTTGGAAGAAATTAAATCCAAGTTGCAGACTTTGGAAGATACAATGACGAACCTACCATCGTCGGACGAACTGCAGGTCATCGGTAAAAGCGTCGCGAACATAAAAATTCAATTGGAGGCCTATCAAGATTTCGAACACATTCAAACCACCATCGCTACGCTTCAGGCGTCCTTGGAATTGATCAACAAAGAAATTAAAAATATTCACGCTGAAGCAAGAGCGTTGACGAGCATTCAAGACACGTTGAGCACGGTTCAGCAGAAGATCGAATATTTAGAAAATTTGAACGTCGAAACGAATCTCGCTCATTTTCATCACGTACTGGACAACATACAGGGTGACTTGGAATCGTTACGGACGAGCGTCCCTTCGAGCGAAGATTTGGAAAAATTGAAAACGGCGGTGACGGCACTATCCGAATCGAGCGACATCAAAAATTCATTGAGCGATCTCGAGAGTAGGGTGGCCAATCTCCCCACCTCCAAAGAATTGCACGCTTTGAAAAGAAACATATCACGTATGCTGAAACGACTAGAAACGGAAACGGCGAACGTGGAACAGATTCGAGACGAAATTAGTTCGCTGGTGTCGACGCTGCCCACTTCGCAGAGCGTCGCCGATCTTCACACGCAGTTTACAGAGATGCGAAGCATCGTGAACGATCTTACCGAGAAGAGCTCGAAATTGAATCAAGTCGAGAACCTTCAGAACATCGTCGTCAACATCAGAGATCAAGTTGGAGTGCTGGAATCCACGCAGGAATCGACGCTGGCCTCTTTCGGTGCCAAGTTGCAAGAACTCAACGAAAACTACAAGCAGTTGAACGTGGAAGTGAAAATCAAACCGTCGTTTTCTACCGTAACGGATACCATAGTCGAGCATTTGCTGCCCATCGAAAATAAACTCGGACAAGTTCACAGTAATCTGCTCGGCGTCGACACTAAATTCGCTAAACTGCATTCTCTGCAAGCCATCGAAATCAACAGCATTCCCAATCAACAGAGAATCTCCACGTTCGTCGAAGGTAACAAACTGTACATGTTACATCCTTATCATCCGTACTACAAGTTTCTCCTCGATGGCACGATTCAGATAAACGAATTTTCGTACTGGTCTCACGGTAGAAAAGCTAGCGTTCCCACCATGACTTTGATATCGAATCGTGGTGTCCAGAAAGCAGGAAACATTCCTCTGGCACGTTGGAACGAAACGCGCAACATATATGAAATACACGAAGACGAAGATCTTACCGTTTTCGACGTGAGTGCCGGCGATAAGCTGATCATTCAAAACACGAGCGAAGTGCCACCCTCTTTGAATCCCATCACGCTTATGCTTCTCTTGAAACGTAATCTCTAAAAAAATGTCTAGGCAAGCCATCGTCGAAGAATTGCATAAACCTGCACGCCGTAACTACGAACGTTTGGCTGTGGTAACCAAGGGCATCGACGACCTCTGGCAAAGTGACCTCGTGGAGATGAGTAGCGGCAATTTGAAAAACGTGCATAAATTGAACAAGGGCAACAAGTACCTTCTCACCGTCATAGACACGTTTTCGAAATTCGCATGGGCTCTACCTTTGAAGGCGAAAACGGGAACGTGCGTCACGGAAGCATTCAAATTAATTTTTCGCGAAAGCGGCGGCAGACGACCACGGTTTCTGCAAACGGACAACGGTAAAGAATTTTACAACGCCGTATTCCAAAAGTTTATTCAAAAACACAAGATTCGACATTATTCGAGCTTCAGTCACATCAAAGCCAGCATCGTGGAAAGATTCAATCGAACCTTGAAAACACACATGTGGAAACGATTCACGCTTCGGGGAATTTACAAATGGGTCGACATCCTGCCGGAACTCGTCGACACCTATAATGAAACGGTACACAGAACGATAGGCATGAAGCCAGCCGACGTTACGAAATCTGACGAGCAGCGTTTAATTTCTACAGTTTACTGTCCAAAGTACACACCCACGACAAAGAAAGCTAAATACAAAATTGGAGACCAGGTGAGGATCAGCAAATTCAAACGCACCTTCGAGAAGGGATTCACAAAAAATTGGAGCACGGAACTCTTTACGGTGGTTCGAGTTCTACCCGGAAACCGACACACGTATATAATAAAAGATAGTAGCGGCGAGATTTTGAAAGGAAGATTTTACGAAGAGGAACTCTCTAAAACGAAACACCCCGACACGTACCTCATCGAGAAAGTATTGCGTAGGAAAGGTGACAAACTGTTTGTCAAATGGCTGGGACTTCCGGAAAAAAGTTGGATCGACGCGAACGAAGTGATCTTGTGAGTACGTGGAACGTGGTGAAGCGTCTACCGGATCCGGAAAGTCAAACGAAGAAAAAGAACGGCAAGTTGCTCCCCGACAGCATCCGCTGTCTGATCGTAGGTCCATCGGGGTGTGGGAAAACGACACTGCTCGTGGACAATTTTCTCCTCGCACCGAATTGGTTAAATTGGAAGAACAGGCACCTGTACGTGTTCTCGAAAAGTTTGGAGCAATCCAAATACCAGCAACTGATGAAACTGTACGATGGTCTGGACATTGCAACATTCACCTCGGAAATAAAACCACTCGACGATTGTCGTGAAAATTCAGTCGTTGTGTTCGACGACGCCATCCTGGAAAATCAAAATGAAATTCGCAACTTTTTCACGCAAGGTCGTCACAAAGGAATGGATTGCTTTTACCTAGCTCAAACGTTTTCCAAAATTCCAAAACAGTTAGTGCGCGACAACGCCAATTTCATATGTTTGTTTCGTCAAGATCACACCAACCTCAAGCACGCGCACGATGACTACGTAGGCGGAGACATGAACTACAATCAATTTTCGGAAGGCTGCTCTACTTGCTGGAATGGTGACGATTTCGGATTTGTGACGATCGACATGACGAGAAAACCCAACGACGGAAAATACAGAAACAAAATCAACGACTTTCTAAACGTTGCAACGTTGTGAGAAACGACGTATATAAATAACGTCATGACGAAACGAAAAATCGAGGACGAAAATCTCAAGCTTCGCGATTACCTCGCGAAACGCTTCAAAGGTTGGAAATCCGAGAATCGCGGATTCTACGAAGAGAAGAAACGTCAGGATCAACCCGTGATCGATGCCATCAGCAGTCTAGGTAAAGAAATTAAAAGTGTCACGGAACAAAATAAAAATTTGATTAATGAACTCGTACCGCTCGCAGCTAAAAGTTACGCCGTACCCACACCCATTTCGAGCATTCCTTCGACGCCGTTCGAACTGAAGGATGCACCGGCACGACGTCGAGCCATAGGCAGCACGTCGTCGTCTTCGGATAAAATCGAGTTGGGACCTTTGGCACGAGACTACCTGAGCACGGGGAAATTCGACAAGGATGAAGTGTTCGGATTGTATCCCAGCATGGAAACCAGCGAAGGCGGCGGTGTGGTGTGGAAGATTGGGAAATCGAAGGTGACCTTCGAAGGCAACGACATTAAAGTCAATTTAGGCGACAAGGATAGTTGGAACAGGTATCCGGGTACGGTGGGACTGTGGGAACTCGTTGCCAAAAAGCAGCCGAAAGATTACACCGACGAAGATTACCAGAGTTACAAGGAAATTCTGATCATGACGGATGCCTTGTACCAGAACAACGACGCCTCGCAGAATAGGGTGAAATCGAGCAGCGGCGAGAAGTACAGGAATCTCATCAAACCGATTTGGAACCAGGTCAAAACGGGCAGCGGCGTCAAACGCTACAACACGTTACCCAAAGAATTCGTTTGGGTGGACGACGTTAGGAAACTCGTGGACCGATTGTTGGTGATAGCCGGCGAAGAGAATGCAGGCAATCGTAATTTCTACAACGAGAAGGTTGGCATCGTGGACATGATCAGCACGAAACTTTCCAACTTCATCGTGAACGACGACAAGGGCATAGGTTACCTGATCAAAATCATCAACACGCTGCCTCCGAAATTTTGGAACGTGGCCGAAGGAAAGGGACTCGTAAACGACATCATCAACAAGTTACCTTTCGAGATGCATCTACCTGGCTACCAGTACTGCGGGCCGGGTACCAAACTCGAGAAAAGATTGGAGAGAGGAGACAAGGGTGAGAATCCGTTGGACGCCGCATGCAAAGATCACGACATCGCCTACAACACCACGCAGACGGATCTGAATGCACGTCACGAAGCAGACAGAAAGTTAGAGCACGCAGCTTTCGAAAGGTTCGTGAGTAAAGACGCATCGTTGGGTGAACGGGTCGCCGCACTGGGTACCACCATCGCCATGAACACGAAACAAAAATTGGGGTGGGGTATATAAATAACATACAGTAAAAAAAAAACAACATGGCTTGCATAACTGATTTGCCGCACGAGCTACTATCTAAAATATTCAAAAAGGTAGTTAACGGAGATGTTAATAAACTTGTAAGCATGGCAAAAACGATGCCGGAATTTCGCATCCCTTGTGAAATGGTTCTCAAGGACCTTCTTCAGGAGATCAGCGGCCTGAGGTGCGGTGATCTCAACATTCTGCTTTCGGCTGCAGGGGAAAAATTAAACGATAGGTCGGACGAACTGTACGAGGCGATGCAGGGAAGAAGACAGTATACTGATGATTGGTACAAGTCTATGCAGGAGAAGGAAGATATCACTACGCACATCCTCGCGTTTTCCGAAGCACGAACTTTCTTCCTCTGTTAAAAAAATAATAATATATATACGTGCCAAAAAAAAACTTGATATATAAATAACACATATCATAAAAAAATAATCTTCGGTATATATATATAAATAACACACATCGTGAAAAAAAAGCAATTAAATTTCTCTCTAACACTCTGACAACTGAAAAAATGAGCGATCTCCAAGCATTAAAACAAATGCTAAATTTGTCAGTTGAGTATGTAAAAATTCAGGAATTGGAAGTCGACAAACCTTACACGATAACTTCCGGTTCAATCGTTTCTACCCAGTATGGTCCCAAGGTACGCCTGTTGCTCAACGCACAATACAGTCTATTTTTACCAGATCGATACGCTAACATGTTATGCGACGAGAAGCTATCTATTTTAATCGAGAACAAAACTCGAATCGTGTACAAGGGGACAAAGGAACTTCTTGGCAAGAAAACGAAGCACGTAATAGAATTTGTGTAACAACTGCGAGGCCTTGAAAATATATAAATAACATACCGTAAAAAACTACACAAGAAAAAATCTCAGAATATATATATAAATAACATACCGTGAAAATAACACATAGAGCATCAACATGAAGCCCAAGGGTGTCGTGTACCAGATACCATACTCCAATCTTAAAAATCTAGGTGCCCTCGATGGGTTACTCACTAAGAAACAACGCGAGAAGAAACGTTCTTGCTTGTCGAAAGGACATGGAATGAAATTGCTGCTCAGCACACCTCAATTGAAAAGATTGCAGCGTTCGCGGAAACAGCAAAAGATCGGAGGCTTCATATTCAGCATCCCGGCCATCCTGGCAGCATTGGGGGCCGTTGGAAGTTTGGCCGGCGGAAGTGCCGCCATCGCGAAAACCGTCATCGACTCAAAGAAGAACAAGGCCGAGTTGGAAGAACAGAAACGTCACAACCTGGCCATGGAGAAGAAGGGGAAGGGCGTGATGAGAAAGTTTAAAAAAAAGAAACAGAAGCACTCACCAACCGAGACATTGAATCTCTGATCGAACCGTTACAAATCAAACACTTCAGAGGAGTTTTCATGTCCGACTCGTTACCTTCAACCGTCAAAAGAAGAGAATGCGGAGTAGTCAACTTGGACGGTCAAGAAAATCCAGGCACGCATTGGATATGTTACCACAAAAACAACAATGATAAAGCATTCGTTTTCGATTCTTTCGGAGGTGTTCCACCTGCAAATTTAATTCATTATCTGAAGACGAACAAAACCTCTATATACTACAACGACGAACGCATTCAAAATTTCGGAGACGTGAACTGCGGTCATCTCTGCCTCTCCGTGCTCGCGTTTCTCTCTAAAATAAATAACCCTACGATCGAGGATTTCCAGAAAGCATTGTGGAACCTCAAACAGCATCACTAGGATGGGCGTGTTCCATCTCACGAGCGAATCTTCAATCTTGAAACTCACGCTGCACGACGACATCGTCTATCCTAAATCCGTGGCTCTGCGTGCATTCTACAGCATGTACCTCATACCCAATGTTACGCAGCACAACAACAAAATTAGCGTCGGAAGCAAACACATCGTCGTCACGCCAGGACAATACAATCTTTCCACTTTGCAAGCTCAGTTACCCAAAGGCACGTACCTTTCTCAAAATTCGGTCACGCACAGAGTGGAAATCCTATCCGCTACGGAGACCGTGGACCTGGGCACCATGGGAGAACTTTTAGGTTTCGAGAACGACACCAAACTCGAAGCTGGCATCAAGCACGTGGCAACCAACATTCCTAAATTCTTGGCCATAGAGACTCTGAACGTACACTGCAACGTTGCCGAAGGTATGATCACGAAATCTTCGGACGGATTGTTAGGAAGTCACAAACAGACGGGAATCATAGCTACTTTCAAACCAAGTTCCGAGTTCATGGAACCGATCATCTACACGCCCTCTTCGCCGATCTATTTTCCAGTATGCCGCAACCGCATAGACGACATAGAGTTGGTGGTGACGAACGAGAAAGGAGACGTGGTGGATTTCGCAGGTGCCACTACGACGGCCATCGTGGAGATCAACGTATAATAAATAACACACATATGTAAAATGGAGCAAATCGAAAGTTACGAATTGCAATCCTTCCCTCCCAACCGTCGCACGTTCGCCAATCTGAACGAAGCGAACAGGGAGATTGAATACGACGTGGACGTAGGCGACGGGTTCGTTCATCCTCACAGAGCGGACCTCTACCTTCAATTCGACGTGGTGAAGAAAGAAAGCGAAGATGCGTTTCCCGCAGCAGCAAATTTGATACTCGTGGACAACTTCGTGCCTCACCTGTTCTCGCAGGTGGAGGTGAGGAAACACAACACCGTCATCGACAGAATAGATTATCCAGGCATCACGTCGACGGCAGTGGGAACGTTGAAATTATCCAAAACGGACGCAGCGTACTACCAGGCCGGGGGATTCGAAGCGGGGACCAAAATATCGACGAGAAGTCACACGGTGCTTTTTCCCATGCGTCTGCTGCCTGGTTTCTTCTCGGACTACAAGGAGATCATGTGGAAGGGAGGACTGAGGGTCACGTTTCGAAGAGCGGCCAACGACAACGACGCACTGATGCGATACGCTACTTTGGGTCCGGACGGCACCACGCCGCTGCCCAACACTTTACCCGAAGCGGCCAAGTGCGTCATCCGGAGCATGGAATTGAGAATGCCGGTGGTGGAATACGAAACGAACTACGCCCTCAAGTACAAAGCGGAGATCTTGAAAAGTCCGCAGGTGTTGATTCACTTTCACGGTTACCAGTGCGTGCAGAAGATGGCGTCGGGAAGTCACATGGAATTCGACGTGACGACGCAGTTCAACAACATACAGTTCGACATGCCAGATTTCGTCGTAGTGCTCTTTCAGACCGGGCGCGATAACAACCAGGAAAAAGATTCCAGCAAGTTCGACGACTGCAAGATCAAGAACGTTTATCTGAAGAACGGACGCAACGAAGTGTTCCCGCGCGAGAATTACAACCTCGACGTGACCAAAAACGATTACCTCAAACTTTACGAAGCGTTCTCGGCTTACAAACGCGTGACCGAGGGAAACGTGGACATGTACTACACGCCCAGCGAGTTCAAAGCACGGAGACCCATGACCGTCATCAACACATCTAAGAGAAAGAAGGTTGTGGTCAACGATCGAACCAACATCAAGGTCGTCTGCGAGTTCCACGATGCCTTGCCCGAGGATACCCTATGCAGTGTCATCCTGATTGCAGAGAAGTCCTTCGCCTACGACGTGAAGAACGAGAGGGTCACAGAGCAGTTTTAACAAGTTTTTAACATCTTTTCTTGCAAAATAAGAAATTTTCTGCACTAGCACAATCAGTTGCAATGGCACAATACGAATTTCACTAGTTCAGATCAGTTACAAATGTCAATTTCATTAGCTATCAGCTACAATATCTTTTTTGCACTATAGCACGAGACAATCAGAAAATTTGCACAAAAAAAATTTGTTGTTGTTTTTACACGTGAAAATTAACAATAAATTTTTTTTTATCGTTTCAGATGCTGTCGAAACATCAAAAACACATACACACACACTAAAAAAAAAGCATGCAACTTTATTTGTAACACACACACACATATTCTCCATCTTCATCAAGAAAATATTATAATAAACATAATTATTTTTATCTATCTCACAATAAAACTCTATATCCAAAAATATCACAACATCAAATAACACTAGAGTCGATAGTACACGTTGCATGCATTACGGAGGTCCTCTGTAGGGTTTCATGGAAGTTTGGGGGGGAAAAAAAACACGTGAAACTCTACAGAGGTGCGGTAATCTATAACCGCAGCCATTAGAAAACTTTTACATTTTTGGTTGGGCACCACGCACCCTGGCGAGGTTATAGGGGCCAGGCATCCTAAAAACAACCATTATTATTTTGTTTGTTTGTTTGTGTTACAATATTCCCCCGAGAGAGGTTTACAAAGGTCACGATATACGGAGTTGGAAAATTACGATATGGCGCATTCGCTCATTACTCTTGCCAGCCATAAATCTCTCTCTCTTTTTTCATCTTACAGCAAAGTTGGCATCTCTATTTTTTTTTAGTTGTAAGTAAATTGCCAACACACTCTAGTTAATAATGCTACATATTATACACACACACACGCACACACATACTATATTACCATCCACCCATCTCTCTCTCTTTTACGGCAGTACATATTTGTTGTCGGCTCTCCTTGTTTAGTGTGTGTAGGTTGGCAAAAATTGCTTTATGCGCTGTAAGGCAAGCCTCAAGCAAAGTTGTCAGCTCCTTGCTTTAGGCTAGGTTAGACCAAAAAAAATCTTGGTGATTTTTTTTTCGAGTAAGAAGTTGGCAACGCTGATTTTTACTTGAGGGCGATCAACCGGGTTGATTGCACAAGCAAAATTGTCAGCTCCTTGCTTTAGGTTAGGTTAGAGCAAAAAAAAATCTTGGTGATTTTTTTTCGAGTGAGGAGTTGGCAACACTGATCTCCACTTGAGGGCGGTCAACCGGGTTGATTGCACAAGCAAAGTTGCCAGCTCCTTGCTTTAGGTTAGGTTAGAGCAAAAAAGGCTGTGGGTAAGCTGTCGGTTGTTTAACTCTTCCCTCTCTCTTTTTTTTTCTTGTAAAAGGCTATGGCAAAAATACCAGTGGGTTGGCAACCTTGCTTTATGCACTGTAAGGCAAGCCTCAAGCAAGGTTGACAGCTCCTTGCTTTTAGGCTAGGTTAGACCCAAAAAAAAACCTTGGTGATTTTTTCGAGTGAGGAGTTGGCAACACTGCGAGAAAATACCTCAAGCAAGGTTGCCAGCTCCTTGCTTTAGGTTAGGTTAGACCCAAAAACAAAAACCTTGGTGATTTTTTCGAGTGAGGAGTTGGCAACACTGCTCACCACTTCAGCTCACCACTTGATGGCGTTGAACCGGGCTGATTGGACTACTTCTACCTTTCAAGATATGTAGCAACACGGAATTGATTGACTTTCTAGTGCATCCTTGAAGGATCAGTTACATTGCGTTCATCATATGCATTAGTTCTCATCGTCAAGATTAGCTAAAATAGGAACAATGAGAAGAAAATACAAATATACTTCAACAATGCAGCATCGCGTACCGCCTACACTTTACCTGAATTTAGAACACTCCATTTTTTTCAGCTTTGTTCTTTTGTGTACATGCCATAAAAAATATAGCACGATCACATTTAAGGAAAGAAAAATGTAAACATATACTCCATGTAATCAGAAGTATCCGGACACCCACCTGAAAATAAAGTACAAGTTTGGGCAACCCTTCATCGGGAACACAGGCAGTCAATACAGTGTAGGCCCACCCTTAGCCTTGATGACAGCGTTCACTCTCACAGGCATACTTTCAATCAGGTGCCGGAAGGTTTCCTGAGGTAAGGCAGCCCATTCCTTGCAGAGCGTCAAAATGATGGGTCTAGCACGAAGTCGGCATTCCAAAGCATCCCAGAGATGTTCTATGGGATTCAAATCAGGACTCTGCACAGGCCAGTCCATTAGTGGGACGTTGTTGTCGTCAAACCACTCCCCCACAAGCCCTGCAGTATAGACGGGTGCTCGGTCGTGTTGAAAGACACATTGGTCATCTCCGAACTGGTCTTGGACGGTAGGCAGCATGAAAGCTGTTAAAATGTCAAGGTAAGCTTGTGCCGTGACATTGCCATGTAAAGCAACAAGGGGGCCAAGCCCCCTCCAGGAGAAACATGACCACACTGTAACCCCGCCACCTCCCAATTTCACTGTCGGCACTATACAGGCTCGTAGATGTCGTTCACTAGGCATTCGCCACACCCACACCCTACCATCGGATCGCCACATTGTGTACTGTGATTCATCACTTCACACAACGGTTTTCCACTGTTCTGTGGTCCAGTTTCGACGCTCCTTGCACCACACGAGGCGGCGTTTGGCATTTGTCTGTGTGATGTTTGACTTATGGGCAGCTTTTCGGCCATGGAAACCAAGTTGCCGCACCTTGTGCCAAACAGTAATGGAGCTTGGAGTAGATCCTGATGCAGTTCGGAATTTCTGTGTGATGGTGGCGATGGATGATTGACGATATAATGCTGTACGACCCCCTTCAACACTCGATGGTCTCTGGAGGTCAACATGGGAGGTTGGCCTGCAATCTTTTGGGTTGTATGTACACATCCCTTCACTATAACAGCGGAAACAGTAGGCAGAGGGATGTTTAGGAGGGTGGAATTCTCACACACAGACATCCTACACAAGTGGTACCCAACCAACTGACCACGTTGAAAGTCTGTGAGTTCGGCAGACCATTCCATACTGCTGTCTCACACTGTCTGCAGACTACTGAGTTCGCTGACTATGTGTTCCACGCGGTAGATGGCAGTACTGTGTCGCCCTCTATGATAAACACACGTTTCGCGGTGTGTCCGGATTTTGATCACATAGAGTATATGTCAATAAATACAAGAGTTAAAATAATTCTATCACTCTTCATTATTCATAAACCTTTGTATTATATTTATTTTTGCGTTAGTAGTTTAACCAAGCAGTAAATAACGCAATATGAATGAAGTCATAGCTATCACAGAAAAGAACTAGCAGAAAATTATGTTGAAATTTTTGCAAGCGAAAATTCTTATCCGCATCATTTAAATCACTCCCGTTATTCTTGTAGGAAATCGAGAAGACTTGGAGAGGTGAGCCACATGGAACGTCTGAGAAACTGAAGAATAATTTACAGGTTCCTTGATGAAAACCATGAAGGTGCTGCAAGAAGGTCAATCGACTGATGTTTTTTTTTTTTTTTCTTTTTTTTTCTTTCTTTCTTGTTTCTACATTATTGTTTCGTCAGCACATTGACTATTTATGCCCGTCACACAATACGGGGTTGAGCCTCTGAACTAAAACAAAACTGAGGATAGGATGGGTGGGCTCTAGGAATAAAATGAAGTGACTGTTCTAAATCTTTCTAACTAAATTTCTAAATCATAGACTCCGAACCAACAACTAAAATTATACTATCTGTGAGAATAAAGTTATCCATACCGGGGCGTAAAGGGAGCAATCAGCACACGTGCAGACAAACCCAGGACAACACAGAGGAGTACACTGGCCGTAAGTCCAGGCGATAGAGCCCAGTTGGCATGCAAGACTGCAGTTACCGGGGGTCAGGAAGGTCAAGACGAAGGTGGAAGGATAGCCTTAAAAAGGGTATGAAGGAAATGGATCTGCATATTTTGAGCGGAACACGTTCGTTTGAACGCCTCCAGCGGCTGCTATCATCGGCGAACTTTCCATGGCAGAGTGTGTGAACTATATTCGGACATGGTCACCAAGATACATTGGTTGATACAATGTGCGCCATCCTGTACAAACCACTGAATGTCTCACAGGAAATAAAACCCAAGATCTACTGATTACAAGATGATAAAGATAACCACTACTCTTCCGAAGAGGCTTCACTGATCATTTAAAAATATTGCAGAATAAAATATATTTGTGGGGAAAGAAAGAGAGAGTTATAATAGGCATGAACTACAGGAAGTCACAAATTGATTTGGTACACAAGTATAACAAATACGATACCGAGAAGCAGCAGCCACCCTTCTCGTGTTCCAACTGCCTCATAACGAACGAACGACCTGTTATCCGATGTAACCTTATTTCTCGCAGGTCCGGTTTCAGATAAAATTGTAAAACCGATGAACTTCGCAGTTAGCATGCAGCGAGGACGTAAATCACATTAACAAAATGAAATAAAACGCTCCAGCCGACTTGTGCATTCAATAATTTAACAAATTAATTAGGTGCAACCAGCACAGTCGTTGTTTTTAAGTCTGTTTCCCCGGAATGGTAACGGGGATACGAGGCTACAACGTTGTTGTTTGCTCGGCAATCAACACTGGCGTATCTCGTACGAGTAAAATCCGAACATCGAATTATGCTGTTTGACTGATAGATTTCAGAGTTGCGCCCCCGCCCCACAAGTTGAAAATCACATAAAGCCGACATGTCTAGCGACCGATTCAAGCTCTGTGAAATCTCACGTATATAGCAGGATCAAATTTCTACACAGTACATCTGCGAGTGTTAGAGCATTAAAACAAACAGAATGTTTTTAACATACGTCTCCTGCGAATTTAGAAAGAAAGCAAGTTGTAAAAGCTATTGCACTAAACATGTATACAATATACATGTATATAATATACGTATAACTCTGCAAGAAAAGCACTAACTGCAAATTCCTCAATGAGTTAGGTTTTTAGGTCATCTGAAAACGAATCTGTCTGTAGTTTAATGTTGCTAAATTTGGGACATTTTTAAGTTTAAGCATATTTCTGGAACAACTAAGCCTATCAAGGAAATGGAATTACTTCTAAATACATATATTCATATGATGCTACAATCAATGTTGTTTTGTATTATCTTTATGAATCGTTGCATGTACTAAGCTCGAAAAATGCTATATAATATTTTTCATATTTTTCCATTTATTAGCTTTTAGCTTTTATTTTTACATATAATTTCTATATTTACAAACGTCCCCCGAAGTATATTCCATATTCATGCTATTACTACATTTTCCCTCGTTGTATTAAATACCAAAGGTTTTCCGTTCACCTGTATTCTGTTCGTATTGTACTCTCTGTTTATTTTAAATATCGACAAAAGCAACTGTCATTCCATCATCCTTATTATAATCCCATTGTCACATAAGCCAATACTAATTAGATGAGGTTGTGTCGCCCCAGTCAACACATGTTCTTTCAAGTAAAAATGTTCAATCTGTGTTATACTAGTTAGTGTTGAAATCTTTTATTTTAAAAATGTTAGAATTCTGTCTTTAAAAATGGGTTATTGTTAATACCTCGATAGGTAAAGGATTGTTTAACTTAATTCTTGCCGAGATGCTGAAACTATGGATATGTAAACAATCATGTAGTTACCTTGGGAAAATGTACACAAATTTTTGATATAAAAGAGCAAGACTTCTGTAAGCCAGCGGGACATTCTCCTGGTTGCTGAAAGGCTGATGATTCAGGGGACGTTGGGGAAATATCTTGCTTCGTTCTTCGGTTCGGCTGGTATACTTGTACTCCAGGTTGGCAGACATTTCACGACCCAACTCTGAATAAGGTGTTCTCCTGCATCATCAAATGACCAGGGTTATAAACTTTGGTACAACTAATAGGTTTAGGTCTACAAGTTGTATCAGGTCAATTGTCTGTTCTGAAAAGTGTTTGTATATCATCGGAAGTTCAAATAAATCTTCTAGTAACAGATCTGGATGATCTTTTATTCCTAACCAATACAGGATAATTAAAAATAAATCCTGCACCACAGACCACGCAAGGGATTGGTCCTTTTAACCCTACGAAGCCTTTGAGAAGTCCGATAAAAGGGTTTGTAACCGGACTAACAAAGTTCTAAAGGCAGATTGTGTGTGTCACGGTAAGTGACTGGAGTGGTGGAGTGTTACGTTGAAATGGCTTAAGTTACATTTAATATATGTTTTCATGCATTACAAAAGCAGTAAAAAATCTTCAGAACATTTATCTTCCTGAAAGTTCTGAAATTGTGAATAAGGTTGTCAATAGATTAAATCATGGTAAAGGGATAGTTCCAAATGTGGTAAAAATGAAGGTGGGGTCTGTGTTTTCAAAGAAGAAATGCAGACGGTCAATGTGGTTTTACTTGGTGCTTCGAGAGTGAATATAATCTTGAATTTGACTCCAAATGACATTGCATATTAAATATACACCCATTAATGCGATATTGAACGCGTTTCAGTCGATATAAATCTTTCTCTAAGGACAACAGGAGGAGATTCATATTTCAGAACCTCAAAAAATATGGTAATCCATTGTTTCGGTAATAGAAAATAAGCACATTTTGTATTTAAATTTTACATTACAATTAATGTCACGTAAGCATTTTGTTTAGCTAGGTGAGCCGCTTGATTAATGAGAATTGCCATTTCTCATTTTCTACAATTGTAGTTCACACGTAATTCAATACTTTGATTTAAATAACTAATTATATATTTGCATATCAGACACTTCGTTAGTACACACAAATCATATCCCTGTCCATTATTATCCTTCTCTCATCTTTCTTCAAAGTTTAGATATTCTGTCTGTCCCTTTCTACCTCTGCATGTACGTACAGGTATATGTTAATGTGATAACAGTGAATGTGTTCGCTTTGTGACTTATTTATTTCTCTAAGTGCTTTCTACATTTTGGTAAATGACACCGCTATTGTGAATTGAACAGCAAAGGAATAATTACATTGACATGAACCGTAGAGACAAGTAATAGGAGCACGTAACAAGGCAGAAAATTCCATCCACAAATGCTTCCGATTCCACCATCGACCAGGAGCTCTTTCCCAATGCACTGAGACAGCGCTTCTACTAAAAGGCCCCAAGCCTTATCAATTATGTTCACCAGTAACGCACTACTCTCAGAGGGATCAAACGCCCCATAGTGAATGGGCTTATATCGGAGAAAAGGGGCATTCTGGCCAGAAAGCTTCGATTTTCGCACCTTGTTCCACGACCACTCACCTCTTCGATAGCCCTTCACTCTCGGCATCCTTGGTTCTTTCTATCCATGAACTTTCTACGGATTTATCCCATCACTTCCTCTGGGAACCTGTGGAGATTATACATGTTTATTGTCGCTGTAGCGTGTGTTACATTCATTCATTTCGTTAATTGCTTCTTAACTCAACTAACACTGAAATGATGGCTACAATGAAGACTATACGTTGTTGTTATTGTTGATGTGTGTTATTTAACGTCACTTTTCTGCCAGTTTTGGCTAGTCGCGACGATGAGGATGAGCGATGATATGATTAAAGGGACATTCACAAAGAACATCCATGACCAGACTGAGATTCGAACCCGGGACTCCTGGCATCGTAACACTTACCCACTTTGCTCTCTCGGGATGATTATGTGCACGCATATGCATATCTCGACAAACTACAATGCCATCGTGGCAAAATGGTCAGTTTAGACGTAACTCGCAATAAACATAATATGAACGTCAAATATTTCTTGTGAAAGCTATTACAAATATATCCTTTGGATGTTACGGAGACTGTCAACACATTACAGAAACTTCTTCAATAATAATATCATGCAATTTTTCAACGGGATAATTGTGGTATTTCCTTATATATGCTTAATCTTGTGGTCACAAAGTGAATGACTGACTGTTTTGATGCCCAGTTGATACAGACAACTGAAAACTGGAGAGGTGGGAGTTTTGAAAGCAATCCAAAATTCCTTGAAATGCATCACCATCAAGTATTAATTTCAGTTCACTACAAATCCTAGGGATATTTTACACCGAAGCGACAGGTGACAGTGGCTTCGAGATTTTATAAGGAAGTGGAAAGCGACACTTCACCACAAACTGCACGAATCTACGAAACCACTTTTCATCTACACTTGAAAAAAGTTTACAGCGCCTGCAAAACCAACCCTACCGAGAAGAAACGGGCGCGCTATAAGCAAAACGGCCCGGCCGGAGTGGCGCCACTTTGATGTGAAAGGTTACATTTATTTCGTAAATATGATTTTCTGATTGTAGTGTGCAGTTACCTCTAACGTTCGTTTCATCTAATAGAATATAGATAATTCTACGCAGGGGAAAAAAATGAAAATTATACCGCAGAATGTTTTTAAAGCAGGCAGCACGGTCTTATGTTCGGAAACGTCAGACACCCCATTACTACCGACTTCCCCACATTTCTTCCTTACGAAAGCCAGCCATAACGCCCGTTAAAACTGGAAAAAAAGGGAGGGAAAATGTGTCGCTCTCTATTTTAAAAACGAACATTAAGGTTAACCTGGTCCATGCTTGGACTAATCCACCAGAGTCCAGAGAGAACTTACATAAAAAAAAAAGAGAGAGAGAATAAACCGCGCCCCAATACTCTATTACTTAATGAACAAAGTAGGGTGATTTATATAATTGCTCCTCGCAACCCATTTTATGCAACCCTGTCTACCGCTACACCCATTTTCACGTTCACTGTGTTACTCAGCCAAATAGCTTCCTCCTAATCCATGCTAATGAACTTAAAAGAGGACTGCGGCGCGTTCAGCCACTGCTAAGTGCTTCGTATCGTTTATTATCACCCTCTGTGTAATCCGTAGATTATGCACCGCTACAAAACTACTTCCGAGAAGAATTCTGGTTATGTTTAATGTCATTCAAAGAAAAATTGTTAACAGTGCCAGTAAAGTTACTCCGCTGCTAATTTACTTACGGAAGCGACGATGTGCACGTTCCCAAGTACAAAGCACAGCGTTAGTTTGATTCAAAAAGCTCGTGGCACTTCAATGAAAGCACTGAAAGCAACATTAACGGTTGGAAGATGACACATGTAAATACCGAAATTTTGCATCATTCACTGCAGAGACACGAATTAAATTTTATACAAAAATATTTGCACACACACCACCATACTAATTCGAGATATCATACTTAAATATACTACTACTACTACTACTACTACTACTCTCTTCTCCAAATGTTTATACTCTTGTTACAAGTGTGTAGTTGCAGAATCGGTTACTTGGTTAAGATATTCAGTCTAGCTATCTGTCAATTTGAGGAATAGAAAAAGTTTCCAAAACATATCCGAAAACATCCACGGCACGTCCGTGAAGTACATACAATGGATCGAAGAGAGATCCGAGGAATGTACTGGGTATCTATTGGACATCCAGAACTGATGCTCTTGACTGACTGATTTTACCCTCCTTCTCTGACACTTTTGGCTAACCGCGAAAATGAGGATGAAACATGATAAGATGAAATTGGTGAAAGAACAATCACAAACACACATGGACAGAACACAATACAAGCCTCACAGTGGATTATACCGACTGAGAGTTCAGATGTAAGAGCCTCGTTAGTCTTCAATATTAAGAGTCCAGGGTGTACTACGTGGAAGAGAAGTTGGCATTAGGGTCTCCTCAGAAGGGTCGCCCCTTGCACCCCAGAATTTCTGATCTATGAGACATCCCTTATACATTTCGTTTGGTCGTTCATATGGATGAATGAATGAAGTAAAATTGTTGGGTGTTTCGGTTTCGGCACATTTGGCTATGTTGCACCCTTCAATGTACACCTTATCAAAAATCCTTACTTAGAGTTTAAAAAGGAGTATAAAAAGCTCATTCATAAAGGTTAAATGTGAAATGTTGGAAAGGAACTTGAACAGGACAAACATAACAAATTAAAAAGTAAGGATTCACTAAAACTTCCACAGACAGTGGAAGAGACCATGTAAGAGGTATGACCATTAGAATTAATAAAAAATATATATATATTCATGACAATTAGTTTCGCAGAACCTATCAACACAGCATTCAAATCAGCAATTAAACACATTCTGCAATGACCTCAAGTCACTCCTCCGCTGCACACAACCTCCAACGATAACGCCTTCGACATGAAATAAAATCGCCGAAGTCCACGAGAGTGCTCTTGGCCGGGGATGAAGGGATCGTAAAGAACCGGCTTCCAGCAGACTCCAGGTTCCATCGCGTTCGCGCAAAAGTCAAATAAATCGTTTGGAAATCAGATCCATCTAGCGAGAACAGAGCCATCACCGAGGATGCTCCGGTGCGCCCGGTTGACAATGCAGGATGAGTGTAGAGCAAACAGCGCGAATCAACGTCAATACGTGAGGCTAGCGAGTTATATGGACCGTACCGCCCATTCTCCGCTCTGTTAACTTGATTCACGCTCGAAACCGAAAACTTGCACTGCATCACAAAATTCGCAATTCGCTGCTGTGTCCAGCGCAAACGAAGCGAAACGAATAGATCCCCGTTCTCCAGTCCGATCCTCGGTGAAAAAAAAAGGAAAGGGTTTGGAAAAATCCCCAAATAACAGAAATTAGAAAGAGTTTGTGCAGGAGATACGAACTACGTGCCTGGTTTGAATTCTGTGGCCATCTAACAGCGTAGGCACTTTGGCATGTATCTATTACGTTTTCTATTAATACAATTCAAAAGATGTCGCGATTACATAATTGGTTATCTGGATAAAATTTTCTGCCACACATATTTGTGTTCCATGTCTGTAATTAAGATGCTATATTTCAATGATTTACTGATAAATTATCAAATTATATTTTGCAGAAAGTCGAAAACAAAAACAACCCATTCCCATTTTAACGGATGCTTAAATTAGGGCATCGTGAAAAAAAATTGCTTGCGAAATACAAAATACGCATTAACTTTGTCCCCATTATACACATGTGCACTATCACTTTATGCAAAAGTATATATACCACGAAAAATCTCAAAAAAGCACTGATATAAACACGTAATAAAAATCTGACTTCACCAGTTTGTCGCTAGTTAACGTACGACTAGAACATGCGATAATTAAAATCGTGAACAGTTTGCCGAATCCTAACCTAACCTAACTACAACAGCGGAAGCATGTAGGAAAAGGTTTGAAAAAATTCGAAAACAAATCTGAATAAATGAGTAATAAGTAAATGAATGGTTGGAAAGTACGGAAAATTTTGTAATTTATACTATACTATAATTTTCTAAGGAAGTAAACTTTTAGTGATATCTTGTATTTATATCAGACATATTTTAAGCACTACAGAGGCCACGAAAGCTGTATAATGTTATTGGGCCACTTACGTCCACTATAATATTTCATTGCACCTTAGCCCAGCTGTAAAATGCCCTCATCTCATTTTACTAGTGCTGCAAGTAAAGTCTACTTTATAATCTACGCAAGGTAAGCAGGTAGACTCAATCAAGTTCTATCTCGTATATAGTCTAGATGCTACCGGGCATCCCCGATGGCGTAGTGGTAACGTTGTCGCCTTGTAATCAAGGAGTCCCGGGTTTAATGTCCGGCGAAGGCATATTGGACTCTGGTTAGGATCACACTTTAAACTGCAGAAGCTCCCTTCGCCGCCTTGCAACCAAGGAGTCCCAGGTATTCTATCTGAGCAGAGACTTTCTTGAATGAAATTTATTTCGGTAAACTAAATAAATCCACATTAGCGTTCCTGAAACAATACTTGAAAACTAAGTCATGTAATTTTACATTGTAAGTTCACTAGAGGTCATAAATTAAACAATACAAAAACATCAATGTTTGAATTGATGGTGGGATCCGGGAAATCACAGCCCCTTATATGTTTTTGCCCCATCTTACACTTCTCCGATAATCGATAGAGTATATAAAAATGGATTTATATATGTGTGTGTGTATGTTTGTTCCGGCATAACTCTCGGACGCCTGGAGCAATTTCAACCAAACTTGGTACACGTATCACTTGCAATCTGGAAAGAAATACTGTGAGGGTAAGATACTCCTGGCGCCCTTAGAGGTGGGGGTGGGAAAGGGTGACATGTAAAAATAATCGAAAACGACCGATATTAATGTCGAATCCACAGTTTTCGGAGTCGCCAACCTAATTGGTGACATTCAAGATGACCAAACTTGGTACACATTTGACTTACAATCTGGAAAGAAATACGGTGGGGGTAAGACACCCCTGGCACCGCTAAAAATAATCGAAAACGACGGATATTAGTGTGGAATCCATAGTTTTCAGGGTCGCTAATATGAATAGCGACACTCCCAATGCGGTTCAACTCCAATACACCCCTGGCACACCTAGGGGCGAGGGTGGGAAGGGGGTGACATGTAAAACGGCCGATAATAGTGTGGAATCCATAGTTTTCGGGGTTGCTAAGATGAACAGTGACACTCCCAATGCCGTTCAACTCCAAGTTCATTTTACACTATAGTTAGAATTCATTATTTTCCTGTCTAATAAAAGATTGGTATAAATAAATACCCGGGCAACGCCGGGCAATCAGCTAGTATATATTATATTTCTGATAGATTTACAGTATCAGTAAGAGGGAAACTTTTAGCCACGTCGGTGGTGGTAAGACTAACGATCTCAGGTTTCAAGCTTGTATAATCATCCTTAAAAAAAATTAATTCTTTGAATTATAGCTACGAAATTTTTCTTCTTCAATAACACAAAAATGCATGATCTACGTATATTCATTGTCAAATAATATTGCAATATTTAAGGCAAAGAGACTTGGATATGTGGTTCATGGAAAGCATGGGCGAGGAAACAAGAGTTTTCAGAATCCATGGTTTCATGGGATCACAACGGTGTACCGCTGTTACTAACACAGTAAGTATGGAGGGCAAAAAGATACAAGCTGGAGGCAACAAGTTCGAGGTTGACATAATCTACACATGAATTCAATGCTATTATAATTTGTGCATATGCAGCTACGGTAATTTGTAATGCCATGTGCCAGGTGAGATAATTATCTCTCCCTTTCATGAGAATGTGAAATCTAAGGAAAACGAGGAAAGGGAATTACGTTTCAGGACAAACCAAAACAAGATCCGTAAGTCTGAATGCTTCTAGTATTCACACTCAGGAGTAAGAATATTTTCAAACTCCGAATAACTATGCACTATTTCGAAAGCAGTGGCGACTGCTACCAGAACAAGGAATTCAGTGATCAAGATGTACCAAAACTGTTAAAAGTTAAAGCAGAAGTTTGGGTCAGCGACAAAAGCACACTAAATGCTTTCTTTCACCTCTAAAACTAATTAGAACTTTAAAAAAATAAAAGAACAAAAGGTCATAGTAAAAGTGTTTCAGAGACAAAAGAACAGTTTGAGAAAAAAAAAACAAAGGATAACTCTTTTCCATATAGTGCATAATATAGACTGACAAGTCATCGCTAAAAGTTGCTACTGTATCAGACTTGATAATTTCCTCCAGCAGAAAGATGACTTCAACTAATATACGCCATTTTCGACAACAGGTAATTGATTGATTGATTGATTGATTTAGTTTATTTTAATTCGCATTTTGTGCCTCTTGGCTAATTTGCGAAGATGGGGATGAGTAATGAAATGATGAAATTGATGAATGGACATTCACAAATAACCAAGCCCGAGCGGGATTTGAACCCGGGACCCTTGGACAACAGGTAAGTATGGTACGTTTAACACGGCTGCAAATTGTAATTTCCTTGTACCTTAATATGCAATTATTAAGTATGCCTTTGGTATTTTGTGTTAACTCATAAGACAGTTCATTAGTGTGACGTCATACCTTGTTGTTTCTAAGGATATGGACCTACCGGAATGCATCCGCCTGGAAATGGGAGGCTTGAGAAGATATAAACAACATTTCGATGGTGACATGAACGGGTAGGAAAAGAAGGAAATAAACCTGTATTATGGCATCGCAATAAAATAACTTCCGAATGGTTTTCCAGGATTTTTGGTATTTAACCAGGATATGAGAGGATTCGGTTAAGACAGTAGACGACATTTGTTCACCAGTGGCGTAGAAAAATATCACGTAGTTCTTGCAGATACAGCAAGAGAACGAACAAGTCAAGTTTCACCAATGTAGTTATTCAAGTAAATTTGATTTTGATTTTTGGTATTTAGTGTCACTTTTGGCTAACCGAGACGATAACGATAAGTAATGATATGATGAAACTGATGCAGCGGCACTCACAAAGAACACCCATGCCCAGACTGAGATTCGAACCCGAAACCCCTGGCGTCGTAGTGCGCTGTGAAAACCACTCTGCAACGGAAGTAGGCCAGTTAATCATCTGTACTGATTAATGATGTGCATTCTCTTTTCAAAGAAAACTTACTTAAAATATCATTGAAATCCTGCATTTCAGGATATCACCTTGTTCAAAACAAAAACATTATTTTTCTGTGGCAACCTAAAACTATGCAACTACGTTTCCTGAGCTGCAGCAACTTCGGACAAAAAAATCTACTAATTCAGTTAACGGCATGGCCTCAACTATGACGCTCATTTTACACTATTTTACTTCACTTTATCTCTACAAGCAACAGGGGAAGGCGAGTGCATAAAGAAGCCCAAGAATGTGAGAAAACGTCCCTGGTAACGTTTGACGAGAAACACCACAGCCACTGCCGACCCCTATATTTCACCACGTTTACTAGAGACCCCGGGTAAGAAAATTACGGAAACCAGCCATTACTTTCCCAGGCTTAAACCGCAGTAGGAATGCTGCACGGGGCCCTGGACTGCGAAAGAACACCATCTCCCCTGGCCAGCTTGTTGTAGCATCCTGATGACCGCATAGCCGCGTCATTGGACTCGATTCGCCCCCTAACGAAGTAAAAGCGGATCGCGAACTAAGAGCCACTTACTCTTGACGGGTGGGCTAAGCTACCACGGTTAGGGTCCGTCACCAAGAGAGGAGAATGGTGGGGGGCAAAGTTAAGCGTACTTGAACGATGATTTCCGTTGCAACACTGTTGAGCGCAAGACCGTTCCACTACTATCTCCTCATGCAATGAGAAGTCTCCTATTTTCACTACTGCCATCTATGTCGAGGTGCGAAACTATTTACAAGAAGAACGTAGTCCGCTTTATCTGGTTAGCTACTGTTTTCCTTGCTTCCACTATGACTACGAGGTATGTAAATATGTGTTTCCTTTTTACTGTTTTGTGGTTATCTCGACATACAATGGAAGAAGTAATCAGTAAATACAACCATATTATAATTCTGATTCGCTTTTATTTTCGCATCTTATAAGTTTGTACCGGTTACCATTTTCACTGGTGACGTTACATATCTTATTCTGCTGATCTGACGTTCTTATCTCACTTCATGTAACTTATATTGCGCAAATCGTGATGATGGCGGATACTTTGATTGCATGCATCTTTGAACGTAACTGCAAACTGCCACAGAAGTAGTAAAACAAGACATTTATGAACTCGAAAATCTTTCATTTTTTCTAAAATCAACTTGAGTAGAACAATGACAGCTTTTCTTATGGTTCTCCCAACTTGGTTTGAGTTGGTGTTTTAAGTCCATTTTGTGCACAGTAAGGCTAATCGGGACTGGATCTACAGTTTAAAGTGGAATCCGAACCACTATGTGCCTCCACCGGGTATCGAACCGGGAACCCTTGATTACAAGGCGACGACGCTAGGTTCTCCCAACAGTCCAGTTAGTAATATTTGGGCATTTTTTCAATAAAATACAACGAAAAAATGAACATTTGGCTTCAATTTAGTCCACAAAGTCTCACTTCGAAATCTGAAAACACAACCCATACATACAAAGTATCTCAGACGCGTGTTACACGTACTTTAAATTCACTTGTGAATGTTCCAATATTAGTAAGTTTTAAATGCAGAAAACGACAAAATAACTCTTCCAGAAGCAAAGGAAACAATGGGAAAACATAGATCCATCGCTCGCTTGGTTTCCGCTTCGGCAAGAGCGCATGGAAGCGGCCGCAATATCGCCGAAATGCTGCATCTCAGCTTTCAATTGAGCCAGCGCTCCCCATACCAAACCGATCCTCGAGAGTACGGTTGCCACTTTTTTTGTTCTTCCCCTGATTGTACCGGTGGCTGCAGCCCCAGCTGGGTGCGAATTTCGCGGTTTGATGGCATCGATCTGTTAACTGGTGGGACTGCTGCTGAAAATCCCTTTCCATTTCATTCCCCGCCGTTCCGCCTTCCAACGTTCCGATGCCTTGGTGCACTCCGCAGGATTCCATTATGCGATTATTTCATGCTGTTACGTACAGTCAGGTGTAAAGATGCGTTGCTGCAATTCGCAGAAAAGGGATTATCCGAGCTGCCTTTGAGCGTACTCAATTAGGAAGCAACCCAACAATATCGCATATCTTGTTCAGTTGATGTAAAGAGAGCGAACGCTCGAAGGTAATAACTCGAGATGTGTTAATTTTCTTGTACTGGGCAGACATATGTTCGTTATCCAATTACTTTATTAAATCTTCTCTTCCAAATATAAATAAATCCCAAAGCACTCTCAAATATAACTTTGCGTTTTGCTCCGATAACTCCAACACGGAGACTGGCGACTGCCATATCGCGTTACCAAGGTTACTAAGTTCGAATCCTGGATAAGGCATGGATGAGTTTGGCCCATCCTTTACTTCAACATTACATCACCATCCTGAATGCTCAATACTGTTTAAAAATAAATGAACAAAATTAAAGCAGTTTTCTACCAAATATTCGCAGCGAGAAAGCAGGAGTTCGTTAATTACACCCAACTACTAGCAAAAACGAAAGATATGTAATATTTGCAGAGGGCACAAAACTTTTCAACACGAATGTGGTATCGTATTTGGTTTATCTCTACTTCAAGTGAGTATCTGTAATTTATTGTGCATGAACACTACTTTTAATAACAATGGTCAGAAGATTCCATTCTACTGGTATTGAAGTTACGAATTTTGTGATCAAGGACAGTTTGGCCAACTATCACAGAAAATTACACGTATTGCCACACTTGTACCACAAGACTATCCATTGCCCTTTGTTTTTTCACTAAAGAACTTTAATTACGAGGGCAAGTCAGAAATTATCTACACTTTTGCCACAACTTTTCTCAGGTTGGCCGCATTGCCTTTAGCGCTTGTGCTACAAGGTTGTACTTTTGTGGTCATGTGGCTGACGTTTTATCGTAATCGTCTCATTTTTCTTTCCTTTGTTACAGAGTAAACGTGGCCACTTCACTGGCAGTGTGCACCAAGGAAGAACAGCGATCAGTGATCCAATTTCTCTGGTCTCAAGAAGTGTCGGGTTGAAATTCATCGCAGCTTTTCAGTACAATGCAGGGACAGCGCTTTACTGCGTAGAATTGTGTATGAGTGGATCGAGAGGTTTAAAAATGGCCGGACAAGCGTGAAACACGAAGTGCGAGCAGGACACACATCAACATCCGCCACTGACAGGAAGATTCAACAAGCTCAAGAGATGATTCTGACGAACCGACAGAATTGATGGTTACCCATCATCCGAAGCGATTATTCTGACATCATCAGATGTACTGAAAGCCTGCGATGAATTTCAGCCCCTGACACACCCTCAGAGCAGAGAAATCGGATAACTGATTGCTGTTCTTCCTTGCTGCACACTAGCAGTGGAGCGGCCATGTTTACACTGTAACAAAAGAAAGAAAAAAATGGAGCGATTAAGATCAAACCTCAGCCACATGACCACAAAAGTACAACCTTGTAGCACACAAACGCTGAAGGCAGCGTGGCCAACCTGAGAAAGTTGTGGTAAACATATACATAATTTTTTACTTTCCTTCGTATGAAAACACAAAATGAAATCCAAATAATTGACTGAAGAGACAATTTCAAACACAAACAGTACCTTACTTTTATTTAAGACAGGACCAACTCCTCATAAGTAATTTAATGTAGGTGATGGGTTAGTGACTGTTGGATCATACCGATTGACTTGCTCATTTCGCTACTAAATATAGCGTAAATTAGAGTTTGGTAGGCACATAATGAAACTGTTACCAATAAAAACTATTTTGGTCATCCCAAGTAATCTCAAAAAGAAAAATTAACTGGCAGTTTCTCATTCACATCTATCTTTACAGATCTTAATGGCGTTTCTTGTCGACCTTGACACGGTGGAGCTTTGATCAGCGTTGAATACTCCCATCTGAAAACTTATACCTATATACGCGTATTACACAGATGACTGCATAAATGCATATCGAATCCCTGGAAAAGACACAGTACAAATCTCCGAAACGCCGGAGTAAAAGTGGTCAAACCACGAACACTAACAAGATAGTAAATCCGTGACCCTCTTGCCAATGCATAATGCGTTCGCATGATGCATTTCCTTGTGCAGAGTGAACCAACATTGGACAGGGAAAGGGTCGGGTGGAGGATCCTTTGAGAAAAGATCGCATCTTAATTTCAAAAAACGAGTAAACCAGGTGAAACATGATAAAATAAACGTCAAGGTATTTCTTAAGCAGGAGAGAAAAACCGCTGGAAAGGGGGAAGCATTTTGAACTCACAGGAAGGAATTCAGGAAATTGGATAAACGAAGTTTAGTCGAATGCTACTTGAAATTCGTAAGGAAA
This sequence comes from Lepisma saccharinum, assembly GCF_977018435.1. Taxonomy (NCBI): domain Eukaryota; kingdom Metazoa; phylum Arthropoda; class Insecta; order Zygentoma; family Lepismatidae; genus Lepisma; species Lepisma saccharinum. The sequence continues at coordinate 135,180,503 of NC_139229.1, forward strand.
AATCCCTTTTCCAGGCAATAAATAGCATGTTCATCCACCTGGAAAATAGGCATGCAGAGAAGACTAGGTAGGGCCTTATTGCTTTAAGAGGAGGAAAGTGAGTTAGCATGTTATATATTTTTCTCAAAGAAGGCATCCAGGGCGGAGAAAGCTTCAAAGACTTTGGGTATTATGCTCCTAATCCCCAGTTCGTTTATAAACCTTATTCCTTGACACAACGCTGCCGGATCACGCTTCACGGAGATGGCGTACATAAAGACTACGCAGTCAGATAGTAATTTCAAAATTAATGCCACTTAGGATGCTTTATTTTGCGCAACGACAAATTTCAGCTCGGTCCTAGCTTCAGCCAGCAACATGAGTACCGTTGAACTAAGAAGGGTGCGTATGGTTAGTGCAGAGGTTCAGTGGGCAAAAATGTACACACATTTCTTACATTTATAAAACTTTTCAGCACACCAGTACCTATAATTTGTTGCACAGCATGATTCCGGACCATTTTTTTTATATGGGTAACCAGAGACGTCGATAAGCATTTCATTTGGGGGCGGTCAAGGGCAAAAAAAAACATATTTTAATGTGCGTTCTGCTTCAGCGATCATTCGTTTATCTCTCTTTCTGCTCTGTTTCTACCTTCCAGCATTTCTGTCGCTCTGTTTCATTATCTCTCTCTCCCTCTATATAAACTCCTCACAAAAAGTTTGGAATATAAGAAGAAAGTGAAGAAATGGGAACAGAGACATTTATTGTAGCAAAAATGATACACCCTGTGATAGGACAAGTGCAAAAATAAAGGACAAGTGACGATGCCAGCTTGCCAAGTTCACCAAAGCAACCAAATATAGTGAACGAATAACAACCAAAATCAAGGGAAGGAAAAAGCGTCTTCCCCACTGTGCAAAACGGCCACAGTGTGTGACACCCATAAAGTGAGTCCCTCAGTAATGTGTATGGCCTCCTCTTGCACTGTGCAGTTCCCGCACACGTTGTGGCATCCCAGAGATCAGTGCATCGATGGCATCCTGTGGGAGACGGTCCCATTCAACCTGGGCAGCCTGGATGAGGTCTGGCAGTGATTGCGGATGCTGTGGACGACGTGAAATGGCTTGTTTCAACATCGCCCACACATGCTCCATACAATTCATGTCCGGGGAGACTGCTGCCCAATCCATACGACGAACGTCATCATCCTGCAGGAAATTGGTCACTGGTGCTCCACGATGTGGACGTGCGTTATCGTCCACAAAGACAAAGTCGGCACCATACTGGTAGCGAAATGGAAGCACGAAAAGCCGTAGCACTTCATCCACATAGCGTCGAGACGTCAACCGCCCTTGCAGTGGAATGAGAGGTGTCCGTCGCCCGTACATGATACCTGCCCAAAACAAGATTCCACCACCACCAAAGGGATGGACTTCTTGCACATGCTGCTGCCTCCCGTGGCGTTGGCGACGTCGCCAAACACGTTGTTGTCGCGTATCAGGCCGCAAACAGATCCTTGTTTCATCGGAAAACATCACATTCCGCCATTGTTGCACATCCCACCTACGATGTTCATCAGCCCATATTCGTCTGTTCCGCCGATGGTGAGGTCGCAGTGGCACACGTCTCAGCGGCCTATATGACCTTAGTTCGACACTATGCAAACGATTACGCACAGTCTGGGTCGCGATACGAACGCCGGATGCTTGCAACAAGTCCTTTTGCAACTCCCGGGCAGTCGCTGTTGGCCTTCGGCGTGCAGTCACAGTAATGTATGCATCCTGACGGCGTGTTGTCACTCTTGGACGACCACTTCTCGGCGTGTCTGATACACTGTTCGTGTTCCTGAATCGTTTCCATGTTTTAAATACCGCTCCTTGGGGTGACCCCGACCACACGTGCAACCTCCGCCTGTGTACGCCCTTGTTGCAACAATGTCACAATCCTGGTGCGATCAAACTGCGTTATCACCATCGTTAACGCCAGATACCCATTTAACGCTTGCACTGCTTCGAAGACACTGGATTTGACATGATGCGTGACGGCCAGGTAAACTCGGCCGGTACTAATAGGTTGTACCACATTGTAGATGGCGCTAGCTGTTGCCCGGATATGCACGTACATCACATGGTGTTCTGCCAGCATTCTTTTCTCATGTTTCCAACTACATTCCACCCGCACTGCGCCCTGCCCATGTCCTCTCTCCCCGACAAATGGAATATTCCAGACTTTTTGTGAGGAGTTTATATTCTCCATCTGTATCATTCCCTTCTCTCATTCTATTTATTTCCTCTCTCGTTTATAGTCCTTGTATCTCTCTAAGTTCTTTCTTTCTTGTCTCTTTTCTGTGTCATTGTGTGCGTCCGTATGTAAACTTTTCACGCCTATAAACTGTTGATCTACGCATAATTTTGCCTGTTCTCCTCCAAGCGACAAATGGTTTAAGCCTCGTTAGCTTTCAAAGCGAGTGCGGGAGCATCGATTACCAACTATTGATTTAAGGGGCATTTTGGAGAAAATGGATGATGCTCCGGAGGAAACTAGAAAGAAAACTAATCACTGGCACTTTCAGCTGTGGGAAAAATTGCAATAACGTAAAATTTAAAGATGGGCGTCAGCTGTCTCCTTACCATGTACTTCGAGACGACCCCCAAGGCTCTAGATTAGCCATAGTGAGATGCAACTATCCCAGTAAGTTTCAACTTTCTAGTTAATGTTCTTCTAATGATGATAGAAGGCGACTTCTGTGTATCTCCACTCTCCATTGAAGACGTGTATGTTATTTTCCATCACGTTTCTGCCATTTCTGGCTACTTGAGGATGAGTAGTGATTAGATCAAACTGACGAAGGTAAAGTTACAAAGTAAGACCCACATCCATCCAGGACTCGAACCCGAGACATTTTGTGGTGAGCGCTTGTGTTACCCACTCAACGCGCTTGAGCACCAAAGTACTGCAATGCAGAACTTTCTGTTTACATGTTATAACCTGTAACCTCATGTTTCCTTACACTGAACAGTAAACGCATTTGAGGATCTATTATTAGATTCTGGTTCTAGTACTTGACTGCCACGGCAAATAGAGTTTATAAACCAAAGTTCGGACCGTCATCTAGACAATATCAGCTCAGAACGCCTCAAAGGCTTCTTTACGGTTGGCAAGGTAATTATTGAAAATGTCCAGAACATGTAAGCAAGCTGGCTCCAGGACCTGGACACACATGGCGGTCACATTAGGAAACATAACACAGATACGTTAGCTGCACAAAAATATATTTTCTCTTGGTTCCCGTTTAACAGGTTTAAGAAATATAAAATTATGGAGAGCGAACATCTGAGTGTCAAGGTACAGGAAAATACGATGCTTTCTGGGATAGTATTTCAAGTTAACACTCAAGGGGGATGACTGGTTCGATTCCCGGTAGATGCACATTGCACAGTGATTCGAATACCACTTTACCTGTAAACTATATGTCCAGTTCTGTTTGATCTAATCGCACAAATTGGACTTAAACAAATTTTCAAGCTAACACTACAGCAGTTCCCAGAGTGGTAATGTAATCATTGGTTGTGATCATCTGCGAAAATAGGATGGGCCACATTTACCATATCAACTACTACTTTGGATTCTCCCAAGATCATTCAGGTATATCTTATTGTATTCGTGGCAAGAGCAGCAAAAACAACGATAAACCATTCGCAATTCTTGATTTTACTACTACAACACTGATACTTTGTGCAGTGTCCAAAGTGTCCTACATTAGACTCTCCAAAACGTTCATTTTAAAAAGGCACACATATGTGTCACTAATTTATTACTGTTAGAATCCTTACACCATGAGTTGATTTTCAATACAGTCACAGACATTCTTAAGCATTTGTCATACCAGAAAACAAGATTTTGTACACTTCTTCAGATAAAGTGGCACATTCTTCAAATGATCAACACTTATATGCACAGTCACCGGTAATAAAGCTAGGACACCTAGATCCTGAAATACTCTCTTCCTTGCAAGGCGTTATGTGCGTAACTCTACGGCGACAAGTGGATTTTAATAGCAAATTTTCAATGGAAACTTCCAACGGAGAGTTAAGCAACACACAACACCTTGAAGGGAAGCGAGTATTTCAGAATCTAGGTGTCCCATCTTTATTGACGTTGACTGTACACGCTCTTGGATTATTCTGGCCTTAATAAATTAGTGACTAATATGTGTGCCTTTTTTTTTTTTTTAAGCATAGCGAGCCTTCCCTTCTGAATAGGCTGAGACAAACTGAATCCGCCTTGGCGGAGGGAAAACACGTCACATTCGGAGCTAGACAGGGTTTCCATTGCAGATGCGGCTAAAAGCTAGTCAGTCACTTGAGCAGCCACTTCTACTAGTGAAACTTTAACAACGAGCGCTGCCGCAGAGTTACTAGTGCGAGTCTAAGTTTCATTAGGGAGGAATTGTGACACAAGAGAGCATTAAATGGAGCGGGTGAACAGCACTCGGCGCGAAAAGCGACAGGCAAACAGTCGTAATTATGTCAAAGCAGACTTTACTTCGGAGCGTCCAATGATGTTAACTGCCGGCGAACTTTCGTGCCGGGAAAGTAACCCACCCCATCCTCGTTGCTGGTAATATCAACTTTAGGTTTCGGTTTCAACATTTGAACTATGTAAATTACTATAAGGCTACCTCGTCTCAACAGATCCTCAACGAATTCATATACCTAGGTAATTTAGTGGACGAATTCGAGAAGCAATTCTAATTCAAACTCAGAATAGTTTTACCCTATGTCAACTTTACCTATAACGTTTGGCAAAGTCTACATGGAAAGAATAAAAGGTGTGCTGGTTTTATCTTCACACATAAAGGTCAACGTGGTCCTCTGAAAAAATAAAATTTAAAAGCACTTTTTCGCATTTGCATTTTTCTGACTTTTCGTTGAATTTCTTCCAATTTTGCACTAATTGCGGCCTAGGTGATTAAATTCAAAAAGACACTAACAAAGAACACCCAGATTTTTCCGAAATTTCAACCCGGAATGTGCTGGATCGTGAGTCGAACTCTTAACGCACTTAGCCCACGAGGCAGTTCAAAGTTTCCTTTTCAAAGAAAGATCCATCACATCACACCCTATTTTTGGATTTGTTGCTGGCGCGGAACAGTGAGTATTAACAATTTACTATCAGGAACTGTCGAAAACAATACTTTACGAAATAATTCAAGGATGATACATAACAGGTGAGTCCATTAGACACTTGCAGACTTTTGGAAATTTCGCATTTTTTTAATCTTGACAATCTCCTAGACATTACAGTATGTTACTCTAGAATTAAATTTTCAGCATGGACCACAAATTTGGATCAGGATCGGAAAATAAAACTATTCCTCGGAGTGTTGCAACACGCAGGAGAAACCTACAGCGACATTTTATAAACTCTTCTATTTCGCAGGTTGAGTTGCTTTGGGAAACTTGGAAGCTATTGGCAGGCTTGCGGGAACCAACACGTTACAGCAAAACTGATCAGATGTGAGCCTACTATAAGTCGCACACTGCAAGTGAATCTGTTCATCGTTTTGTTGTTTCGAAGGGCATTTCTGACGAAGAGTGACTACCATATCCTTTTCTTTCTATTTCTGATAGTTGACGCCCCTTTTCTACCTCTTGTTTAATTGTGACGCTGAGGATGTGTGATGAAATTCGTGATGGGACAAACACTGTGATACATCCATACCTTAACGGGGGATCGAAAGTGAAGCCTGTGACTTGGTTGCGTTTTGCTCTGACTACTCCAACACGGAGACAGCGACTGCCATATCGCGTTACCAAGGTTCCTAAGTTCGAATCCTGGATAAGGCATGGATATGTTTGCCCCATCATTTACTTCAACAGTACATCACCATTCTCATCGTCAAGAATAATCAAGAAGTAGATAAGTGGCAAAAATTAACTGACATACTAAATTACTCTATTCTATACATGCCCGAGTTCCATATACTACCAGTACAAGCACAATGCTTTCTTTCAAGTGAACATTATGCAGAAAAGGTTCCACATAGATTGCACCAAAGAAGATGCGATGAACGTTATGCCATGACATACCATTACTGATGCAACCAGCGACTACATCTTGAAACGTTTGCCTGCAATAATCGCCCTGGGCATACAAACTTGTGTGTATGAAAGGTTTCAACGAATGCGGCACGTATGTTGGTTTTCCATACC